>NC_086158.1:1839634-2145406 GCF_035149785.1 Candoia aspera | reverse complement strand
CATAGATCTCTGCTGTTTTTCCCGTAGAAAAGATTAAAGGACCAAAATAGCAACCGAGAAAAAAAGTAAATTAGATGCAAAAGAACACACACACACACACACACACACACACACACTCATGCACGGATACATTTTTAAAATCCTTTATTTTTGTTTTTATCACAAACCAAATTGGAGGGTAATTTACAGAAAGAGATTGTCGGCGCAATGCACCCGGCGCTTGGCAATTTGAATTTCAACTGCTTGGTGGGATCATTAAAGACTATTATGTTTGTTTCCCGAAGAGGCTGAAGAATTCCTAACGAGTACCTGCAAAACAAGAAATATGAAATTCATTAAAATACTGCTCGTTCTGAAGTCAAGGCGCAGCTGAGCCTCGTTGCAGCCCACTGCAGGGTCCCCGATTTGATAAATTTTTATGGTTTGCTCCCGACTCCCTCAGAAGGCAAATGTGGCCATTCAGATGATTAGAATTACTGTGGCTGTACCAAAAGCCAGTGAGTTCAGCTCCTGGACAGGGAAGGGAGACGTCTTTTGGTGTCTGTATTTAGGGTTTTGGTAAGGGGCTGAGAGCTCCAACCCAGGATTTGGAGACCTTGTCTTTTATTTTATTTTAGTCCTATTATAAACAGGTATAAGGCTGGGTTCACACCTGCTGGGTTAACCTGCTTCTGGAATGAATCCACTTCCTGGGTGCAGACAGGGCATTGGGCCATCAAGTAACTCAACACCTGGACTGGCACAGCATCTAAGCCAGTGTTGCCCAACCTTAGCAACCTTAAGATGTGGGACTTCAATTCCCAGAATCCCCCACCCATCATGCATGGACCGACTCCCAGAATGCCTCAGCCAGCATGCGTGGATTTCAACTTCCCAGAATCCCCCAGCCAACACGTGTGGACTTTGACTCCCACAATTCCCCAGCCAGCATGCTTGGGAAGTCAAAGTCCGTGCATCTTAAAGTTGCCGAGGTTGGGAAACACTGTTCTAAGCACCAACCATGCCTTAACTGACCTGAGCAAACATGTTCTTGTGAACACAGCCACGCTTTCCCCCCAGATGACTTATGGAAGAAAGGGCCATCTGTAGAAACCCCTTGGAGGTGGATGCTAAAAATTCTCCCTTCCTCTTCTGCTCAAATTGCCTGGGAATTTGGGCCTCGCCACCCCAAATCCTAGTGTGGAATCTCTTTAGGGAGAATGGTTGGCAATGAGCCAAACTCGGCCAGCCTGGAAGTGGTGCTGCCCCTTTATCCATGCTGGCTTACATTGCCCATGTTTACACTGTGGCCAAATTTGCCTCCGGATTGTGGTTCCATTTAATGATGGATCTGCTCGTGGGGCCTTTTCTCGCATCCTTTTGCAGTCCTGGAGTCCTAACCCTCCTTCAGTTCTAATCCGCTTCGTCTGCCAGACTTAGACAAAATCGGGCTGTTTTTCTCGGTGGCCACCACATCTTTTCGGGTTTCTCTTTAAAAAGAGGCGCTTTTGACTTTTTGCGGAAGAGCATGAGAAGGGTCCTCCTCATGATCTGAGGGATACCTAGAACAGAGCTACCTTGGGCAATGGACAGGCCGGGAATTCAGAGAAACATTGTCCCTTCTATCTTGTGACTCTGCAGGTCCTCCTTTCTGGGCTTGCTCCATCCTTCTGGAGGGGCAAAGATTCTGGGGAGAATTCACCGGGAAGGCAAAAGGGGGAGAGCCCATTTCCACGGCTTTCCTGTGCACCTGTCCTCGCTGTTTTGGGGTGGAAGAAAGGAGACAAGACGGCCGTCATGCAGAAGTAGCCACATCTAGCTTAGAGGTGCCTCTTTGCAGAGGTGAATGCTCTGGGCTCGTCAGGAAGAAGCTGTGTTTACCATGCCAGGCAGGCAACTAATTCCCCGCTAGAGTTTTTAATTTTCCCTGTTCATTGCTTGTTTGCTTTCCTCAATCTTTACTCTTATTAAATGTTAGTTAGTTGGGGCAGCGTGTTTGCATGTTCTCATTGCACAAATCAGGGAAAGTTAAGTAATAAAGGGATGGTTGGCCATGCCGAAAACTGAACAGAGTTGAAGTTGAAAGAAATATTAAGCATGCCGGTTTCGTGATGGCCAGCTTCCTTGATGTGCAGAAGTAAATCTCTCTCTCTCTCTCTCTCTTACATATAATGCTTTGCTACCATTCCTTCGTTCTTCTAAATGTGCTCAGAATATCCCCTTCCCACTTCTGCATTTCAGACAGTCTTTTATGGTGCGGTTCCACCGTTAATAACATTCACTCTCAATTCACTCTGTGCGTTTAACAGCCGCGCCAAATAAAAGTTTAATCAGATGGAATTATCCCCTTCTAATATTCTCTTAACCTTTGTGTTTCGGATCTCCCCCGTTATCTCTTAAACTTCTAAATCCTCCTTTGATCGATGACTTTTCCCATTTTCCTCGGAGTTGAGGTTCGGCGCCTGGAGAGCCGAGGTCACAAGCAATTTTTAAGAAGTCTTAATTCCAGCATGCTCCCCCTGTTCCAGCCATGTTTCCTTTATGCCCCATTAATTATTTTAATGGCAACACGCAGCTTTAAAAGACACCTTTATTAATCCCACTAAATCTTCCTTTTTATTGTTATTTAAACACTTTCTCCCTATCCATTATGTAGATGTGTTTAAAGCATGCCGTCTCCTGAAATAGATGGCTGGTGTAAATTCAGCATCCAGCCAACTGACAATTTGGCTTTGCAGGCTGAGTGGAAAGCGGGAGGGAGGAGGGCGCTGCATCCAGCATCCTGGGGAGAAAGAAGGACGTTTTGTTCCCTCCAAGCCTCGTCCTCCCGCAAGGGGATCCGGCCCTGCGTCTGGTCTAGGCGAGGGAGGTGGCACGGGGATCAGCACCCAGCTCTAAAACGGCTCCTGAAATATGGCCCTGCACAAAGCATTTTGCAAATCTCACCTTTTCCTCCGGGGTTCAGCAATATGTTGGGTTTGGGAGATTGGCCAAGCTGTTCTCTTTTATGTTTCATATGAGCTCAACAAAATCATGGGGCGACAAGGGGTCTCCGCAGCACTTGGTGATTAAAAACCTCCTGGACAGAAGATCAGATAGTTGCTGAAGAAGAATTAACAAGAACTAACAAGATAGTTTTATTTATTTTTATTTATTATTCACATTTCTATCACCGCCCATCTCCCCCTAAAAGGAGGAAGCACCCTTTCTCTGTAATCCAAACGCTGTAGGACAGTTTTTCCACCTTGCTCCCTTCCAGGTGGGCTGTGTTGTAAATCCTCCAGACTTCCCAACCAGCATACTGTACACCAGTTTGGTTCCTGGGCATGTGAAGAGAGTTTTTTTCTCTGCAGACCTTCAGCTCGATGCACAGAAATGAATGCCAGTGTGGGACAGCTTGGGACTTGACGTGTTTTATAATGGAAATAAAATCAGTAAAGGAAGTAAAATCCCCTTCAGGTCAGGCCCAACACCTGATGACTTCACTTAGGCACCCATGTAGACTTTTTGGCAACTGCACAGAAGTGTTTTGCTGTTGCCTCTTCTTGGACATGTTTGGTCAACTTCCCTGTCTAGCCTGTGGCCCCAGGATTTCTGGGACTGGGAGGGAAGCTTAACTCTTTCCCCATCCAAGTTCTTCCTTTCCCGTTTCTTCCCTGGGGGTGGGAGAAAAATATGACTGTGCTTTACCTGCTTCTCAGAAGCTCAGCTCAGCCCCACAGCACAGCCAAGGGAAACCGAAGCTGCAATTGCTGCATTAAATCCACCAATGCCCTTGCTTAGAAGTCGGTAAAATGCAATCATATTAATGCCCTCGTAATCCTCACCTTTATGAAAGGGAAGATCATCAAGGTATAAGTGCTTAAAGAAAGCACTCGGGAAGATGGTTTTTCCCCATCCCTCCGTGGCTGTGTTTCCTTGGGCATCATCCCTCGCGTGCATTCTCTTTTCTCTTTTCCTTAAATAACCATATTCTCAAAATTAGTCTAAACAGATTGCAGGAATGTGCTCACTCTCCAAAGGGATGGATAAACGCATTCCCCTTGTGAAGCAGTCAGGATTAAATCACTTGCTGGGGGCCGCTCCGCCAGGGCAAATCTGGAATAAACACTCCATTTCCTTGGGTCAGTTCTGCTCTCCTGAAGGAGCTCATCAAATCCGCCCCCTTCGTGCCCTTTTTATGATTTTCTGTAGTCTGGCCCCGGCCCCTAAAGGGCGAGATTTCTTGTCCTCCCTTCATGTCCTAACAGCCAGGAACCACGCCGAGACAAGGAATAAGTCTCTAGTGCTTTATTACTGCTACAGTAGACAGAAAATCCCAACAAACTGAAGAAGCGTGGGAAAAACCCAGACAGATAAACCCCAAAAGTCAAGGCGGGTCTGATCTGTGTCTCTCTGAATGGCTGCTTAACTCCTCAGTGCTGCGCATGCGTTTTCCCCCCTGGATCGGGGCCCCCTCCTGCTCACCATCAGTGCTCACGACACTTCACTTCCAAATATCTTGCCAGAAGAAGCACAGCAGCCAGGCAGATGCTTCTCATTCCTTGCAGGGCACCTGCTTTTTGACTTCGCTGGCGCTCCGTGGAGATGTGAGCATGTCTGCATGCTGCTTCATCTTCCCTCGCCACTGCAGCTGGGACCTCGTTCCTGCCCCTGATCCTGGCAGGAGGTAAGGGCTGGGTTCACACAATACCTGGAACCTGGATAGGTAAAGACCTGCACGTGCACAAGATACTAAACCTGGTTCATTTTAACCTTGGCTTTTCCCTCCCCTGCTCTCCCCTCTCCTTCCTTTCCCTTCCCTTCCTCCTTCCCCCTTCCCTCCCCTCCCCTCCCCGCCCTGCCCTCCCCTGCCTCCCATCCACTCTTCGCCCTCGTCCTCCCCTTCCCTCCCCTTCCCTCCCCTTCCCTCCCCTTCCTTGGCAGCTTAGCATGCCGTGCTAAACATCTGTGTGCAAAACCCCTATAACCAGGTAAAATGTTCTGTGTGAACACAGCCAATATTAAGCTATTCTGTCATCTTGTCCTCAGTCACTTCTGAGTCTTCCTGACCTGGGGGACATCATTTCCCCAGGACTGTAGGGTCATTCTAAGCTGCTTGGGTCGCCATTGGGGGTCTTCTGGCCACCTTGTCCCCTGCCAACCTCTTTCGATTTTTCCCAGCGTCGGAGTCTTCTCCGGCGACTCCTGCCTGCGCGTTGAGTGTCCAGAGGACAGCACCTTTCTCAGGGCTTCCACCCACATCCTGCTTTTCCTTCCTCCGGCCAGGAATGATGGTTCTCGATGTCCAAGGGGCCCTCAACCTTTTCTCCAGTGCCACAATTCAGAGGCGTGAAACTGGGAAACCTGGTGGGTCTTGACAAGACATCCCTTCGGTGTCAGCGCGATGTCTGCTCTAACACCTCTTTAGAGCCAGTTGCACGAGATAATGATATGTCCCCCAGAGCTGGGCAGAATATAAATCTTAACAAACAAACATGCTCTGTTTGAAGGACTGCCTCCTTTTATTATCCTCAGACTAACCACAGCCTGGGCTTTCTCTGAGTCCAACTTTCTTCATTTCTTTTTTTAAAAATAATGTTTATTAAACTTTACAGTTACAAAGATTAAAAGCCAAAACAAACTAAGAAAAATATAAAAGGGTGAAAAATAAAAAATAAGTTCAGAGAAATTTAAAAAAAAAAGAAAAAGAAAAATATAGTGAAGAAAAAAGAAAAGAGACACAGGATATAAAGAATTGACTTTCGAAGCGAATCTCTGTAGCTCCGGGTTGAACTGGGGAGTCCTGGTGCTCTCTGAGCCTCGCTGTTTCCTTGCGGACGTTTCATTGCCAGGCTCGGCAACGTCTTCAGTGCGAGGAGGGAGGGGGCCTTGCTCTCTGTTTATAGACCGTGGCTTGCCCTGCTTGGGTTGGTGGGGTGCTGTTCTCTCCTTGGGGGTTCCTTGGTTGGGCTGTTGTTCGCTGCTGGGTTGACTGACTGAGTTAATCGTTCCTTGATTGGGACTGTCTGGAAGGCCCTGGAGTTGAGCAGTACGGCATCCGTTTCACATTCCTTGGTCCAGTTATTCCTTTTCTATTCAAAATTGGAAAGGGGGAGAAAAAGGCACATGCACTTTCAAGTTCACTTCCAAATAAAGTGGCCATTGAAACGTAATTGTAATAGCTGACTTCCAAGGGCGTTTGGACAAAACAATCCAGCATATCAAGGGCAATGAAGCAGTCTTGATGAAACCCTTGGACTGAGTTCACTTCACATACTAAATTAAGCCAGAATGAAGTTGGATCATTGGTGGTTCAGCATCTTATGGGGAGCCCACCCATTCTCTTCGCCCTCCATGGCATGAACCAGGATTAAATTGTCATGTAATGTACTTGGCCAAGCATACAGTAATGTTTTGTGTGAATGGAGCCGTTCTGCTCTATTAACCTAGCCTTAGGGTTGTTAGCTTGCCATGTGAACCCAGTTGCCGAATGTCTTTGGCGGTTTGCAGAACTGAGTGGCTCATTTCAAAGACCATATGAAAGTGCTTGAAAAAAATAAAGAAAAGGGCAATGATGATCAGAGCGTTGAGGCTTTTCAGCTTAGAAAACAGCATTGACTTAATTTAGATTTTGGAGTCTTTAATCTGTTCAGCCATGCAGAAAACTCTTTGTCACACCAGATAATTATAATGTGAATGGCCACTATCCCTGGCTAATTAGCACTTGCACCTTCTGTATTTCATTCCCCCCCCATACCCCTCACCCCCATCTCACCATTTATTCTTCCCTGTTCAAACTGGAAATGCAATCAAACTAATAATCTTTGCATTTATAAAATCAGCTTATCCACCGCCTTATAGACCTATCCAAAGATTTTACTTGGAAGTTACTCCATTTTTATCTCCCAGTGAAACAACCTAAGCAGGAAATCTCCACTGCTGAGTAGGGCTCCCACAACAGCAGGGGTGTCAGTGGGGTATGGTCAAAAAAAGTCAAGATGGCAGCCGCAAAGGTGTGATCAAAGCTTGGCCTGCAAAGTGCATAAACACAGAGCTTCCATCGCATCATCATGGCCGCCATCTTGACTTTTTTGACCACACCCCAGTCTTCAGCTACTTTACAAACTCCCAAATTCTACCCACTTACTACCTGCTTGGATTGTACAAACTGACCTGTGTTGTTTTGGCTGAACTACGTGGATAAATCCTCATTTGGAGAAAATAGTTTTCCCTGACATGCTGGTTTTCGCAGTAAAGGGAAGGGGCTGACTGGTTTTGCTGTGCACAGTGACAGTGTTTGGCCACCCCATGGACGGATGCAGAAGATAAAAGGGTCCTGAAGGGCTTCCATGACACTCATACGTCAGCCCACCCTTCAGGCTGAACCCTGCTTTTTCCCCAAAACAGCAGAGATTCCTTGCAAAACTTTGTGAATGTTCAATTGGAGGCCTTACATCCTGCGGTTCCTGCTTTGGCGGCCGTAATTTACGACCGCCGATTGGTGATTTGATCACCCAGCTAATAATTATAATGAAAGAGCTGAGCGAGGACCCATCCATGCTTCCACCTCCAATGGTTATGATGCTGTTTTAATGAGCTTAATGAATCTGTCTGCCGCCGTTCGTGACGGGAGATGGCGTTAGATGGTGGACGACAGCCCTCTGCTGTTTTCTGGCAAGATGGTCCGAAAGGGCCAGGTGAAAACCACCTTCCGAACCCCTCCCAGTTCAACCTGCACGATGTTGCCTGGGTTGGAAGCATCCTGGGTCGATGCAGTTTGGAAGGTTTTTGAAAGAGAGCTAATAAAGTAGGAGGCTTGCTCACTTTGCTCTCGAAGACAGCTGGAGCAAATCGGCTTGCCAACGCTGCCAGGAATGGTTGGGGTCGGGCAGCATCAAACGGGGTAAGTCCGTAAGAAAATTGCATGGATGCTCCCCAAGAGCCAGGCTCCATGTGAGGGGCCTTTATGCTTCACCACGTTTTGGGTTGGATTCAGGGAAAAGGCTGCATGGCAGTCAGGCTGCAGGGATTTTCAGAGGAATACTTGGACACCCTGGGAGGGCCCTGCTTTTAAACTGAATTTTTACGTTCACAAAAACCAGAGGACCTTCCCTGCTGCGGCACAGCCTGGCCTTCTTAATTTGGCTTCAGTGGGCCTCTGACAGGTGCAGCTTCGGATCTGTTTGGTACAGGGGCCCATCGCGAAAGTGGCTCGGAAATTGCACGGCGCATGTAAGAGCTGGTGACATCACACGCTCAGTCACCGAGGCCAGCGGCTTCCTTCTAGCCTGCTTTGCACCAGCTGCCCAGAGGAGAGGCAGGAAAGAGATGTAAGAAAAAGGAAGCTCTTGCTTCTCAAAGGCACATGCAGGAAGAACTGCATGGCTACGTGCAGCAAATGCCGAGAGATTGTTCCAAGGTTTTCCATAAGGGAAAGCAGTAATCCCTATTAAACTGGTAGCTGTTGCAGGTATGTGGTGTTTTCTGCCGATCAATTTGTTCTTTAATGAGCTTTAATAAGCCAGACTTCCCCAGCATGGTACCCCAACATGGGGCCCACTAGATAAAATTGGATTTCAATTCCTACCACTCCCCACCACCGCGATCGAGAGCTACATCAGCTGGAAGTCCTGAGAAACGGAGCTGCGATGCGTCTGGAAGACACCAGCTTTAAGCAGCAATTTTTATAAAGCAGGTGTAGGAGATATCCCCTTCAGCAAAGGATCGTTACCTTGTCGTGGTGCTGGAGCTTGAGCACCTCAATGATGCCATGAGCTAAACCGTGAAGGGCCACCCAAGACGGGAAGGTCATGACAGAGAGGTCAGACTAAATGCGATCCCTGGGGAAGGTAATGGCAACCCACCCCAGTATTCTTGCCGTGAAAACTAAATGGATCAGAACAACCAGAGAGATGTCGGTATACCATTGGAAGATGAGACCCCCAGGTCGGAAGATGGTCAAAATGCTACTGGGGAGGAACAGAGGATGAGCTCAACTAGCCCCAGACGTGATGACGCAGCTAGCTCAAAGCCAAAAGGACGGCTAGCGGCCGACGGTGCTGGTGGTGAACGGCGAATCCGATGTTCTAAGGATCAACACACCACTGGAACCTGGAATGTAAGATCTATGAGCCAGGGCAAATTGGATGTGGTTATGGGTGAGATGTCAAGATTAAAGATAGACATTTTGGGCGTCAGTGAACTGAAATGGACCGGAATGGGCCACTTCACATCAAATGACCACCAGATCTACTACTGTGGACAAGAGGACCACAGAAGAAATGGAGTAGCCTTCATAATTAATAGTCAAGTGGCTAAAGCAGTGCTTGGATACAATCCAAAAAACGACAGAAAGATCTCAATTCAAATTCAGGGCAAGCCATCTAACATCACAGTGATCCAAATATACGCCCCAACCACAGATGCTGAAGAAGCTGAAGTAGAGCAGTTCTATGAGGATCTGCAGCACCTACTGGACAACACGCCTAAAAGAGATGTTATTTTCATCACAGGAGACTGTAATGCTAAGGTGGGCAGTCAAAGGACACCTGGAATGACAGGTAAGCTTGGCCTGGGAGAACAAAACGAAGCAGGACATAGGCTGGTAGAATTTTGCCAAGACAACTCAATGTGCATAACAAACACTCTCTTCCAACAACCTAAGAGACGGCTTTATACATGGACTTCCCCAGATGGACAACACCGAAATCAGATTGACTACATCCTTTGCAGCCAAAGGTGGTGGACATCTGTACAGTTGGTAAAAACAAGACCTGGAGCTGACTGTAGTTCAGATCACGAACTTCTTATTGCACAATTTAGGATCAGACTAAAGAGATTAGGGAAGACCCACAGATCAGCTAGATATGAGCTCACTAATATTCCTAAGGAATATGCAGTGGAGGTGAAGAATCGATTTAAGGGACTGGACTTAGTAGATAGGGTCCCGTTCGCAACGTTGTTCAGGAGGCGGCAACAAAATACATCCCAAAGAAAGAGAAAACCAAGAAGGCAAAATGGCTGTCTGCTGAGACACTAGAAGTAGCCCAAGAAAGAAGGAAAGCAAAAGGCAACAGTGATAGGGGGAGATATGCCCAATTAAATGCAAAATTCCAGAGGTTAGCCAGAAGAGATAAGGAATTATTTTTAAACAAGCAATGCGCGGAAGTGGAAGAAGACAATAGAATAGGAAGGACAAGAGACCTCTTCCAGAAAATTAGAAACCTTGGAGGTAAATTCCAGGCCAAAATGGGTATGATCAAAAATAAAGATGGCAAGGACCTAACAGAAGAAGAAGAGATCAAGAAAAGGTGGCAAGAATATACAGAAGACCTGTATAGGAAGGATAACAACATCGGGGATAGCTTTGACGGTGTGGTCAGTGAGCTAGAGCCAGACATCCTGAAGAGTGAGATTGAGTGGGCCTTAGGAAGCATTGCTAATAAGAAGGCAGCAGGAGACGACGGCATCCCAGCTGAACTGTTCAAAATCTTGCAAGATGATGCTGTCAAGGTAATGTATGCTATATGCCAGCAAATTTGGAAAACACAAGAATGGCCATCAGATTGGAAAAAATCAATTTATATCCCCATACCAAAAAAGGGAAACACTAAAGAATGTTCAAACTATCGAACAGTGGGACTCATTTCACATGCCAGTAAGGTAATGCTCAAGATCCTGCAAGGTAGACTTCAGCAGTTCATTGTCATGAGTGCCGTTGAGCTAAAGTCATCAGCGCAATGGCACACATGACAATGACAAGGAAATAGGTGAAGGGGTACAAGATAAGTAGCCATCAACCCACAACGACTAACGGCTAACAAACAATAGCTAAACGGATCACGGAGCCACCCAAGCCATCAGCGGCAATACAACGGGGATCGCCCAGCTGAAAGCAATCAGCAGAGGAATGGGAAACCTGATGATGGGCGATCCCGGAAACCCTCACCCACCGGCAGGGCAACGTATTGGACAAAGGGGGGTGACGTGACCGTGAGCGAGGGGGCGCTGACCGGCGCGGGGTATTTAAACCCCGCACCGGCGCGCTCCTGTCACTCTCAGCTTTTTTCTACCGACGCTGTACCTGCCCTGCAAATAAACCAGAGCCTGATCCACGAACCAGTGTCTGAGCGTTATTCAGAGGTAGGCAGCGCATGACATAAAGCTGAGAGTCATAAACTCAGCCTCGCCGAGCCCCACCGGACGACAACGAGCCGCGGGAGGAGTAGACGGCGAGAAGACCAGCAAGATGAGGCCGGAGCGGCGCGGGCAAGGAGGGCGAGCCGCGCGGCAAGAGACAGAGGAGGACCGACCAAGGCCAGAGGCACCGCGGACTCCCGGAGCCATGGACGCCCACCCCACCCGACCCGAGCCTCAGCTCCAACCCCAAGGGGAGATGGCGACGGAGGCAACCCGACCGCGGGAGGGAGCAGCACGACTTCCGAAACCAGCGGAGGACCCCGCGCCCCACATCGCACCCCAGCAACGGGCGTGGAGCGACAGCCCCACGGCGGTCAACACGGAGGAGGACGACGGAGACACCCATCAGACGGCGGAGGAAGCGGACCCGCGGCAGAGGGACGATGAACCCCGCCGGCAACCCACCCCCGAGGACGCGCCAACGGGACCGGCCCCAGCGCCGGGCAGGCTGTGGACGAGGAGGCACGAGCTGAACTCGCGGCCATGCGGGCTCAACTGACGGAACTCCGGACCATGCTCCAGGCGCTTATGCCCCCCGCGCCACCCAACGACGTCCCCGCACAAGCCCACACCCCGAGCGAAGCACCGAACCCACACGGGCCAGCGGAGGGTCAGCAGACGGCACAGACGGCCGACACCACACCCCGGGAAGCGAGAGGCGGGGCCGCACAAAACGCCCGGGCCCCAAAGGACTTCCCCATCTTCTTCGATGGGGCCCCCACAAAACTCTCGTTTTTCGTGACCAACGCTAGGGAGTTCATGGGGAGGCACGGACACTCCTATGACTCCGAGGCCGACAAGATCGCCGCCGTGGCGATCAAACTCCAAGACAGGGCGGCGGACTGGTACGTCCAACTGTACGAGTCCAGCTCCCCCGCCCTCGCCACCTTCCCTGCTTTCATCAATGAGATGAAAAACTACTTCGAAGACCCCCTAGCCAAAGTAAGGGCGAAAAGCGCACTCCAAAGACTTAAACAGGGCACACGCACGGTCCCTGACTACGCCCTGGAGTTCAAAGCCCTCGCGGGGAAGGTCAGCGACTGGTCCGAGACCACCCTGCTGGAAATGTTCAAAAGGGGGCTCAACCGCGACGTTCTCCAATAGGCCCTCTACCGCGACGACCCAGAAACGTTACACGGGTGGATCCACCTCGCGGGGAAAGCCGAACATGCGCACCGCACCTTCCTCATGACAACCACGGAAGACACAAACTATGCCGGGAAAAAGGTACCCGCACCACACGGGGGGATGGCCGGCCCCATATACCCAAAAAAGAAGTTCAACCGGGAGCCCTGCGGGAGGTGTGGCAAATTAGGGCACAAGACGGCGGATTGCTTCGCCAACCGACCGCCGACCAGCGCGCCCAAACCCACTCCGAAAATTAGCCCCAAACCACCCAACCCGGGGCCGCCCCCTCACCGCCGAATGACCGTGGCCACAGCGACACCAGAAGAGGGCTGGGACGCTTACTGGGGGGAAGAGGACAATACAGACCCCGACCAGCCGGCGGGAAATGCTCCCCGCTTGCCCTGAGACGCGTGGCGAGGCAGGCGGTGGGACAGCAACGCGGACCACCTCAACGAAACGACGAAAGCCCCGTAATATTGGCAGCAATTCAACTCTCTGCCGGCAACGGAGCCACCACGGCCGCGGCACTAGTGGACTCGGGGTGCTCAAAAAACCTCATCCAGCCCGACCTAGTCGCCAAACTCGACCTCCGCTGCTTCCCCCTCCCCACGCCGCTGGCATTCCACCAGCTGGACGGCTCTACAGCGGGAGGGAAACCAGCCACGCTACAAACCGAGCCGGTCACCCTGCAAATGGGCACTCACACCGAGCGCACATCGTTCGTAGTCACGCACATCGGACGGCCCATTGCAGTCCTGGGGATGCCATGGCTCGCGACAAACAACCCGCGGATCAACTGGGAGACCCGCACCTTCACATTCGGCGACGGCGAGTATCGAGCACCAGTTCCAGCGGGCAGAAGCATCCCCACGGTAGGACGAGCGGAGGCGACCACACAAGACAACGCCGCTACCACAGCAGACCTACCAGAACAATACGCCGACTTCTCCGAGGTCTTCGGAGAGGCAGAAGCTGACCAACTACCCCCCCACCGCAAGACGGATTGCCGGATCGACCTACTGCCCGACGTCCCCTTACCTAGACCAAAGATCTATTCGATGACCCCGAAGGAGATGGCAACCCTCCGGGAGTTCATCGATAAAAACCTAGACAGGGGATTCATAGAGCCAGCATGCTCACCGGTCGGAGCCCCCGTCTTATTCCGGGAGAAGAAAGACGGGACCCTACGGCTCTGCACCGACTACCGGGGCCTAAACGCGGCTTCCCTGTCCAACAAATACCCCTTACCCCTGGTGAAGGACATGCTCGCCCACCTGTCCACGGGCAAAGTCTTTTCCAAATTGGACCTTCGCGAGGCGTACTATCGCATCCGAATCAGGGAGGGGGACGAATGGAAGACGGCGTTTAACTGCCCCCTAGGCGCTTTCCAGTACAAGGTACTGCCCTTCGGACTCGCGGGGGCCCCTGGGGTGTTCATGCAGCTCATCAATGAGGTACTGCATGAACATCTGTTCAAGGGGGTCCTGGTCTACATCGACGACGTCCTTATTTACACAAAAACGCACGAGGAACATGTAACCCTAGTCAGGCAAGTCCTCGACAAGCTCAGAAGGGCGCAGCTCTATGCAAAGCCTACAAAGTGCGAGTTTCACAAAGAGCGCCTAGACTATCTGGGGTACCGAATCTCCGGGGACGGCATCGAAATGGACCCCGCAAAAGTCGAAGCGGTGCTAAACTGGGAGCGGCCCCGCAACAGACGGCAACTACAGAGCTTCCTCGGATTCGCGAATTTCTACAGGTCATTCGCCCGGGGGTTCGCTGAGATAGCCCTCCCCTTAACGGACCTCCTCAAAACCAAAGGGGTGGGGGACACCCGACGCGCCAAGAACCCAGGCACAGTGCTGAATTGGACTCCCGCGTGCCAGACCGCATTCGACAAGCTGAAAGCGCTGTTCACTACGGAGCCAATCCTCGCGCACCCGGACCCAGAACGGCCGTTCGTGGTCCAAGCCGACGCCTCAGACTTCTCCCTGGGAGCCATCCTGCTACAGAAAGACCCCACGGGACTCCTGAAACCATGCGCCTACCTGTCAAGGAAGTTCTCCGAGACAGAGAGGCGATGGCACGTCTGGGAGAAAGAAGCCTTCGCGGTGAAATCGGCACTAGAGACATGGCGACACCTACTCGAGGGAGCCACCCAACCATTCGAGGTCTGGACTGACCACCGGAACCTCGAGGCCCTACGAACGCCTAGACGCCTTAGCCCAAAACAGGTCCGATGGGCCCAATTCTTCAGCCGCTTTGATTTCCAGCTGAAGTTCATGCCGGGCAAGAAGAACTTCCTGGCCGACGCCCTCTCCCGACTGCCCCAAGACGAAGAGCCCGCCCCAGACACCATTGGGACGGTCCTATCCGCCTCGCAACTGGGGATGGCCGTGACCACCCGAAGCGGCGCACGGAGGCAGCTCGACTCTACGGCGCAGCCGACGGCGGGGCAACCGGCGACGGAAAGAAGCCAACCGCAACTACCAGGGGGAATGCGCACGGACCTCGCCGCCGCCCTCAAAACCGACCCCTGGTTCCTGGCAAACCCCGACAAGGTAACGATGGCACAAGACCTGGCATGGGGGGAAGGCAGAATCTACGTCCCGGACTCGCAACGCCAGGCGATCTTGCATAGGTCACACGACGCCAAGCAAGCGGGACACTTTGGGTTCCTCAAGACCCTACACCTAACACGGCGTCAATTCTGGTGGCCCGCGCTCAGGCGAGACGTAAAAACCTACGTGGCGTCCTGCCCAACGTGCGCTAGGGCCAAACGGGCACCAGGCAAACCCGCGGGGCTATTGCAACGGGTGGCAGAACCCTCCCGCCCATGGGAGGAAATCTCTATGGATTTTATAGTGGACCTCCCACCCAGCCAGAAGAAAACGGCCATTTGGGTGGTGAAGGACTACTTCTCAAAGCAGGCCCACTTCATCCCCTGCACGTCGGTCCCATCCTCACAACAGCTAGCCAAACTCTTCCTCATCCACGTGTACAGGCTACACGGATGTCCCGCACGTGTGGTGACCGACAGGGGCACACAGTTCACCTCCAAATTCTGGCGGGCCTTCCTGAAGCTGACGGGGACCCAACAGGCCCTATCTACGGCTTGGCACCCTCAGACGGACGGAGCCACTGAGGTTCTTAATGCCACCTTAGAGCAATTTATACGATCATATACTAACTACCACCAAGACGACTGGGCTGAACTGCTCCCGTTCGCCGAAGTCGCATACAACAACGCCGTCCACACGAGCACGGGGAAAACTCCGTTCGAAGTAGTCTCGGGGCGCGACTTCGTCCCCATACCGGAGCTACCTCAACCCCCGGAACCCCAGGTGGACGCTAGCGACTGGGGACGGAAGATCGCGGAAGCATGGCCAGTAATCACGGCGGCGCTGAAGGATGCACAGGCTGCCTACAAAGAGCAGGCCGACAAGCACTGGCGCCAACAACCGACGTTCCAGGCGGGGGATATGGCCTATCTATCCACCAAGTTCCTAAAGTCAACCCAACCCTCGAAAAAACTGGGGCCTAAGTACATCGGGCCGTTCCGAGTCACGCAAATAGTGAACCCGGTAGCAATACGCTTGGACCTGCCACACAACCTCCGGAGACTCCACCCGGTGTTCCACACCAGCCTCCTGAAACCGGCAACCACCTCCCGATGGCACCCAAGCACGCCACAGCCCGCACCGGTGATGATCGACGGGCAACACCACTTCGAGATAAGGGACATTCTCGACTCCCGCAAGCAACGAGGAACTCTACACTATCTGGTCAGGTGGAAACACTTCCCCCACCCGGAATGGGTGGCGGCGCACAACGTTAACGCGCCTGACCTGACCAGAGTATTTCACCGGGCATACCCCGACAAACCGCAACCAAGGTCAGCAAAACCAAACCCCCCCCCGCAGGCCCCCCCCCCCGCCCCCCGTGCCCCAAGGGAAAGGGCCCCCCCCAAGCCCGCGACTTGGGTGGACCTTCCCCCCCCCGGGACTCACTCCCCCCGCCCCGGGCCCACGGGGTGGTGACAAACGTTCGCCAGCACCCTCCCCCCGCCCCCCGGCCACGGGGGAGTGGCAAGCAAGCCAACAGGGCAACCTGGGGGCAACGCCCAGGAGACACAACAAAGGCGACGCATTTTAAATAAGAAAAAGAAGGGCCCTACCTGGAGCTGAGAAGCACCCGACCAGCCACGCCTCTCTCCTCGCCGAACTGAGCCAAACAAACAGGGTGTGGCTGGAGCATGCGCACGCCAGGTCAGGACCCGAGCATGCGTACCATGGACACACCCTGGGAAGGCACGTGGTAGAGGGAGGAGCAAAGGGAGGGGCGACAACTACTCCGGCGGGAACTTTGGAAAAAAAAAAATAAAAAAAAAATGTGGCGTTTTGACAGCTCCACGGGGAAAACCCAGAAAACCGGGGGAGAACACTATTCGAAAAGGGGGCAGTATGTCATGAGTGCCGTTGAGCTAAAGTCATCAGCGCAATGGCACACATGACAATGACAAGGAAATAGGTGAAGGGGTACAAGATAAGTAGCCATCAACCCACAACGACTAACGGCTAACAAACAATAGCTAAACGGATCACGGAGCCACCCAAGCCATCAGCGGCAATACAACGGGGATCGCCCAGCTGAAAGCAATCAGCAGAGGAATGGGAAACCTGATGATGGGCGATCCCGGAAACCCTCACCCACCGGCAGGGCAACGTATTGGACAAAGGGGGGTGACGTGACCGTGAGCGAGGGGGCGCTGACCGGCGCGGGGTATTTAAACCCCGCACCGGCGCGCTCCTGTCACTCTCAGCTTTTTTCTACCGACGCTGTACCTGCCCTGCAAATAAACCAGAGCCTGATCCACGAACCAGTGTCTGAGCGTTATTCAGAGGTAGGCAGCGCATGACATTCATGGAGCGAGAATTGCCAGATGTATAAGCTGGGTTTAGAAAAGGCAGAGGAACTAGAGACCAAATTGCCAATATCCGCTGGATAATGGAAAAAGCCAGGGAGTTTCAGAAAAACATCTATTTCTGTTTTCTTGACTATTCTAAAGCCTTTGACTGTGTGGACCATAACAAATTGTGGCAAGTTCTTCGTGGTATGGGGATACCAAGTCATCTTGTCTGCCTCCTGAAGAATCTGTATAACGACCAAGTAGCAACAGTAAGAACAGACCACGGAACAACGGACTGGTTTAAGATTGGGAAAGGAGTACGGCAGGGCTGTATACTCTCACCCTACCTATTCAACTTGTACGCAGAACACATCATGCGACAAGCTGGCCTTGAGGAATCCAAGGCTGGGGTTAAAATCGCTGGAAGAAACATTAACAATCTCAGATATGCAGATGATACCACTTTGATGGCTGAAAGCGAAGAGGAACTGAGGAGCCTTATGATGAAGGTGAAAGAAGAAAGTGCAAAAGCTGGCTTGCAGCTAAACCTCAAAAAAACCAAGATTATGGCAACCAGCTTGATTGACAACTGGCAAATAGAGGGAGAAAATGTAGAAGCAGTGAAAGACTTTGTATTCCTAGGTGCAAAGATTACTGCAGATGCTGACTGCAGTCAGGAAATCAGAAGACGCTTAATCCTTGGGAGAAGAGCAATGACCAATCTCGATAAAATAGTCAAGAGCAGAGACATCACACTGACAACCAAGGTCCGCATAGTTAAAGCAATGGTGTTCCCCATAGTGACATATGGCTGCGAGAGCTGGACCATAAGGAAGGCTGAGCGAAGGAAGATCGATGCTTTTGAACTGTGGTGCTGGAGGAAAATCCTGAGAGTGCCTTGGACTGCCAGAAGATCCAACCAGTCCATCCTCCAGGAAATGAAGCCAGACTGCTCACTTGAGGGAATGATATTCAAGGCAAAACTGAAATACTTTGGCCACATAATGAGAAGACAGGACACCCTGGAGAAGATGCTGATGCTAGGGAGAGTGGAAGGCAAAAGGAAGAGGGGCCGACCAAGGGCAAGGTGGATGGATGATATTCTAGAGGTGACGGACTCGTCCCTGAGGAAGCTGGGGGTGTTGACGACCGACAGGAAGCTCTGGCGTGGGCTGGTCCGTGAAGCCACGAAGAGTCGGAAGCGACTGAACGAATAAACAACAAAGGAGATATCCTGGAAGGATGGGACAGTGAGAGGGGAAATGTAATTGTGTGCCTGTCACTTTATTGAAAGAAATGTATATAGGACAAAAATGACACACAAACAAGAGAAGGCTACTTAGTGCCACCTTGCAAGCACCCGTCCATTCGTGAACTGAGGGTTAGTCTTTTGCACAGGAGAAAAATTGAGCCCTGAAAGGAAAATGCTGTGAAATGCAACCAATTTCTTTTCATCCCCCCCCCCCCGCCTCCTGTAATTGTATACAGATTGCATGGCAGATACGATGCCGAGCCAACACATTGGCCTTCTCTGAATCCTGTTATTTTGATTCTGTTGTGAATAGAGGCGAAAGCAGATTGAGGGTTCGGCCCTGTGATAAAGTGGGTCTGGCCGGCTTCTTAATAAATATCCCGTTTTGCAGTAACTGCTGCATCTCAAAAGCAAAGGTGGGGAGGGAGAGGGAAGAACTTCAGGTCTCGCTCGTGGTCTGTCGGTTCAGCTGCACGTGTTCTGGACCTTCAGGGCCATCCCCTCATGGTCACCTTTTCATCTCTGGTTCAGACCAGGGATGCCGGAGTTGAGGGAGAAGGCAGGCAGCCAGCAGAAGTTCACAGAAGTAGATTGGGAGTTCGTAGCCTCCCCGGAATCACCTGGTGGGATTCAGTCTGCTGGATGGTAGGGAGGTTTGGGATCCGAGGATCCATGTCTTCCAGGAGTCAACCCCCTTGAGAGATGTTGTCTCTCCTAAGAAGGCACAACATGGATGATAAAGTTTCTCTCTAGTAGGGCAACTTGAACATCCCTTGTTGAAGGTACGATGTTTGGACTGAAGGCTCAGTTTTGATCACTCAGAGTGGCTGGCCAAAGGGTTGGATTAAGAAGGCCCCACCTCTTCTTAGACCAGGATTTCTCAGCCTTGGCCTCTTTAAGATGTGTGAACTTCAACTCCTGGAATTTCCCAGCCAGCATGAGAAGGTCCACACGTCTTCACGTGGCCAGGGTTGAGAAACCCTGTCTTAGGCCCATGACCATCCTGGCTGATCAGAGCTGACTAGCTGTATGGTGGAGATCAGAAACGCTGCTTTGAAAGAGGAGTAGAAAGAGCATTGCTATTGGAGCCTCCCTGGGGTCCCCCACCTTAGATAACTACCAAGGCGTTCGCAGTCTTCCTTTTCAAAATCCATTCCAACGGTGAGTGGTGGAATCCAGGTGGGGTTTGTTTTTTTTGTAATAAAATGGATTAGTGGGTCTATTTCATTCTAGATTTCAGAACTTTTCTTAAGACAAAGCCAGGCTTGGTCAGGTCCATCAGAGAAGGAACTGGATAAGGGAGCATGGCCTTGCTGATTCCCTTGGTGTCCCATGGAAGGTTTTCAAGAAGGTCCTCCTCTGCTGCTTGTTGTTCTTTTCGTAATGCAGAAGAAATGCAGGTGTAAAAATTTTACTGTTGATTTTATTAACCAAAAAACTCACTTCTCCACACATCTGTGCACCCCTGCCTATGGATCCAACTCAGAGGTCCAGCTGACCAGACCAGGATTCAGTTTTAGAAGGATCAAAGGAGGATACCCACCATGCATGGAAGTTCAGTCTGTGGCAATAGTGGTTCCCCAGGACTACAGTCTCCATCCTCTTTTATAACTAAGACTTGGCTAGTCCTAGCTTGGTCCTCTTCTTATGTGTCCTGGCCCTCTTCCACCTGGTGGCCACAGCCATCTCCAGTTCATGTGGGGACCACCTCTTGTTTCATAGTGTCTTCTCAGAAGGCCTCACTTTGAAGTTTTTCTCCATGCTTCAGAAGACAGCTTCCAGAGCAAAACCTTCTACCTTTGTGGCTTGCTTTGAGGAATCTCACGGATTCCATTTCTCATATATGCCCATTCATACCTTCATCCACATGCATGGCACAGGGAACATGAACCCAACTGCTGCAAATCAACATGTATGATAACTACATAAGACCCTGGGAATCACGTGCTTAGATTTCTTGGCCACATGAGAGATCAGCATTCAGGAAATGTTCGAATGACATGGGATATAAGGTCAGTCCGTCCAAGAAGGCAAAATGGGAAATTGATCTTACCCATCAGCTCTCTGGTTTGTGTTGGGGGTCTTCTGTGTGCAAACATGCAGGGCATTTGTTCTTCCACTTCCCATATCTGGTGACTCTTCTCGAGCGTTAGAGGCCCTAGTATTTTCAGCAAAGTTGTCGGATGACTTCCTTTAATCAGAATGATTTGGGTGAGCATTTCTATCTGTCTGCAAGCCAGTGCAGTTTTCTTAGATGTTCATGGTTGGCTGACAGGGAGTGGCGGGGGTGGGTGGGTGGGGGGGTTCAGGCTGCCTGCCAACATCAAGAGGAAAATGATGTTCTAAACGCTGCCTGCTGGGACATCTCCAAGAAATGTCATTCTGCTCTGTGGATCTGGTGTTTTCTACAGATGTTTCTTTCCTTCGGTCACCAAATGTTAATACGCGAGCATGCAAAAAACAGTCAGTCACCAGGTGCCTAGAGATGGTTTTAAAGCCTTTTGCAAACGCAGCCTTCTCTCCCTTCCCCATCTGTGTGTTTGAGTCACCCTTCCAAACAACTCCACCGATTTATTCAACCCCAGCAAACTTGATTAGCTGAGGCTTCCTGGGGAGGGAAGGAACAGCAGCGGAATAAAAAGGAAGCAGAACACCACCACCATTTATCCTTAAAGTAAGGCGAACGCAAGCAGAGGAACCCAAATCTCGCACCAAGGAGTTTGTAAGCAGAATGTTTGTGTCAGGTTCTGCTTTTTCTGAATGCCCATCTTTTTGTTCTTTTATTACAGCAGGTCCCCAGTTTAAGAACGCGTTCCGTTCCTGAGTCTGTCCTTAAGTCAAATTCGTATGCAAGTCGGAACCGTTATTTAGCATCGGTTAATCAAATGTTTCTCTTGGTATATAGTATTTATTTTATCTTTCTATGCATATAGAAGAAACTTATTAAGTTACTTAAGTAACTAAACTTACTTAAACAAACTTAAACCTACTTAAGAAACACTTCCAAATACACTAAAACATCTTAAACATCATAATACACAAAGTAGTATTGTGTATTTAACCCGAAACATTGTACTTAACTCAGATTTTTAATATATAAAAGTTCGTTTGTTTGTTTAATTTTTTTAAGAAACTGTCTTTACAGCAGTCCATTCTTAACTAGGAGTTGTGCATAAACCAGGACGTTCTTAAACCAGGGACCTGCCGTATTTTGCTGTTCTAGTGTTTTTGCGGGGGGGATGTGAAGCGACCGGCGCTCTTTGGGACTCAGGCGTTCTTTAAATCAGTGTTTCTTAAAATCTGTGCTCCCCATCCACTTTTTAAAATTATGGAGGACCCCAAAAGAGCTTTTATTTGCATGAGTTATATTCATCGACATTTACCATATTAAAAAAATTAAAATTGGTGCATTCGTAGAATATGTATTTATTGAACCATGTAAAAACAATGGTAAACCCTTAGATATTAACGTAAATAAAATATTTTTCATGAAAAAAAAACCTTTAAAAAATAAAAATGGGAAGAGTGACATTATTTTAAATTTCTGTAAATATCTTCAATCTCTAGCAAATAATTTTGATTTTGCAGACCCCTGAGAGGGTCTTGGGGGACCCCCAGGGGTCCTCAGACCACACTTTTAAGAAATGCTGCTTTAAATCAATCAATCTGTCTGTCTGTCTGTCTGTCTGTCTGTCTGTCTGTCTATCTATCTATCTATCTATCTATCAATAAAATGTTGCCACTACAGGGAGAAAGGGAAGCAGAAAGATCTCAGATGGAGAAGCGGAAAGTGGGTACTGGGGGGTGCTGAGTGACGCCCAGATAACTCTGACCTCAAAGCCTGCTGTTTTCCCAGGCATGGGGGTCAGGAGCCCACTTGCTGAATGGTGTTTTCAGGAGGCACTTTCTGTTAGTTGGGTATGAGGCCAGCAGTTTGGTTGTTAAGCGAAGCGGTCACTAAGTGAACCCACGAAGGTTCATACGATCTGACTTCAGTTTTCCTTTGCTTTACAGACCTGCGAAGGTCGTAAATGTGAGGATGGGTTGCAAAGTTGCTTTTTCATCACTTCGTAACTGCGAGCAGTCACTAAACGAGGCAGTCGCTAAACAAGGACTACCTGCACATTGTATTTGTATTATATTTTAATTTTTGTTAGCTGGCTAGAGTTGCCTTGGTGAGATGGGTGGCCATGTGAATCGGCAACAATAATAACAACCACAACCACAACTTGCAGGATGGATTATCTTTGCAGCCAGTTCTTGTTAGGCGGCCGCCTTTAATTTATCCTGCAAGAATCCAGGGTTGTCTGGTGTGGCATTTACTTTGTGTCATCTGGGATGAACAGGAGAGAGTCACAGGGGTGCCAAGATGTCAATCCGTCCTGGCTGGATGCCACGCCAGCTGGAACAAAGTGGCCAGCTGTGATTTGACATCTTAAGTGCTGGAGACACAGGCGTAGGCCCAGACACAGCCGGGGTGGTGGGCTGTTTCTCCTTGTTTCCTCCTCTCTGGGGGTTCTGCCTGGAACTAGACTCCCCCCCCCCCCCGCCCTGAGTCCTTTGCATGGCTCAGGATTCTGGGATTTGCAGTCCCAACACAGCCAGAAGACAGCACGTTGCAGAATGGTCACTCCTGCAAGTACATAATCCGGTGAGTGGTGGGAAAGCATTCTGCACATGCACCAGAGCACCTTCCTTTCTGCCCGTCAAAGGGTGATATTCCGGCTTGCTGATCCTCAGCTCTGTGTGAGAATCCAGGACACAAATGCACATTCCAGCTCTTAGTTCAGATACTTCTGTTGCCCTTGCTTTGTTCTGACAGCACTCCGCTGGAGCTGGAGCCGGAGGAAAGCTGGGTTAGTCTACGGTGGTAAGAAACCAGGAGGAGTCTGGGGCAGCTTTTCCAACTAACCAAGCCTTGGGATAAAATTGCTGAGCCAGGAAAGGTGCCCCCAGACTCCTCCTGGTTTCTGCAAAACCAGGGGGAACCCTTGTTCCAAAAGGACAATCAGGGGAACAAAATCTAAGAACAAAATAATTGCAAAATGTGATTTAAACCCTACATCGGTGTGGCCAGTCTCTGCATCTGAGGAAGGGAGCTGCAGATCCTGAAAGCGTCTGCCTCGGAATAATATTTGTGAATCGGAAAAGATGCCCCCAGACTCTGAATTTTTTTCCTCCTGGGCCGCAAAGGGTCTCCCCAATTTGGGACCTGCTAATTATTGGCTTCTGGAAACGCTTTTGTTATAAGTTGGCAAGCTGGTTCCACCGCGCCCTTCTGCATAGCAGGGAAAGTTTGCAGAGCAGAAGGAAGGTGGCTGCTGAGCCCCACTTGGGTTAGGAGAGCGCAGTTGAGCAGGCATCAAAATGGCACGCCAGCAGGACCCTGCTCTGAGCTTTGCCGGGGGGTTCAGCCAGTTCACAAAGATCCAAGCACCCTCCCTGGCCCCATTTCAGCCTGGCTTTGGAGGAATGTCCTCATTTCCCACCACCTTGCATTTGCAGGTATACTCTGTTGGTATATGGAGGGTTTTGTAGGTAGCTATCAATCAACTCATTTCCCTCCGTTGAAAAGGCTCTTTAAACACCGTCCACAGCAGGAGGCAGTTTCTATCTGATCCTGGCTGATGGTAAAAAAGCAAAACAATGGTGGACCCAGTTAATATGAGGATGGGGAACCACCAGGTAACCCCAAGGGTGTGGATTAGGCTGGGAATTGAACGCTCACCCCCGAAGAAAGCAGTGGGAAACTAATTCCATGTTGATACCAAGATCGCATGCATAATTTATAGTCCAGCATATTGTAAGAACCTAGATAATGGATTCCATTAATAATTGGGCTAAGTTTGTTGTCTGAACGCGGCTAAGTGACTGACGTGGTTGTGCTGAGCGCGAGCCTGGATGCTCAGCCTTTCTCAGAGCTGGGCTTTCATAACTCATTAAGCCGAGAGTCGCTTCGCCGACCTCATCCGGCAGCGTTCAGGGAGCTGATAAACCGCCTTCTGCTCTCTGTTCAGGACAGCCAACAGCCTGGTTCCAGGCCCTGCCTTGATGGGCTGCCATTCAAAACTGACCATGTGCATCCAGAAAACCTTCTTTCTTCAGGGAAGCGAGAAACGTTGGACTGAAGGGACCGGTTTCCTCTGGCGAGGATTCAGATGGATCCTTTGAATTCTGGCAGGATGGAAATGCGAGAGAAGGGCTAGTCTAAACACATGGAAATGGCCTGTGACAAATGGGCGTGTGGATACGTGGATGCAAAGCCTTCTCAAAACGCTCCAGAATGTAGACGGTGCTAGAGTTTGGCCAGGCTACGGCGGGGTGATTGCTTGTTGCTGACCAGTTCCCATTTCTGCTTCCTTTTGACAGAACACTCTGGAACAATGCAGTGTGTGTGCCAAGCCCATCATGGAGCGCATCCTGCGGGCCACCGGCAAAGCTTACCACCCCCACTGCTTCACCTGTGTGATTTGCAACCGTAGTCTGGATGGCATCCCGTTCACCGTGGATGCTGGGGGCAACATTCACTGCATCGAGGATTTCCACAGGTGGGCCATGAGACTTTTCCTGGAGCGTCTGGAGGGCCGGAGAAAGGAGAAAGGGGAATGAAGACCCCGGGGTGGGGTGGGTGTACGTGAAAGAAGAATAAGTGTGGGCTGGGTTCACACAAGATGCCGAACCCAGGTTAACAGAACACAAGGCCTGTATTCATAAAATATATGCATTTTAATGTGGCTTAACTTACTGGGGGCTTGGCTTACCTCAAATGCAGGGCAGTACTAAATTTTGGAAGAGGGGTATGCAGGTTGGCCCCAAGGACTTCTGGAGCTCTGCTTTCTTGGCATAGGGTGTAATAACAGACTCTGGAAGGCCTGGCAGAGATTCTCCTTTCTCCCTCTTATGCCAAAGACCATCAAGGAAAGGCAATCTTGAGTTTCCTTCTCAGCTGCTCCTCTCACAGTTTATTCCTTCAGAGGTTGTTCAGCATCTTGAATGCAGAGACAGGAAGACACTCAGGGTCAGCCCTTTGAGGTAGGCCAGGTCAAGAAACAGGTTGAGAAAGGCTGGTATAGGGTATAATAGGAGAACCTTGAAAGCCTAACAGGGATTCTCTCTTTCTTCCTCTTATACCCAAGAGCATCAAGGAGGGGCAGTCTTGAATTTCTTCCTCACCCCTTCCTGTCTGTCCAGGCTAAGCTGATGCATATCTTCCTCAAGGCCATCTCCATACCCCTCCACCATTTCCCACAACAGACCAAATTAGCAACTCCGTGTTAGCCTCACCTAGTATGTTGCGCTAACCCAGCCAAAGGCTGCATTCCCACAGTGGACTGAATCCATCTTCTGGATTCACGCAATACCCTCAACCATAAACTTTCCCAACAGGTTGTGTATGTATAATACACCACGCCCAAAAGAGTTGAACCCAGGTCAGTGCTAACCAAGGTTAGCAGGTTGCATAAGGGCTGCCATGAGGTCTTGACCTCACTTGGTAAACTGGGTTAGGTGGAGAGAGGCAGAAGATGGTGGACAGCTTGAGAGTGGGCAGGGGTCAAAAAAGTCAAGTCAGCATGGCGGGCATGACTATGATAAGCCTTGCCCCTTTTTAATATGCATGTGGCAGATGTAAAAAAGGGGTGGAGCTTCAATTGCATGTTTACACATGCCAACTTTTTTAGCCCTCTGGAGTCGGGCCACTAAATGGATCTAGGTAGTCCTCGACTTACAACCACAATTGGGACAGGAATTTCCATCGTAAGTCATTGTGGTCATAAGTCAAGCCACCATGTGAGCAGACCCAATTTTACGGCCATTTTTACAGCAGTCATTAAGTGTACCTAGCTTTCTTGATGGACATTTTTTGCCAGAAGCAAGCAAAAAAGGTTGTAAATCATGATCACATGACTGCAGAACAGTGCAACCAGTCTTAAATGCAAGCCGGTTGCCAAGTGCCTAAATTGCAACCACGTGACCGCGAGGGTGGTATAACGGTTCTAAGTATGAATACAGATTATAAAGCACTTTTTCAGAGGTTGTCGTAACTTTGAACTTATGAATGGTCGTAAATCGAGGACTACCTATAACCTAATCTAATCTAATCTAATTGATCTAATCTAAATGGATCTAATCAAGATGTGAATGTATGGCTTCTCAGGAGCGTTCTTCGTCTTTCGCAAAACCAAGTATTCACTGTCACCCTTTTTCTCCCCAGGAAATTTGCTCCGCGATGCTCCGTCTGCAAGGAGCCCATCATGCCCGCCCAGGGTCAGGAGGAAACTGTCCGGATTGTGGCCTTAGACCGCGACTTCCATGTCCAGTGCTACCGGTGTGAGGTTTGTGTCTTCGGCCTCCGGGAAGAATTCTTAGTAGGCCGACTGCCCTTCCTCAGTCTTCCCAGGACAAATTGCAACAGTCGGACCTGTCGTTCGCCCATGAAGTTACTGCCTCAACTTTCCTGGGACTGAAACCAGAACCCAGGTCTGAGGTGTCTTCGAACCGTGTCAACTGAGGAGAGTTCTCAGGTTTAGCCTCTTGGCTAATTGGCAGATCGCTGCACCCCCATTAGCCAAGATGCTGCTGAGCACGCGCCGAGGGAAATCTTTGCTTCTCCCTGCATCAGAGTTCTAACTCCTTTTCCGTGCCCACACAGACCCCAATGTCTCACAAAGCAGTTTGAGGCTGAGTGGCCAGCAATTTTTACTTCCATGACCAGTTGGAGGGTATCCAGAATCACACTCCATCCATTTTACTCAACGGAAAAGGGGAATTAATTCCTATCCGTACCTCCATATGTATTTCAGTAGATGCTGAGAGGGAGGGAGGGAAGGAAGTTTTGGGAGGAAGCCACCCTACTTTTATTTCTATTAAGCATCACAGAATCCTTTGGTTGGAAGGCAACACTGAGGCCATCTAGTCTGTCCCCCTGCTCAGGGCAGGGGTCCACGTTCAAGCATCCCTGAGAGATGGCTGTCCAGTGCCAAGGAGCCCAACACCTCTCTGGTCTTTGGTCCACCGTCCGACTCTTCGTACCCTTGGCAAGTTTTTCCAGCACTGAATGAGAACCTACCTCCTGTCCCTTCAACCCATTACTCCATGCCCTGAACTCTGAAGGAGAGAGGCCAGCTCTTGGCCTTCTTCCCTGGGACACGCATTCAGAGACTGGAACATCCCCATCTCCTTCCGCAACTGACTTTTCTTCTGGTTAAAAATACTTTATTCCCTTCTTTGCTTAGGCTTATAGAGATGCATGGCATCTGCATCTCCTTCCAGCCCCCCAGTCACCCTCCCTGTCCTTTCTGGACCAATTCCTGTTTCTGGGAATTGTCCCCAAAGTTCAGGGCCCAGAGCTGGACCCAGGACATCTTGGGGTCTTAAAAAGCCACTGCTAGGAGGGATGATGGAAGGATAGCCCGGCAGTTATTTTAACCATGGTTGTAAGTTGCTTATAGAGATGAGATACAGACCTTCTGTAAGTAGGAGAAATCAAACTGGGTTTTTTAAAAGTGGGCTTGTGAAATTGACTAGAAACTGACTGCAGGTAGCCCTCATCTAATGACCACAACTGGGGCCGGAATTTCAGTTGCTAAGCAAAGTGGTCATTAAGCGAATCCAACTTGGTTTTACGACCCTTTTTGCAGCAGTTGTTAAGCAAATCACCATGGGCATTAAGTGAACCACGTGGTGGTTAAGCAAACCGCGCGGTTCCCCACTGATTTTGCTTGCCAGAAGCCGGCCGGGAAGGTCAAAAATGGCAATCAAGCGACCATGGGACGCTGCGATGGCCATGAATGTGAATGGGTTGCCAAGTGCCCAAATTGTGATCATGTGGCCACAGGGACACTGTGACGGTTATAAGTGTGAGGACTGGTCGTAACTTGTTTTTTCAGCACTGTTGTAAGTGCAAACTGTCACTAAATGAATCGTTGTTAAGCGAGGACTGACTGTAAAGGGTTGCAACCTGGTTCTCTGGGAAAGCTGCCTGTGTTAGGGATGGTTTGCACCCAGAGCCGGGAGTTCTGGTGAAGCAACAGCAATGACTGAAAAACCAGGCTGTCCTGGAGGCCCTGCATTGCAAAAGAAAATCCAGCTTTGCTCCAGTTTCAGGTCTGCCAGACAAACTCTGATTTGTCCTTCCAACAAGCCAACTTTAAGAGTCTGGGCAGATCCTTGGCCAATCCAAAAGTAAGACAGAGAAGTGGGTGTGGAGGGTCCTCAAGTCACCCCCCATTGGCTTCCAGGAGGCCTTCGGTCTATTAACTCACCTGCCCGTTGCCTCTGGAAGGATGTGCCAGGGGTCAGTGGCATGGCACCCTGGTTGCAACCCCAGCAGAGGCGGCCACTTAATCTGAAGGAGGCTCCCAGCATGGCCAGGGGCCAGGAAGCGCAGGGGTTTCGCCCCCAAACATCTGGACAGCTATCCCTGCAAACAGGTGGCTTTGACAGAAAGCAGAAGGACAATCAACTACCCGGTCAGTGTCCAGGCACCTTTCCCGTTCCGTAACGCCTGCCTTTCCCTCCCCTACAGGACTGCGGGGGGCTCCTGTCCGAAGGCGACAATCAGGGCTGCTACCCGCTGGACGGCCACATCCTGTGCAAGAGCTGCAACTCGGCCCGGATCCAGGCGCTGACCGCCAAGGCCAGCACTGACCTCTGAGCGGGGCGAGGATGGAGCACGGCGCTGGCCATCCGAGGTCCGGGGGCTGCTTCCGAGGGCCCCCTGCACGTCGCTTCGCCCTCCAGGCCACACTACTGACCCAAACCGGTTGCGCGCTCCTTCTGCACCCCTGGCTGCCTGGGAAAGGTATTTCTGGGCGGGGCACAAAGGCTCTTTCACGGGGGCTTCTCAGCACCCCCCGGAACGACCATTCCCAGGATTCTTGGAGAGACGCCGTGCCACGTTTAATATCCTGTTAGCTTTTGCAGCGCAGGTATCGACCCAAAGCTAAGATAACATCAGACTGGGGGTGCCTGGGGTGGGGTGGGTCAGGGCTGCACATCTGAAACCCTGCTCCTTTCTACCTGCATTGCTTTGATTGCACAGCCACCATCACGACTTTCCTGACTCCCCTAGGGGTCCTTTTTCAGAAAATACCAAGATTTCCCCCAGGCTCTCTCCCCTTTCAGCTTAATCGTGTCCTCCGCCAGGAATCCACTTTTCTGCCCAATGCCTTTTATTGCCCCCGCTGTGAAACCCCAACCACAGATTGCGAAAGGCTTTTATCCTTCACCAGCCGCCAAGTCCTGGGCTTCTTTTGCACATTAAGAGAGCCAAATTCACTTTATATCCAGCCCGGCACCCTGGCAGGATGACCCGCCCTGTTATTTTACAAGTGCCTTAAAGAGGAGGGACAAAGGGGTGGAGAAAGGGATGGGAGTTGGAGGCTGCGGTCTCGCTCATCCCGGGCTCAAAATATTCTTAGCAAAGCGGAGATGCGGTCGCCAGAATGATTTTTCTGGTTTTAGAGATGGAATAATTTACACAATCTCGCTGTTCCTCTTACTGGAAGGAGCTGAAAGAAAGACACAGCGCGCTGAGTCCAGTTCCTGTGTTGATTTATTTCTGGGTTTTGCAGGAGCTGCTCCCAAGACTAACCAAAGGGATGAGTTTGCATGCGGCACATTGCTGGCATTCCCACAACTGGAGTCTTTGCGGCCTGGTATGATGCGTGAACCCGGCCCTTATGGTTGTCGTTCACTGTATTGTGCAAACCCAGAAAGGGATTAATTCAGTGATCAGAGGAGTGTGCTATGTGAGTGCAGCCAGACATTACAGAAGGAAGCTTGCACAACCTTGTCATTACTTTCCCTGAGATTTTATATGCTGCCTTTCATCAAAGCCGCCCGCCTTAACTTTATCCCTCTGACAGCAAACCTGGATCTGGACCTCCCCAGACCTAGTCCAAACCTTGAGCCCCCTTATTTTAAAATAAAATACAGAATGCAATGCCCAATATTGCACTGGTCACTTTCCCGTGGCAATTTAGACCTGAGATTTCACAATACTCTATGTTTTAATTTTAGCAGTGGGATTTTGGGAAGCCCCTTTCTAAAAATATCTCATTGGGCTCTTGCTGATAAGCTTGTAAGCAGGGCTGTTGGGTGGAGGGTCAAAAAAGTCAAGATGGTGGTCATAGCCGTGCAGTCAAAACCCTGCGACCCTTTTACCAGCATCCTGACCTGGTTTGCCCCACCGCGACCACCATCTTGACTTTTTTGACGCACACACACAAGCATCCTGCAGACACATTCGCTTGCAAGGGGAAAAAAAGGCTTGAAACTTAGGCAATGCAACCGATGTATCTTGATGCCCTTTTCTTGAGGTATCTGCACTAAAATGCATCATAGAAATCGAACTGTGCTTTTTCGTAAGAGGGGGGATTTTGTGAGGGGCACAGACGCCCATCCACGGAGCATCAGGACTATTGGAATGTCCTGCTCCAAATTCGCAAGCAGGCAGTGCTCCCTGCATTTATACAGCTAGCACGTCAGGGAGAAGGCTAGGTGAAGACTTCTCCTGATAAGCTACTTGTCTTCTGGCAGGGATCTGGAAGAGTGTCTGACTTCAGCTGCAATGAACAGTGTAGCCTGGTGAGATCAAGGGCATATGAGCCTCCAGATCCCACGTTTCTACTCTCTGTCCTTGCTACCTATGGGGAGGGGGTGAGTTCCGGTGCTGCCGAACCTGTAATATAGTGTTTCTCAACCTTAGGCATTTCAAGATATGTGGCCTTCAGCTCCCAGAATCCCCCAGCCACCCCTAACGTTGAGAAACACGGCTGTAACGCGTTGAGTGGAATGCAGTTGGATATCCCCCTCCCCAATTTTAGTTACAGTAATGGAGTATATTTATTACAAAGCTTTATTTAATCTCTTGCCAAAAGGTGCCTTTTGCCAAAACGATCTTGGGCATGATCCACTGGGATGGGCCATGAATGAGGACTTACTCCAGAAATGTTGCTGGTGGGTTGGCTCTTACGATGAAAAACGGGGCATTCTTTTTCATTCTTTCATCCAAGGCATTCTTTTCACTTGAAAAGTTTCTACGTTAAGGTTTCCATTTTATGTAATCATACACTTCTTGTGGAGAATGCGCCACTTTTATCATGTGTATAAGCTTTCAGATCTCGCATTTGCACTTCATGTATATGGAACAATATTAACTCTAGGTAAATACGGATGAGGGTACGCAGCAGGGGAAAACCCACGCAGTTTATATGAGAACTGCACCACCATCTGAATTAATTCCACTCTTAGTCCTGCACAGATTTCCCCAACTGAAGAAACATTCATCATAATCACTGAAGATGAGGGTTGAAAGGGCCCTCAGAGATCATCTAGTCTAACCCCCTGCACCAGTGCGGGGATCCGCACTGCAGCATCACCAGCGGATGGCTGTCCAGCCTCTGTTTAAACACAGCCAGCTAAGGAGAGTCCGCTATCTCTATTCTTTATTTTTATTTTTTAATTTATTTGTACACATTTAGAGACCACCCAATTCCTAAGGGCTCTGGGCCGCTTACAATTTTAAAAAATAAGAAAAACCGCCCCCAATATAAACAAGCATAGAAAACAGAGGCAAATCCAGAAAAAGAAATATAAATTTTAAAAAAAAATCTGCGGGGCAAAGCCATCATCCTGCCCCAAATCATGGCAGAATAGCCTCAGTAGCTTCCCCAGCATCATCTGGATCTCTGGAGGGAACCTCATTCCTGAGGGCAGGTGCTGTGTTAATTACGGTTAGGAAATTATTTCTGATCATAGAAACACAGGCTATAAGGGTTGAAGGGAACCTTAGAGATCATCTAGTCCAACCCCACCCCCCTGCCCTGCCCAGTTCAGGAATCTACCCCTGCTGCAGCTTCTGCTTCTATCACTGGACTTTCAATCCATAATTGCTAGCCAGAAGACAGGCCAGCTAGAAGCAGTGAAGTTTGAAATCCACCCCCTTTGGAGGTCTTAAGGTGGTTAAGATCACTTCATCCCAATGCAGGGAAAATCCCAGAGTCCAAATGGGAAAGGCTTGGAATTCCCATCTTCAAGATTCAGCATCAAAGGTTAGGTTCTGTCTCTGTGTCGCTCTTTTTTTGCTGGGCAAACCAGTTTTGAGGACATCTGTTCTACTGCAGTCATAATCATTTTGGGGATAGCTTACCCATCTGTAAAATGGATGCATGATAGACAGGCCCATGAATGGCGCCTGCATGGACAGTGGCGGCAGACTTCTAAATGAAAGTGGCCAGAGAAGAAGAATTCTTTCCAATGAGCTTCTCGGAAACATCTACCCTTTTGCGAGGAGCAGAATATGAAGCCAGTTAGTTAAACCCCTGAAAGGGACTACAGGTAGTCCTCGACTTAAAACCATTTGTTTAGTGACCATTGGAAGTTACAACAGTGCTGAAAAAAGTGACTTATGACTGGTCCTCGCACTTGAGACCCTTGCAGCATCCCTGCGATCATGCAATCAAAATTTGGGCGCTTGGCAACCGGTACATATTTACAACAGCCACAGAGCCCCAGGATCACGTGATCGCCATTTGCAACCTTCCCAGCCGGCTTCCGACAAGCAAAATCAATGGGGGAAGCCGGATTCGCTGAACAACTGTGGCAAAAAAGTCATAAAATCGGGTGTGACTCACTTAACAACCGCTTCGCTTAGTGACAGAAGTTCCGGTCCCAATTGTGGCCCGAAGTAAAGGACTACCTGTAGCAAGACTGTTTTTCTCTGGGCTTGTAATATAATTTGTGGGTTGTTTTGTTTTCTTTTTCTCCCCAAACGAGCAGCCCAAAGCTAGCGAGGTTGACAAGTCCCGTTGAGCCCAGTGGGGCGGGGTCGTTGCACAGTGCAGCACCAATCACGGTTAAGATGGCTTAATGGCTGCGTTCAAAACAGAGCAAGCGAAAGGAATGGGGTGATGACCCATCACTGATGCCTGGACTCCTCTGAATCTCTTGCTGTTGTTTCACGGGGGGAATCCTTGGGAAGTGGTGGAGGCGGATGAATGATCAGGAGGAGGAAGAGGGGAAGATGGTGTCAGGGTTCTGCTCAGGTGGGCCAGGAGTGCAAAGTCATTTTGTAGCAAAATAAACATGGAAACCAGATGGGCAAGGATCTTAAAGGGAGATTAAAAAATCAGATACCGTGGGAAAGCTTCCTGTTTAAGCATTTTAGAACAGCATAATCATCTAGATGGTTGTTTTTCCGATTTGGGAACTTTAAGATGTGTGGACTTCAACTCCCAGAATTCCCCAGCCAGCAGAATCCTGGGAGTTGAAGTCCATGCATGCTGGCTGGGGAATCCTGGGAGTTGAAGTCCACACATCTTCAAGTCCCCAAGGTTGAGAGACACTGTCATACAGGATCAGTTTGGGCTCTGATGGACAACCCACAACTAAATGCTGAATGCAGAAAAGCCACGAGGGTCTGGCGCCTTCTCCCGTTTTGTCTTCTTTTAAACTCTGCGCTGAAGGCAAAAAATATAATCAGCCCCTAACGATTATATTTTGCAATTTCCCCCTTATCTTTCAATATCTCTTCCTTGGGCTTAAATCGTGTACTTTGGCCCCATAAAGGTATGAGTTCACCAAGATACATATTTTGAACATACAGGATTAAATCCTCATTCAGTGCTTTAAAAAAAAGTCCTTTAGCAGTTTACAGTAGAGATATACCTACGGTGAGTTTACTTACTTATATAAGTACACAGGAGGTGCCCACGGGCACTAATTTAAATCCTTGTTTTTACCTGTGAATCCCCAGCACTGCGGTGATTAGTCTCTGTATTAAAAGGCTTGATGCCAACATCCTTAAAATGGAGATATTCTGCAATACGAAGGGAATCTTCTAAAATTTAGCATATATAAAAAAAATTGCATATATATAAAATTTAGGACATAAAAATTTAACATACACACACACACACACGTGTATGTATGTGTGTGTGTGTGTTTAAAAACCACTCTTTCTCTTCAACGTGCACACTTGTGCACCAAGCAGTGATGAGAGACCTTCTCTGGCATTACAGGTTTGAGCTGTCAATCGGCATCGAACTTAAACTACGCTTTTTTTCTTTTCTTTCCTTGGTTCAGTCTTATCTGCGTGTGCTTCTGCTGCGTGTTTAAAAAGCCAAAAGAGAAAATACCAAGTTTGTTCTTTCTCTCCCCGCCGCCCCCCTCTCCAGCTTAGTTTCGGAAGCGTCTCAGTTTAGAATTTTATACTTAACCTAGTTTCTGCAGTGGGTTCATCTGGAAAAGAGAAAGCTCCTTGGATTTAACATAAAGGCTTTTCCCCCTGCGCCCAAATTTGGTATATGGGGATGGAAGGCATGTGAAACTAATCTTGTCCCTCTTCCGTCCTTCTTTCCTTAAATGCAAATAAGGGGCAAGAGAGGAAGCTGATGGCATTATACGGTGTTAATAAATAAAATGAAGGAATATGGCACTAGGACAAGCTCAACTATCTCACTCTGGACCTGAGGGTGGCCAGTAAGTAGGGATAGCTGGTGGGATCGCTTCCTGAGCTTCTGATGGTCATGCACATCCTCCGCGATGGTACTTTTGGTCTCCCCTGGAGACTTTGCTCCTTTGGGGCTCGGGGTGAGGTCAACCGGCTGAGCAAAAGGAAGGAATTGAAGTGTTCGGGGGGATGAAGCAGCCTCGTGTGGACAGCCCAGCAGGATCTGCAGCATCTCTTTGACAGCACCGCAACAGCTGCGGCTTGGGGAGAGGGGTGAACTTTGCTGGGGGAAATGCAAAGTCAAGCAGGCAGAGCTGAGGTTCACCCTTTCGTACTTCACCCTTACGGTTCATCTCCGCCGGCATCTTCTCATAAGCCCGAGGCATGAGAAAAATGCTTTGATGTGGAACATCCCAGGAACCGAACGTCTTGCAATTCCCATGCAAATAGGGGCCTGCCTTTGCGGCTGCAGCCAGGCCAACCTTGGCGCTATTCTGGCTGTTCCTGGGTTTGAGGCTTTGGGATGGAAAGTCCCTAGAGGGCAATGCGGCATGCTCAGCGGAATCGCCCGTTTCCAGGTCCTCTGGAAGCCGCCTGCTATAAATCTGGTCCGAATCTCTCTGCTTGGAGTGGAGTCTTTGTAGAAGACAATTGCTTTGCTGGGAAAAAAGAGGGTGGGTGTTCCTGCAGCTGCTGCTCGTGGGACTGTGTGCAATTCTTAGTTTGGGTTGGGTGGAAACGTCCAGTCTGTTGCCCTTTTTGCTTTGAACATTTCACTGAAGGATTGTGAAGGACCATAAGAATAATCCAGTCCAGTGTTTCTCAAAGTTGGCCGCTCTAAGAGGTGTGGACTTCAACTCCCAGAATTCCCCGGCCAGCAGCGCTGGCTGGGGAATTCTGGGAGTTGAAGTCCACACCTCTTAGAGCGGCCAACTTTGAGAAACACTGAACTAGATGTTAGGGTTGACGGCTAGCAATAGATCTCGTTCAGCCACAGGCTGTTCTTCTGTTCTTAGTTTTAAGGCAAACTTCCAGTTCGATATCCCATTTGTCGTTCTGTTATATTGAAAATGCTCTATAATTAGGATTGTGGTGCTTCAGTGCATAAAACCTTTCAGACTTTAGCAAGCTCTACTTTGCTCAGAATGACTGCTCTTTCTCCTTTTTTTACCAGTTTCTTCCATAGCTGGGACAATGTTATTTTTTCCAAGCAATTCAAAATCGTTTTGCTTGACTGGGAATCTGGGAGAACAGTATTTCTCTTCCTGGATGTCTGGGGAACTGCAGAGCAGTTGCATGCAGATCCAAGGGGCGTTTTAATTAGTGCTGCCTAGTTTAAAAAAAAAATTAAAAGCATGGCATTTTCTTTGATGTAGGATGGCTTGAAAAAGAAGAAGAAGGTGAAGCTGGAGCAGTTTTGCCCAACTGGACTGCAATTCCCAGAATTCTTTGCCTCCTGACCTGTCTGGGTTGAGAATTCTGGGAATTCTGGGAACTGTGGTTCCAATCTCTCCTGAAGGCCCGAGATTTGGAAAAACTATTACAAAAAAGTTATTTGGGCAAAATCCAACTTCCTGTAATCCTGAAAATAGACAGCTATTTGGGCCTCCCTCCACAAAAAAACAACCTGATTTTAAGCAATGTTCTGGGTTTACTTCAATGTATAGTTTAATATTGTATTCTGCAAATTCTTCTTCTGTTCAAGAAATGGTGGGCGGTTTTAGACATTAGCTTAGCTGGATGCAGCCAATATTGATCGTACTCCAAAATCTTCCAGGTTGTCCTCCTACTTATAAAGTGTGGAGACCCTGTGGGTTGCCAGTTTGATTTTGTAAGACGTTGAATTGGCATGTCTTCTGCACCTCAGATTTTTTGTTCTTGACAATTGATTGTTGTGGAATGACCATGGTAGACAGGGAGGCATTCAACTCCCCTTGGGTGGAACCTTGGCACCCAACAGGCTCAGGGGTATTTTATAGGGCATGTGTTAGCTTTCTCCACCCAAACCCTGAACTGGGCAATCTGTTATATGAAGACAGCTGGCATCAGGCTTGGTTCCTCTCTTTGCAGCCCACCTGAGCATTTAGTAAACCCAGGCAAGTCAACTGAATTTAAGCTACCTCCTTTCTCATCAAGGCCGATCTTCTGGACTGCAGCAGAAACTCTACTTCCGGACTGCAGTAAGGATATTTCCTGATATTTAGGATGATCTTGGGACCAGAGAGGCCTCTTAAATGGCAAAGCCTCACCTAGAAGTTGACCCCCAAATCCTATGCAATGTAAGGATGGTGGGCAGAAGAAGAGTCATGGAGCCTTCATGCAACGTTACACTTCACCTTTACATTTCCCATGTGTTGAAGCTAAGCCCATCTGGCATTAAAGCTAAGCACATCTGGAGTCCAACACATCTAACGCTAGGTTGGGAAGGCTGTGATCAGGTGGACCACCTAGCCTCCTGGACACTTTGGGATGGTTTTTGAATGTCCAGTTTAGCCCTGGAATTCTCAGTTGGTCTCCCTTCCAAGTACCAACTAAGCCAGACCCTGTTTAGCTTCTGAGCCCAGGCAAGACTGCCCCAGTCCTACCACAGGTCAAGGTTCTCTGCGATTAAGATCCATTATTGCTACGATTAAAGTTATGATTTGTAACGGTCTCTGGGAAGGGCCTTGGGAGACAGGAGGGAGAGCGCAGACTGGGCAACCAGCTTGTAAAAGCTGTCTCAGCCCACAGAAGGAAAGGGGGTGTGGGAATCATTTCAGAAGGGACCCTCCCTAGCTTTCTGGAGAGTAAAAGGAAAGGAGGGGAGAAATACTTTCAACCTTGCAAGATTCTCTTACTGTAACCTGACAATAAAGATAGAGCTAGTACTCTGGTGGTGCTGCTTGTCTGGACTACCTCGCAGGGCTAACCTGATTCAACAAGCTGGTCCTTAACCTCTCCTCCCACCCACAGTGTTTCTCCTGGCTTTAAGGGTTTCCCCTTGATTTATTGATTGGTGAAACTGTTACAGAGCTGTCTTGAAGGTCTCCAGGTCTTGAAGTATCAGAGCGTGGTCAGCAGTTAGCAAACAAGATTTGGCGGGAATGTTTAGCAGAGGCAAGGAGACAGATTGCAATAGAGAGCGAAAAGGAGGCGACTGGGGGAGGCAGGGGAGGAATAATAAAACCCTTCATCAAACTATGCAAAAAATAATAATAATTACTTCTCTAAATCTTTTCCTCCAAGAGGTCTTTCACTTTATGTGGAGATGTTGGGGAAAAAGATGGTGATCAAATTCAGGGCAGAGTTTGGTATCTGCCATTCCAGCAGGAGTCATAAGTCACAGGGTTGGAAGGGATTTTGGAGATCGAGCCGTAGGGCCGCTTTAGGGCTTTGGAGAGCGGTGAGCCCTGTCTCAGGGCTGAGCAGTTTTTGTCTGCAATTGTACAGGCCCAGTGGCAGATCGTGTGATATGAAAAGGGATCCCCCTCCCAGCCACCTTGTTCTAACACAGAGTCTGCAGTTGGGCGAGGCAAATAAGAAGAAAAACAATTACCCTCTTAAAACTAAGAGCCATTCCAGCATGACCATGAATATATAGAAGTAAAGTAAAACAAAAAATTATTACGTTCGCCATTCTTGGCTGTGTACTTTCTCTGAACCACAAATCACCAGCATAGATTATATAGCCAGTAGGTATAAGGTGCCTTATTACTTTTAAGAAAATGCAAAGTGCCTTGATTCTGTATCTTCTGTACGTTTTATTCTATGCAATTATACCCAAGTGTATTTTTTGTTCTTCTTTGCTCAGCTCTTTGGATTATTATTCTTTAATTGCATCTGAGTTTTTATCAAGTTATACTTTGCTCAATTTTCCACTGTAAGGAGAAAAACACGCACTGTTTCAAAGTCCTTCTCTTTACTCTGGCCAAAGAACCACAGATTTTTTTGAGAACATTGTAGCAAACTAATAAACTCTTGATACACTACAGTTTGCATAGGACTTCTGTGTGAATTTTGTTTCTCCCTCTCCCCTCTCTGCACTTCTTTCCCAAAATGGGCACCAACGTTGGGGGACTTGAGGGAGAGGGAAAACGTGGGACTCTGGCATTTTTCTTCCACTGTCAGGGGAAAGGACCCAGTGGCAGCTTCTTCAGTTTTGCGCTCAGCGCTGAAACACGATCTGCCAGCGACGCATGGAATAGGGTTGCCCTTCATAAAAAACACTCTTAACCTGGTTATTGGGTTAACGACGTTGTGCATTGGCCCTATGTGTGAAAGGTGAGAGGTCCCCTGTGCAGCACCGAGTCACGTCTGACCCTCTGGGGGGACGCCGCTTTCGCGACACTTTCTTGGCAGACTATAGAGCGGGGTAGTTTGCCGCTGCCTTCCCCAGGCGTCTCCTTCCCCAGCAAGCCAGGTCCTCATTTTACCGACGACCCCAGAAGGATGGCAGGCTGAGCCGACCTGAGCCGGCTGCCCAAGAATCCAGCTCCCACTGGGATCAAACTCGGGTCGCGGGGAGAGTTTCGGTTGCAGTGCTGCCGCCTCCCCTCTGCGCCACACGAGGCTCCTGCTTTGGCCCTCTGTGTCGACCCTAAACTAACACAACAGCCTGGATTTACACCCTGTACTACAACACAACACAACATTTATTTATTTATTTTTATTTATTTATTAATCAAATTTATCACCGCCCATCTCCCAAAAGGGACTCTGGGCGGATGACATATTTTAAGTACCGTGTCCTTCTAGTGAATTCACCACCTGGTGACTTCCCGGTCACTGCATGTCGCTTTCTTGACCGCAATATGGAGGCAGTTGGCCATGGTCTTCTGGAGTACCTGTTTATGATTTCGCAGTCTAGCCTAACCCCAACCCTCACCAGGTCCAAGCCTGCTCGGATTGTTAAAATCAGCCTGATTTAGTTAGGCTGATTTCGGGTGCTATGACCAATCTCAAGCTGAGAACTCCTTTGAACTCAGATGAACTCCTTTTCGACACATCTAATATGGTTCTTGGAAACAATACAAAGGTGGGTTGTTATTGCCTTCTGTTGGTGTGTAATTTTCAGCCTCCATTCTTAGGATTTCCTGGTTGTTTCCCATCCAACTATTAACCAAAGCCAAGTAGATCTTCAAGGTGAGCAAGCCACTGCCATCTAGCCGGGCCATAAAATACCATCCAGGGTTAAAATGAACCATGCTGGACACATACAACACAAATCTTTGGCTTACCTGCTTGAAGTTATGTGGAACTGTATGTAAACATAGATTTCATAGAGTGGTAAGGCAGCTTCCTATGAATACTACTACTACTACTACTACTACTAATAATAATAATAATAAACCTACAAAGTATTGCCAACCATTCATAAGATGCTTTTGCAGGTTCAGTATGCATAATCTCAGGCCAATGAAAAGCTTGAGGCAGGGCATCGTAACGTGTGAGTGTTTGTGTGCTTGGAAAAGCCCCTGGAGGCAGGCAGGCAGGCTTCATACAGGCTCCAGGAGGAAGGATGGGTCAACCCAGATCGGAGCACAACCCACCTGTCTGAAGGTGAAGGCCCCTGGAGCAGCCCCCCCATCCATTTCTACAAAGCTGCAAGGCCCAGGCAGTGGAAGGTGGGTCAATCTCGGCGTTTTCAAGGGGACAGGTAGGAGCGAGCAACGCTGCAGAATTGGAATCGATGTTCATCCTGAAACATCTGCAGAAGCGGGAAGAAGTCCTGTCTCAAGCCATCGTGGGCACCTGCCCTGGGAGGAGAGCTGTGAATCTAGAGCGGTCTCACGCCTGAAAGCCCCTAGAACACCCCTTGTTACTCCCCGGGGCCCACGTCTTAGATTCAGAGCGCTGACTGCATTCCAGTGCAATGCTAATCAGGGTTAGCATCAATGCTGGCCAGGCTTCTTCTGGGTTAGCCTGTTCTGGAAATCCAGCCTGTCAGTTTACAACTGAGTGCTTTCTGCACATGCAGAAGGCAGGATAATTCCGCTAGATGAAGCATGCTATGCAGCCACTGACTTAGGTCAAAAAGCTGTGAGCAGAGTCCAAGTGGGGTGTGCTAAAGTGAGAACATATGCTTTCCAATTAACTGGGTGTTCTGGCTTAATGAGACAATGCACAGACATTCTCCCGCTTGTTAGATAAATGTGTCTGTTTCCAGATCTCCCCCCCACCTCACCCCCGCCGATCTCAGAAACCATTTTGCGCCACCCCTGTGATCCGGTCTGCCACTTTTCTGGGGTACTTGCTTAATCCTGGCTGGTGGCGGTACGTGGTCACGCATGCCAAAAAGGGAGCAGGCATCTCTGACAGCTTCCCTTTAAAAAAAATAATTCCCAAACTGAACATGTCATGGGGATATCGGGCTCACCACCACGGCAGACAGAGGCAGGCAAAGGGCTCCCATCTCTTTCTCTCCAGTTCACCAATCTATGGGTGCATGGCAACGCACATTAAAAAATGGGAGCGGGCTTTGATGGCATGGGCATGGCTGCCATCTGGACTTTTATGACCTCCCCCATAGACACCCCCAGATCTTGGCCACTATTATTTTCCTGATTTACCTTATCAATAACATTCAAAATATTATTTCTCATGGATCTCTTTGGATCGAATCCAGTCTGGTCAGGATGCATCGCTGGGGTTAAAGAAGTCTTTATGGTGTGAAATAATATTGCTGTGAAAATCCTGATCTGTGTCCAGTCAGGAAGTAGGTCTGTGTGACTCAGAAGGAGCTGAGTCTTTTCCTTCCATGATGGGGGAAGTTTTTCATGGTCTATTACAGGTAGTCCTTGACTTACGACCAAAATTGGGACCAGAATTTCCATCATCCAGTCATTGTGGTCGTAAGTTGGGTCACCATGTGACTGGATCCTATTTTACAAACATATATATAGCAGTGGTCAATGCTTCCACAAGGGGCATTTTTTGCCAGAAAACAGCAAAAAAGTCACAAAATGTGATTATGTGGCTGTGGGATGCTGCAACTGGTAGTAAATGCAAGCTGGTTGCCAAGTGCCTGAAATGAGATCATTTGACCACGGTGTGACATTTTGCGAAGTCACACTTTTTGCACTTGGAAGTGCTTTACAGGCCATAAAACACCAAGCACCATTCCAAGGCTGTCACAGCTTTGGACCATCATTAAGCAAACAGTCATAAGTCGAGGACTACCTGTAATTCTACCTGGACATGACATGAATGACCAGGAACCAATCCCAGGATTGATGGTGGCTAGAACTAATCTGCTGTAGGCCCATCGCTGGCTGGATTATGCTGTTGGCATGTTATGGCGGGCCAATCTCCACCAGCTGACCCAGCGAAGGGCGCTTTGCAACACAGAATATTTGGCTACACTGCGGACCACCAACTCTGAAGTTCTTAGAGATTGGGAAGGAGACATCACTTTCCCCATCCTCCTGCTTCATCCGGTTCCCAATTTATAATTATTCAAGGTGGGTCAGGGGTGTCTGTCAGGGGTGGGGGTCAAAAAAGTCAAAATGGTGGCCGCAACTGCACAATCAATGCATCTAAAAAAGGGTGGGGCTTTGATTGCATGGTTGCGACTGCATGGTTGTTGACTTTTTGACCCCCTGATGTGGATTATGTTGGGCTGTGTCACACCATGTGGCATCTGCAGCAATGCCTTTGTGGAAATTAGGGTGCTCTCACAGCCATCTCAATAGTTAATTAATGCATAGCTTTTGCCCTGGCCACTAGATCAGTCTATAAAGGGATTTAGAGCCATGTTTTTCAACATTGGCAACTTTAAGGTGTGTGGACTTCAACACATGCTATGCTGGCTGGGGAATTCTGGGAGTCGAAGTCCACACATCTTATTGTTCTTGAGGTTGAGAAACACTGATTTAGAGGGTGATTAAATGTCAGTGTGGTGGGCTTTAATTACCAAGAAGAACTTGACACTGGCAGGGTTCATCTTGGCAGGGGGCAAAGCAGCCTTTCACACCCTACTGTTAGGACCTACTGGGTGCTGCCATCCGTAGAGACCTGGAGGGCACCAAGATAGGGAAGTCTGGTCTACAGGTTCAAGATCCCCCTTTGAGACTCAGCGCCAGGTTGGTTTTTCTGATCTTTTTCCTACAAGAGGTGGGAGTTCCATCTGTGGAAGAAGCCATGGGCTTGCATCAAGACCCCAGCTTGAAAGGGATCTCCAAATACTAACAACCAAATCGTCAAGAGCAGAGACATCGCACTGATGAGAAAGGCCCGCATAGTTAAAGCAATGGTGTTCCCCGTAGTAACGTATGGCTGCGCGAGCTGGACCATAAGGAAGGCTGAGCGAAGGAAGATCGATGCTTTTGAACTGTGGTGTTGGAGGAAAATCCTGAGAGTGCCTTGGACTGCAAGAAGATCCAACCAGTCCATCCTCCAGGAAATAAAGCCAGACTGCTCACTTGAGGGAATGATATTAAAGGCAAAACTGAAATACTTTGGCCACATAATGAGAAGACAGGACACCCTGGAGAAGATGCTGATGCTAGGGAGAGTGGAGGGCCAAAGGGAGAGGGGCCGACCAAGGGCAAGGTGGATGGATGATATTCTAGAGGTGACGGACTCGTCCCTGGGGGAGCTGGGGGTGGTGACGATTGACAGGAAGCTCTGGCGTGGGCTGGTCCGTGAAGCCACGAAGAGTCGGAAGCGACTGGATCAATAAACGACAACAACAAAGCAACAATCTATAAATCAGGGAATAGGAATCAGGGTAACCGAAAGGTACCAGTTTGATCCAGACTCTTTGGTGAGTCCAGAAAAAGCTATGTCAGGAATCAGGTTATGCTTGTCACCTTGGCCTGTGTGGGTTTAATTAGCCCAACTAATTTTGCAATGATGTCCAGACCCCGGCTGACTGAACAATTACGTGGCATTAAATTGGTCTCAAGTCGTAACACCCCCAAAGATAGATTTTCTGCAGGAGGTTCGCTGTGCGGTCTGTAGGAGTGCAGAAGCTTGCCCTGCCAGGGCTGAGGAGGCGTGGTTTCCTCCTTGGCGGTTCTCGATGAGAGGGTTGTGTTCTGCCCCACTGTGTGTCTGGGGTGTGTCCGTTTCTCTGCATGTGGCTGCTGGAGGGGATGTGCTGAAGTCTTTCAGTTTCCTTCCTAGGTTTTCACTGTCTCTTCTGAATGGAATGTAAATGGGACTCTCTCTGTGCGTCCATCCATGGCTGATTGCTCTGAATGCCAAGCTTCCAGGAATTGCGTGCAGTTTTGGATTTGGCATGATCGGTAATGCTCAAGATCCTGCAAGGTAGACTTCAGCAATTCATGGAGCGAGAATTGCCAGATGCACAAGCTGGGTTTAGAAAAGGCAGAGGAACTAGCGACCAAATTGCCAATATCCGATGGATAATGGAAAAGGCCAGGGAGTTTCAGAAAAACATCTATTTCTGTTTTCTTGACTATTCTAAAGCCTTTGACTGTGTGGACCAGAACAAATTGTGGCAAGTTCTTCGTGGTATGGGGACGCCAAGTCATCTTGTCTGCCTCCTGAAGAATCTGTATAACGACCAAGTAGCAACAGTAAGAACAGACCACGGAACAACGGACTGGTTTAAGATTGGGAAAGGAGTACGGCAGGGCTGTATACTCTCACCCTACCTATTCAACTTGTACGCAGAACACATCATGCGACAAGCTGGCCTTGAGGAGTCCAAGGCTGGAGTTAAAATCTCTGGAAGAAACATTAACAATCTCAGATATGCAGATGATACCACTTTGATGGCTGAAAGCGAAGAGGAACTGAGGAGCCTTATGATGAAGGTGAAAGAAGAAAGCGCAAAAGCTGGCTTGCAGCTAAACCTCAAAAAAACCAAGATTATGGCAACCAGCCTGACTGATAACTGGCAAATAGAGGGAGAAAATGTAGAAGCAGTGACAGACTTTGTATTCCTAGGTGCAAAGATTACTGCAGATGCTGACTGCAGTCAGGAAATCAGAAGACGCTTAATCCTTGGGAGAAGAGCAATGACAAATCTCGATAAAATAGTTAAGAGCAGAGACATCACACTGACAACAAAGGCCCGCATAGTTAAAGCAATGGTGTTCCCAGTAGTAAGATATGGCTGCGAGAGCTGGACCATAAGGAAGGCTGAGAGAAGGAAGATGGATGCTTTTGAACTGTGGTGTTGGAGGAAAATCCTGAGAGTGCCTTGGACTGCAAGAAGATCAAACCAGTCCATCCTCCAGGAAATCAAGCCAGACTGCTCACTTGAGGGAATGATATTAAAGGCAAAACTGAAATACTTTGGCCACATAATGAGAAGACAGGACACCCTGGAGAAGATACTGATGCTAGGGAGAGTGGAGGGCAAAAGGAAGAGGGGCCGACCAAGGGCAAGGTGGATGGATGATATTCTGGAGGTGACGGACTCATCCCTGGGGGAGCTGGGGGTGTTGACGGCCGACAGGAAGCTCTGGCGTGGGCTGGTCCATGAAGTCACGAAGAGTCGGAAGTGACTGAACGAATAAGCGACAACAAACAACAACAACCAAAAGGTGCCATGTATCAATTCAATGTGCCCCCAGCTTCTGTAACAGCCCCACACACCTCACCCCCTTTCTCAAAGGTCAGGCAAAGGAAACCTCCACGGGACAAGGCTCAGGGCAATGGCCACATGGGTTGCAGTTGTTGTGGAAATGTGTCTGTGGCATAACTCAGTTCTGAGAAAGATTCCACCGCTTCTCCTCGGGCAAAACATCCGAGGAATTCCCGAGGAAGCCAAACGCGCACCATTCGCAGTTTTTATGGGGTTTTAAGATGACGTCTCTCTGCCTCTTTCTGACGGAGGAGCGTCTTCCCACCATATTGCCTGGAAGAAACAGATTACTTGGAGAGCAAGATCGGGCCTAAGACCAGCGAGCCGTCCCCTGGAGTGCTGCAGCTCCAAACCTGGGAAACCAAGCCGTGCACCCAAAGGCAGGGCTCATCTGCCAAGCCAGGGGCCGGGAGCACCTTTTGACCCTGTCCAGAATGCGGCGTCCTCCTGGGAATGGAGGGGGACTGAAGGAGCTCTCCACGCAGGAGGCAAGCTGGTCAGATTTAAAGGGCTGCCAACTTTCTCCAGCAGCTAAGTAACTTTGCAAATTTCCAGCCAGGCAAAATATCGGTGCAATTTCAAGGAAAGCCAAATGGGGTTGCGTTCGAGATCAGGTGGCCAAGGGGTTTAACGTACAAATAAACCAGGGATCTGTGCTCTCTGGGGCAACATATCCCGGGGACCGTTTCTTCTCAATTTCTTCTCCATCAGGCATCTTCCAGGACTGGGTTCGTCTTACTGCTGATCCTTGATCTCTTGATGGACAGTCCAAAGCTAAGTCTGCGCCAACAGTTCTCACGCGTCCCTCTGATCCAAGAAAGCAAGGCAAGGCTTTCTGAGGCATAATTAACATATGCAAAGCAGGAAGGATGATAGGACAGAAGGGTGCTGAGAGATCAGTATGCAAATGTTTGGCAAACATTTGCCCTTCCCCAAATGCTGCAATCCCCCCCCCCCCTTCATGTGTCCTCGAGAAATCCGCTTTTCAAAAAACCTTGGCAAGGAAGAGAACGACAGGCAGCTTTGGTGAACTCCCCCATCTCACGCTGGCAGGACCAGGCATCATATCGAAACACGGATTGGTCTCTCGCTGCCAATTAGCGCCGGGAAACACAGACTGTGTGTTCAACCAGGGCTGGAGTTGGCTTCTCAACTGTCAAACTGTTGGTTCAACTTTCTGCCCACCTTCTTCCTCTTGGCGAGGGGGGGAATCCAGATCACCCATCTGGCTCCTTGGTTTTCACGCCTTGAAAGTCACTGTGGGGGATTGCAAATGGGCCACGTTCAGCTTGGGGGGGAGGCAATGCCTGTACGGTGAGAGGAGCAGGCAATTGGGGGGCCACCCAGCCCAGTCCTCCCAGGGAAGGTTTCCATCCTTGCTCAGTTTTCCCCTGCCTGCCCATGTCCATTCTCCTCAGCCTTCCAAGAACGGTGGCTACAAGGAAATTCCAAGGGCTAAATATTGCAGGGAGCAACAACCATGGGGCTACGATCCCAGAATCGTAGAACCACAGGGTTGGAAGGGACCTTGGAGGCCTTCTAGTCCAACCCCCTGCCCAAGCCCAAGGCAGGAGTCCTCACACCATCTCGGACCAACGGTTGTCCAACCTTTCCTTGAAAACCTCCAGCGATGGAGCACCCACCACTCCGGGAGGCCGGCCGTTCCGCTGCTCGAGAGTTCTGTCTGTCTGGAAATTCCTCCTCCTTTACAGGTTGGGTCTCTGATGAGCTTCCACCCGTGGCTCCTTGTCCCGGGAGAATAAATCGATGCCCTCTCCCCTCGGTCTTCTCTTCGTTAAGCTAACCATGCCTTGTTCCCGTAGCCGTTCCTCATAGGCTTTGGCCTCCAGACCCCTGATCGTCTTTCTTGCTCTCCTCTGCCCGCTTTCTAGGGCATCAGCATCCTTTTTGTACTGTGGTGACCAGAACTGGACGCAGGATTCCAAGTGTGGCCTCACCAGTGCGGTCTAGAGCGGTCCCATCACCCCCCGTGATCTTGGAACGATCCCTCGGTTGATGCAGCCCACGGCTGGCTCGTGCTTAAGCGGTCGTCCAGCAGGACACCCAGATCCCTCTCATAGGCCCTGCTGTCGATGGCTGCAATGGGGTAATCAACGCTCCGCTTGGTTTTTTTGTGCCTCGCCAAACATGCCTTGCAAACAGCAATAACAGATTATCCAGAATCAAGAGGAATTAGTAACTGGTTATGAGTTGCTAATTTCAACGTATTCAACCTTTCTACCTTAGCTAAAAATAAAGCTGATTGCCTATTAAGTATTGCATTTTGGTTTGAAGCCCCTATCTTAGGCTTCCAGCTTGTAGCCAGAATTCTCTAACAGCCCCACACCCCAAGGGTTCCCCCCGGCAGTGGCCTCTTTGGGACACGATGATGGCCTCCTCAAGGCCACGGACTCCTGGCCACCACCTGTAATAGGTAAGAATGGCGGGCTTTGGGGTGGGGCTTTGACTGCACTGCTGACATCACCATCTTGACTTTTTTGACCCTCCCAGATCCTGCTGAATACTAATGAGAAACCAGGGCCAGGCGGGGGAGCCTAGATGTTACATCTGGATAAGTTCTCACAATATTCTTGTTGGTGAAGACGAAGAGGGCTTTCCCCACTTCATGTGCTTCTGGCCTCAGGGCTATTAAGAAGAGAAAGGCTTGAATCACACTTTCCCCCACGGATGAATCTGGACTACAAAGCCCAGGGATTCCATGTCATGTGGCCAGCTGGACAGCAGTGACAGAAACAAGAGTGCCAAAAATGGTCAGAAGGGACTGGGAAAACTTTTGCTCAAGAGTTTGAAGGAGAAATTGCTAAATCAACAGCTCAGAGAGTCCAGTTGGTGATGGCAGGTCCTGGAGAATAAATAAATGCATTACATGCTGAAAATAGTTGATCGGTCAACAGCTGTTAGCCAAACAAGTTATAAGGGGGTTCAACTTTACGAGGTGTTGGAATCCATGAGGGTCTCCGGAAGCTTCCAGCTTTGGCCAAAATGTCAAAATGTCCTGCTTTTGCACTGCAGAATCCCCAGGCAGCATCACAGCACATGGGCAGGGCCTGTGTGGCGTCACTGAGAAGCTGCTGTCTTGAAAACAGGTTTAGTAGGGAAGAGAACGGCCACACGAAAATGCTCTGGCTGTGGCTGGCCAAATCCCTTCACATGGAGAAGATCCTGGCTTTATGCTCCTGCAGGTCTTGTGGGGGGTGGGGGGCAGGGAAAAATGCCATCTCTCTTCAGGTGGGTGGGATGACAAAGGCCATCATCCCCAACTGGCCTGAGCTTGACATTTGGCCCACAACATCTTCCCAGGTTTGCCGGATCCATGCCCAACTCTCCAGAGCAGTGTTTTTCAACCTTGGCCACTTTAAGATGGGAGGACTTCAACTCCCAGAATTCCCCAGCCAGCATGGCTGGCTGGGGAATTCTGGGAGTTGAAGTCCACTCATCTTAAAATTCCCAAGGTTGAGAAACGCAGATCCAAGGGGAAGCCAGGAGGCTCCCCTGGCACCTCTCCCACCCAATCCCGGGACTTATCTCAAGCTCCTCCTCCTCCCCTCGGGGGCCTGGCATCCCCCGCCCCGTCGTAAGAAGTCTGATAGTGATTGCCAGCCTTTGCCAGCCAAGACACACACACGGTCCAGTTTGCAGCTGAGCGGTGTTGCGGGGCAGCCGGTCCCGGCAGAAGAACTGTTCCATTCTCTCTCAGCTTTCTCAGCAGCGCCCGCCTGCCCGCCCTGCCTGTTTGTGCCGGGATGAATAAGCACTTTGGAGAAGCATTTCCAGCTCAGAGGTTTAAATTTAGCTGTGGTGCTCCCCCCCCCCCATTCCAAGGCTAGACCCCCCCGCCCTGCCTTCACCTCTGAGTTAGCTCCCTCTTTGTCGTCTTACACAGTCATCCGAGATGGCTTGGCGGGTCTCCAAGGAACAGAATGTACTTGGCAACGAAGCCGCACTTAATGTCTGCAAAATGTCGGGAACTGCAGCCAAAAACTGCTAACTGGGTCATTAACCTCGCGAGGAAGAGCCTGGGCTGTGGCTGGGCTCTGTCTCCCTTCAGTCCCCAAGAAAAATGCCTCCGTGCCACAGGCAGAGGCAGATGCCCGGGCACCAGGGACCCCAGGCTGCAGAAGTGGACCGGGCCCCTGGCAGAGGGGCCAGCCATCAGCCACCACTCTGGAGACCCTCCCCAGTTTGCCAGAGCATGACTAGATGGGTAAAAGCTGGGGAAGGGACCTCGGGGCACCGAGTTTAGGGGCAGTGTCCAGAACAGCTGTGATGCGGCTGGATGTTTGGCTCAACAAAACGATACATCTGAACCTGTCATGCTCTGGACTGAGATTTCTTGCCAACATCCCAGCACAGCCCAATTGTGCGTGAGCTTCTGCAACATCCTTCGATGGGCTTTTTTCTCAGGGCGCTTCTGCAACACTCACATCAATTCACCAGGGTTAGCACAGGTGAACCGGGGGCAATATGTCCACTGTGTGAATTCATGAGTTCATCAGGCGACCGTATTGGGCTACCGCAGCCTTGCGGCGAATTCGCTGTCTCTTCTTGGCCTGTTCCTGGTCTGCATGGACAACTTCTGCGGCCATCCAGAAAAGGGATGGAGTTGCGGGGCGAAACTGGGATGGCGGTCCTCCACTGATCCAGTCCCTGATTGCGCAACTGTTTGCCACGTGCATGGAATTTTACAGCGATCCGGCCGTCTTTGCACTGTGCTTGTAAACATCCCTTGTTTTCCAGGTTTTTTTTAATATTCCAAAAAAACCTCCACCCTATTAGGGAGGAAAAGGCAATATAACCGCAGCTTGTTTTTTATTTAATAGCTAGGAGCCTCCCACCTCAGAACACCATTCCTGCAGAGCAGCTCTCTCCACAAACATGCTTAATGAGTAAGCATATCTGTTGAAGAGCTAAGGGTTGCCTGCAGACGACCAGCTAGCCTTGATGAGTTTTAACCTTGGCTAGATTTTTTCCCCCTGTGGTTTAGCATCCTAGGCACTCGGTGCAAACCTGAAGGATGTCACATGTGTCATGACACTGTTGTGCAAATAATGCAAATGATGTGAATTGCATCAATTTTCTGACATAAACGATACCATCTGTATCATTTGCATGATTGATTTTGTTTTTAATCTGTTCAATTGTGTCTGATTCTCAGAGGCAGTCTGGACCAGTCCCTGCAGTTTTCTTGGCAAGGTTTTTCAGAAGCAGTTTGCCATTGCCTCCTTCCTGGGGCCGAGAGAGAGTGACTGGCCCAAGGTCACCCAGCTGGCTTTGTGCCTAAGGCGGGACTAGAACTCACGGCCTCCGGATTTCTAGCCTGGTGCCTTCACCACTAGACCGCACTGGCTCTTGTACAATTAATAATATGCATGATATCCCTCCCTCCCCCCACAAACACACTTATTAGTCTACTGTGCAAACTCTTTGGTTATCCTGCTGCACAAGGGCATCTGCCCCACTATCAATTTGTAAGTTAAAGCAACTTATTTTAGTGAGATGGAAATCTCTTTTGAAAAACAGACAGACAAAAAAAAAAGGTTGGAAAATATGCATGTATGTGCTCCTTATAAAAGATTGTGCCAATGTCCCAGAGGGGTTATAAGAATATCAGCAGCATCTTGATCAGCGAGACCATCTTCAGGAAAGGCGAGGGACAGCAAGGGATGTCATCGCAAAATGATGCAAACTATGGGTACCCATGACATCATTGCAGCATCTTACAGGTGCCCATGTTGTCCATCCTTTGCCAGTCTGGTGCCCGTGGGCGTCTTGCCTGGTGCATGGTGAAAGCTAGTCTCAGCAACAAAACCGAAAGCAGCAGACAGGTAAAAATGGAACAAAATAAAGCCGTGCAGTTGTTTCAAACATCTGGGAGAAGAAAGAAATTTTTTGCCTAAAATCACCACCTAAAAGACCTTTGGGCTATTTTTACACAGCCTGTTTATTCTTGGTACTGAATTAACCCATTTTCTGCATTCACACAGTCTGCGACATCGTGAACTCCAGAAAGCTGAGGAAGATGAATCAAGAAGTGAACTTTTTCATTGGAAAAAGAAGATCCTTCTCCTTTTTTGTCCTCCTCTTCTTCCCCAAAAGAATTTGTTTGATTTCTGCCTCCTGCTTATCCCTATCCCATCCCAGGCAGCAGGTTCACCTCTCAATAGCATTTGGACACGTGAAAAACAGAATCACTTATCATGATGATGCTAAAAACCCTCTTTGCAGCCATAGTCATGCCTGGTGAGGCTCTAAATCAGAGTTTCTTAACCGTGGCAACTTTCAGATGTGCGGACTTCAACTCCCAGAATTCCCCAGCCAGGCTGGCTGGGGAATTCTGGGAGTTGAAGTTCGCACATCTGAAAGTTGCCAAGGTTGAGAAACACAGCTCTAAATTGTCAGCATAGAAATCCTCCTCTTCTTTTCTTTCTGTCTCAGCATTTTCTTCCCTTGTCTGTTTCCCTCTCCCTCCAGGGAGGGACTTTCAACACACCCGTCCTGCTGAGCATAGAGAATACAGACATTTAAGCCTGTCCCGATCCGCCACCTCTTATCTCTCTGCAATAGTCAAGCTAACTGGAGATGACAGGCGCCGTAGGATGATGGGAACTGAAGTCCGGCACACCCATATTTATATAGATGGAGGGCTGTGGCCTGTTTCCTGGTGAGCTTGCTTTGCTCCTTCACTTTGGCCAACTCAGACCTTGGCGCAGAATGAATGCCCAGGATGTTTTTGAATTCTTTCCCCCATTTTGCAATAATAAAGCTGGCTACTCTGTTAGTCTGCAGCAAGGTGGAAGGTACAGGAGAGCAACGCTTCCTTTTTCAGGAGGATCCTTTGAAATTCTACATGGCGAGGGGGGCAAGCAGAGATTTAGAGCTGCCAAGATCCAACCCAGCCTGTGGAGACTCCCTGGCCTTCAGGGCCCTGTTTCTCCATCAATCCACAGAATTCCTCGTGCGTAGAAAGTGGGGGTGGCTTTCACAGAAACATCTCTTTCCCCCAGGGGGAAAGACACCCTCAAGTCAAGCTCATAGGATTGTAGAACTGGAGAGCTGAAAGTCACCCCAAAGATCACCTAGTCCAACCCTCTGCGACGTGCAGGAAAATCAAGGACTGCATCTACCCAGTTTTCTTGACACAGACCACAAAGCTGCTTGCTGCTACTTTCTGGGAAGTCTTTTCAAATTCCCAGTCTAGCCTACATTTTGAGGATTTCCCAGTGGTCTCCCATCCAAGTATTAATCAATTCCAACCTTACTTACCTTTTTGGCCATGAGCCAAGGTCAGTTAAGGATCAAGGTAAGGTCTCCTTGGAGCTGGCCTAATCTTGGGCAACAGTGTGGAAGTGACTTGTCATGCCTTCTTCTGAGAAGTTTTTTCCAGCCTCCCAATTCTGCCTTTCCTGGTGGTCTCCCATCCAAATCCCAAACAGGAAAATAAGGCAGTTTTTCAGGATCAGCCACAATTCTCCAGATACGGCCACTAGTTGGACTAAACCGCAAAGTTTATCCAAGTCAAGCTCCGTTCCCGATGACTTAGGAACCAAGACATGTCCTTTCCCCGGCAGCACTGCAGGAACAGGTTGGTTCTGCCTTCTTCCAGGAAGTTTCCAGTCTAACCTCTAAGCTCAAGATTTGCTGGGCCTTCTGGAGCTGGGTGCTGAAGCTCTGTCCTTTAGTCGGCCAGAAAGCATGGTTTTTGAATGCTACTATGTGGGAGAAAAACTAATCTGTTGGAGAAATCTTGCTTGGCCAGCCAATGCGAGTTTAAGGGTCTCCTTCCCAGGCTGCCCTCTGTTGGCCACAGCCTGGCACTGCACCTGCCTTCAGAACATCAGAACATCAGCCATGCTCGACTGCAGGGTTTCTCAACCTCAGCAACTTGCAGATGCGTGGACTTCCACTCCCAGAATTCCCCAGCCAGCATGGGGAATTCTGGGAGTGGAAGTCCACGGATCTGCAAGTTGCTGAGGTTGAGAAACCCTGCTCTACTGGATGGGACCTTTGTCCCATCAACTCAGCAGCCAGTGGTCCCTCAAAGCCCACTGGTCTCCCAGCAGATGGCCTTCAGGGGCACTCTTGTGCCATCAAGGCTAAGAGCCACTGATCCCCAGGACTTCCACGAAGTGCTCCAAGCCTTTTTGGAAGCCAGTCAAGCGGGTAGCCAGCACCACATCTCATAGTAGTGAATTCCAAAATTTGATTCCTTGTTAAAAAACAAACAAAAAAGTCCTCTTGTCTGTCCTGACCCTTGCAGGATTCCATGCAGGTGACCCCTGCTTTCTCGTATGTTGTGAAGGGAAAACTGTCTTCTCCTTGTCCCCTTAATCCACACCACATTGAATACATAATGCCTTCTCCTTGATGATCTTCACAACTTCTCCGCTTCCAGGGACAAGAAGCCATTGTCCAGGCAGATCTGCCAAAGAGAATGCAAGGACCACCGAAGAGTCAGTTCTGAGCTTCTGCAGCCACATAAGCAGCTAGTCTTCAATGAGCTAAGAATTGAGAAAAGCCTTCCCTAGCGCAGAGTTACCCTTAAACCCCCAGGGCCAGAAACAGTCATGCTGGTCACGTGCAAAACTTAATAACAATTCACCTGAGCACATTTTCCTCATGACTTAGCATGTCATTCAAACCAATCCCTCCCCCCCTTCATAACCCTGTTCAAGCTTCAATGTACTGCTATGTCAATCCCACCATGGATTAATTCAGTAACTGGGTTCAGCGTGTTGTGTGAACACAGCCCAAAGCATCCAAGGTGGAGGCGGGGGGTGCACAGCAACTCGCTCAGCCTGCTTAAGGAAGGACCATTCCCAAATTGTGCATCCCCCATGCTTTGGGGCACTGGAGAAACCCTGGAGCCCTGAGGTCTGCCCTAATTAGACAGAGGGGATGTGGAAGATGGGCATCGCCATGTTTCACGCTAGAGAGCAGAAATGCATCTGCAAAACCCCGTTTCAGGTTGCATCAGGGAAGGCAAACAGATCTCTGGCTAACTCAGCTGGGATAACTGCCTTTCCCGCCCCTTCGAGACTGGCTTGCGGCCTGCCCTTTGTGCTCCACTTTCAAGCACCCTCCTGGCCAGAGCAACGGGTCCAACATCCCCTACCCCTCGGTTCGCTTGTCAAATGGGTAATTAAGTGCCTCAGAAACCCATTATGGCCTCTGTGTATAAAGAGGAACATAATTAAGGGCGGTTTGCTGGGGCGGACAGCAGTTCATTACCTGCGCACTGATTTATCTCAGAGGCAATTTATTAAAGGCTGGCGGCAGCTTCTTTCGGATCAATGCCAGTCAATAAGGCACCTTATTAGAGTCAAGTGAGACCCTTATTTGGGAGGAAAAACAGATGTTTCTCCCTCCACCTCTGGCGCAAACGCTTGTAAGGCTGGCTGGTCTTATGGCCTCACAAGCCGTGCTGAAAAAGCAATCTCTGACTAGGGGGAGCCTGTAGCCCATCCTGGAATGGCTGATGCAGGGGGAGGAGGGGTCAGAAATTCAAGTTGTCCCCCCCAGCAGACCTCTTGACTTTTCTGACCTGCCCTGCAGATGCCACTGATGACAGAGGGTGATTTATTCCACCTGGTATCGGCCACATATCTTTAGACTGCAGCATCCAGAATTCCAAGATAGCACAGCAGTCTGACTGGGAGTGCTGGGAGTTGTAGTCCAAATGCATCTGGAGCTTGGAAGAGGATGATTGAGGCCTTTCAAAATCTGATGGTTGACTTGATCCTGCAGCAAGACCACAGCTGAGTTGTCCAGAGCAGTTGTTTCTCAACTCAGCTGAGTTGTTTCTCAGCTTCAGCAACTTTAAGGTTGTGTGGACTTCAACTCCCAGCATTCCCCAGCCAGCAGAAAATGATTGACAGCCAGTCTGAAGTTTGCTCCGGTCGTCGGGGGCCCGTGCTTAACCAGGTCAGCTTAAGAACCAGCCTTCCCAAAATAGGCCAAACTTGATTTTTCTTTTCTTCTATTTCGATTTAGTATTTTATTTAAAGTTTTTTATGCTTTATATTTATGTTTTATTATTATTTTATGCATTTTTTAAAATAAATTCTCTTTGTTTTATTTTATTTCATTTCAGCACCCTGGACAAACCTGACCTGTTTGGTTCATTCCAGATGCAGAGGAGGGGGTTAGTAAGGGTGAATTCCAGAATCAGGGCAAGTATGAGATGCTGGTAGCTGTTGGGAGAGATGCAGGACCGTTTTTATTTCCCTCCACAAAGGCTGGAAAAGCTTGAAAAGAATACTTCGTAGGCCTCACTGAATCCATTTTCAAGAAACATTTCAACTATTCCGCTTCTAATCCTTGCTAAGCTAATGAACTTCTCCTGGGAACAGTTTTTCTTCCCTATTCCCGACAAACATCCCAGCAGAGAAACAACGATGACAATAAAGACCATTCCTTGGAAATGGCTAACGGTGAATCATTTGCTCTGGGCATCAAAGAGAGCCGCCCAAAACACTGCAGAAGCCTGGGAGAGTGGCACGTGCCCTCCGTTGCCACCACGCTGGCTGGCTCAGGCTCCCCTCTTCTCGCCCGTCACAGGCTGTGGATCTGAGCTCAGGCCTGCTTAGGGACAAGGGGAGAAGTGAGGTCGCCCCCATCGTGACGTCATCGCACAAAGGGTGCAAACCATGTCATTTGCTTGACGACATCATAATCCAGGTGAAGTCCCCATGTCTCTTATACTGGGAAGCCCATCGGGGAGGGTTCAGAAATGCAAACTTGCCAAGCAACGCGCAAACAAGGCGAAGAAAAGGGAAAAATGAGGACGCCTTGATTGCAGTGCCAGGCTATGAATGCTTCAGGGAGCTGGTTTTCGGTTTTCCGATGAATCCAAGCAAATATGAATCTGCAAATTGTAGGAGTGGGAAGACTTCTGAACGGGGTGTGTGGTGGGGAAAAGCTGTGAGAACAGCTCCATGCTCCTCACCCTCTGAGGGCCATTAACATTTTTGGAAAGAACATCAACAGTGTGCAAATCAAATATATATTTTTATGGCTTAAAAAAAAGGCTGTATTTTTCCAAAACATCTCCCCAAATGTTTGGAGCCAGTTGCCAAGGGAACTATTAAGATGCTGCCAACTCCAGGCTGGCTGTGGACAAACTCAGAGGAAAGGCGGTCACCCAGCCGGCTCTCCAGCCCGCAGGCTGGCTGGATGGCAGGCAGCGCCGGATGCCCTGAGCCGATGGGGAAGCCTCCTCCTCCGGCTGGCCCATTTCCCATGGAGAAGGGCCCCCATTGGGCCCTCTCTGCAGCCTGTGGCCACATCATGGCTGAGGGGAGGGGATGGGAGGGAGGGAGGAGATGGGAATGAGAAGAAGGAAGGAAGGAAGGAAGGAAGGAAGGAAGGAAGGAAGGAAGGAAGGAAGGAAGGAAGGAGGGAGGGAGGGAGGGAGGGGGATGGGAATGAGAAGAAGGGAGGCAGGGAGGGAGGGAGGGGATGGGAATGAGAAGAAGGAAGGGAGGGAGGGAGGGAGCGGAATGGGAAGAAGGGAGAGGGAGGGAGAGAAGAAGGGAAGAAGGAAGGAGGATGAGAAAGGGAGAAAAGAGGAGAAGGAAGGGAGGGAGGGAGGGAGGGAGGGAGGGAGGGAGGGGTGGAGGGGAGGGGAATGAGAAAAGGAAGGAAGGAGGGAGGGAGGGAGGGAAGTATTATATGCATAAAAATAACATCTCAGATAGCAGAGGTGTCTGGGGTGTGTGGAAAAGTCAAGATTGTATCTGGAACTCTGCAACTGAAGCCCCACCCTCAATTACATCTTGACTTTCCCAAACCTCCCCTGCCTGGATCCCCCTGTTTGAACAAAGGGGTATCTGTGTCATTCCTGTGAAAATGGGCCTGTCCAGTTTTTGTGCTAAATACACTTTTGAGTTTTGGCTAAAAACACTTTTGAGTTCTTACATACTTGCTAAAGAATGGCCCATGTTCCATTCTTTGTGCTGTGAAGCTGGTGCTGTTTCAGAACGGTTTTCAATATTTGTCACTGTCCCGTACGCCACCTGTTAAAAGGATCTTGGAGAGAAGCCCATCTGGACCCCAGGCTGTGCAGGGCAGTCAGGCTGGGATTGGCACAAATCTTTGCCTTGCCCCAAATAAATTACCCCCTATCAAACGTAGCCAAGCTTCACAGGCTGTACAGTCACAGCTCTGATGTTTTTAACTTATCTGGTTAAACCTCTGCATCCCAAGCCAGCATCTTTGAAAATAGCATTGACCAGAAGGACAAAACAGTGCCACCTGGCTGAAGAGGCTTTCTATATTTTACCAAGAATTGGAAGCTGGCTTCAAGCAAACCTTTAACCAGGTTGGCTTGCTTAGTTTAGGGTTCAAGGTCTTGTGCCAATCTAGAAAGTGGCTTAATTCAGTATTTAGGTTAAGCATGTTGTGTGAAGGTAGCTAACAGTTCACAGAGAGATTACATGTTTTGGATCTCTACAGGAAGGGTCACACCAGAAAGATTTTTGCAGTTTTCCAGATCCACTTGCCTGGTCAGGATGCTTCCCAACACATCACAGAGGATTGTGGGAAAGCAAGCATCTTCTAAGGGATCCATGGGAGGTCCTGCAAAGAGAAGTCAGCAATAATAGGCAAGTTGGTCTTCGGGGGAATTTCTCCAGAAGAACCAGGCTTATTATCTTCATCTGTGGAAATCCAAAATCAGCTTCAGAGAAATTCCAGTGATCCTCAGAGACTTCTTTGCTCTTTAATGCTCTGGAGAAAGGGCTAGGCAGCTCCACTTCTGGACAAGGTAAGAAACTGGCCAAGTGGCCTCCTTCTTTTTCTTCCTTCTGAGTTGGCTTCCCAGAGTTGAATGTTGCAATTGTAACATGTGGCTAGAATAACATCGCCCCTGTGTCCAAGTTGTTCTAAGTTCACAAATCCCAAGTGTGGAAAATTTTCAGCTGCGCCGGGACTCCTGCCAGTCACTTGAAGCCCATTTATCTTCTTGCCCTAGATTTTGTTGTATTCCTGTCTGAAGTCCTGAGATAAGAAGATCTCCCTGCAGGATGCCAGGTCTGGCTAAACCCACCACCACCATTATTCCCATGGGTGTTACCACTCTCAATGCAGTTCCCAGGTAGAATTTCCCACTCAAGTTTTTTATTTTCTCAAAACTCGCTTATCCCAATACATATAATAAACCAAACTCTAAAATGCAACACCAAATAAATATTTTGTGCCCAATACTGTAGTATTGCTTATTATGAAGAACTGCACTATTTACAAATATTGAAGATGGTGCTCCCTAACTGGGCATTCTCCAGATGGAATTCCATGCCAGTCTTTACAACTTTGAATCAAAGATTGTGAAGATTGAAAGGGATCTGGGAGAGATGAGCATAGGAATATCTTGTAAGGTGGCCATCCATCCTTGGTTTAATATTGTTGAATAGCTACTGTTCAAAAACTTCTCCTGATGTCCACAGAAATCTACTTCCTTATAATTTAAACACATTGTTCCTTATTCTGTATTCTGGAATATCTGTCCCATCTTCTCCATGATAGTCCTTCAGATATTTGAAGACAACCATTGTGTTTCTCTACAATCTTCTTTTCTCCAAGGTAAACCTACCCAACACCTTCAACTATTTCTCACTCAGCAGCCAATGCTGGATTTCTGAGAGCTGCATGCACCTGGCTGGAAATCTGCTACCTGGGCCCTCCTCTCATGATGAAGATGTCCAACCTATCTCAGGTGGACCTCCCCGCCCAGCTCCATTTCATTAATGAAGCAAATGGAGTCAGGAAACCATCAGTCTGCACTGCTAGGAAACTACAGACAGACAGGATTGGGTAAAAAGGTGTCAAGATCCATAATTGTAGTTCCGGTCAGGATCCAGTCATCCTTCTTCTGCTGAGTGTCCAGAGAGCGTTTCAATGGAAAGCTTTTGTGAAGCATGAAAAACTTCTGAGGGAAATTTTGGAAATCAGCAGAAGGAAATGAAATCCGGTGTTGCTGAGTCATCCCAATCCAATTCCCTGCAGGCCAAACTTTGCTGCTTGGTTCTTCTGGAGAATAATTGATCTCTTCTCCAAACCTCGCTGAAATATCCAATTCTCCTTTGCCTTCCAACCTCTGGCTCTTTGGGTGTGGAACAGCCAAACTGGAGACATCACCACCATGCCTCACTGAGAGCAAGAAGTGAAGATGAAAATCTTGCTGGGGTGAGGCCCACATTGTGGGTGAGCATGATTTTCGTCCTGGGAGAATATTTGGCAGATCGTTTAGCTGGAGCTCACTCCCAGCCCTGGCCAAGCTTCACTGATGCTTCGTTCCTTTCACTGCAGACACCAGATTGTCCCTTAAGCAGCTGAAAGAAGGGAAACAGATCTGGGGAACATCAGCTAAGGCACAGCAACAACCAGCATTCCCATGTTATTTCATTCAAAAATGTATTTTTTTTCCCCTTCTCCCATGTTTTGGAACATTCATAATGGTGAACCTTCGGGGATCGCGGGCTTTCAAAGATGCACGAGGAGGACACGTAGCCCAATTTTATTTTGCAGAGCAGAGATGCCGCTAGAGCCCTTGGCTGAGGTGCCTTCCACAAATCTGTCTATTTTTCAACAAGCTGAGCCAATAGCCATCCCTGTTTCTTGTGTGATAGCGAATTCCTAATCTTATTCGTGCATGGTGGATTATGGTTAGTGAATTCCTCTTTTTAGGATTCCAAAAAGATGAAAGGCAGAGTAGATATGGAAAAAAACCCACTTTTCTTTTCACTGCATTTCAGGTTAAAGCAGTTGCTTTCTCCATTCACAGGAAAGCAGAGCTGGAGGTGGCCCTTGGTAGGAGGTAGGCCATCCAGTCTACTCCTTGCTCAGGGCAAGAATTCAAGTCCGAGCAGATGGCTGTCTAACCTCCAGCTGCACAGACCCAGCAAAGGCAAGCACACCCTGCTCTGGTCCCGGGCTCCGCCGCCCAACCGCCTTTCCTCTTGGGAAGTTTTTCCTAACATTCAAGGGAAACTCCTTCCTGGATCACAGCAGCTAGGATTATATATGCACAACACTGGAAAAAGGAAAACATACCAACAATAGAGGAGTGGGTGATGAAAATATTGGAGCTAGCACAGATGGCGAAATTAACAATTTTAATGAAAGAAAAAAACATCACGAGATTTAAAGAAATATGGCAACCGATACTAGATTACCTGTATACAATCGAAAAAAGTGAAGAGATGATAATGGGATTTATATATTAAAGAAGTAAACAAATAGAAATAATAGTAACTTAAGGGAAAATAACGATAAGAGAGTTACACAGATAATTATTTGTATATCTATAGCTATGAAAGTCGGAAACCATGTTTTAGTATGTTGTTATTGTTATTGTCTTATTTGTTTATATGTGTATACGTGGTGTTAGGTGTATTCTAGAATGTTATGTATGTCGACAATGTTTTATGATTTTGTATTGTATTTTAACGAATAAAAAGTTTACAAAAAAAAAAAGGAAACTCCTTCCTGGAACCAAAATCCACTATTCCACGCCCTGGATTCCAAACAAGGTTTGACCTTCCAGATCTCTGGAGAAGGCGATCGTCTCTTCATTCAGTCTTCCCATCTCAAGGGTGAACATGCCAGCCATCTCTCTTCATAAGTTTCAGCATCTCAACACCTTAGTCTCTAATCCATGGACCATCTTTGTGGCCCTTCCCTGAACCTTCCCCTTTGGCATCCAGAACAGGACTGAATACTCCGGATGGATCTGACCCAAGCAGGTTAGAGTGGAATGATCATTTCCCAATCTTTGGAAACCCAATGTGTATTAATGAAACATAAACCTGCATTTCTGGTAGCCACTGATATGAAATATATATTTTTCTATTGTTTATATAATATCTTTATTCTTCGTATTCCATTCCTTGTATCTATGCCGCTCCTTCTGTTATATCCTCTGAGATTGGCAAAGGGAAACAAAGATAAAATTGCTGAAGAAGGCAGACTGGAACGGTTTACTGGCACCATTGGGAGCTGATAAACCAAAAAACCCCCCAAAGAAGTTATCTCTCTCTTGGGATTGCATGGCCACTTCTAATAAACAAGGCTTTATTTCCTCGAGAAAGGAATGGAAAACATCAAACGAGGAGGAAACAGATGAGGCTGGCATGAAGTGCGAGATCTAACATTCACTGTGACAACCAGTAACCATGATATAAAGGTATAAAGGATGAATATGTGGACCTGGGGAGCTGAAGGTCATCTCCATTTCATCAAGCTCTTCAGGATATCTCATGTCTCTTTTGTCTTCCTGGCCAGTAGATGAAAAAGGTCCTCCCTCCTCCTTCCCTTGATGGATTGATTATGTGCCATCAAGTCAGTGTTGACCCTTAGTGACCTCATGGATAGATTTTCTCCAGTATGATCTGTCCCCATCCTGGTCCTTCAGGTCTTCCATGGTGTACCCATCAATGCTCTAACTGAGTCCCTTCACCTTGCTGCTGGTCGTCCTCTTCTTCTCTTTCCTTCCATCCTTCCCAGCATGATGGACTTCTCAAGAGAGTCAGATCTTTGCAAAATGTGTGCAAAGTACCATAATGTGAGCCTGGTCAAGTGAGAACTCCGAGTTGATTTGTTCTAGAATCCATTTCTTTTCTTGGCTGCCTCCCTAAAAGCAATCCTGGATTCCTCAGTGTTGGCAAGGTCATCCCATTTGGAGGAGACATCTAGTCATGAGCTTTGAAAAGCAAGATGGTTTGTTATCATCTCCTGAAATGCAGGGTCGTTCGTTTGGAAACACAGGGATGGGCTTGGTCATTAATAGGTTTCCAAGAAAAGTATCAGAGATTGGAAGCTGTGTGTTTGGGATGGTCTGAGAGGACCTGAGCAGGGGGTTGGACTAGAAGGTCCCTCCCAGGCTAGGAGTCTACGATTCTATGATTAACATGCAGCTTTGACAGAGCAGGAAGAAAGAATACGAATTACATACATTCTTGAGAAAGTCGCAGTTTCCTAAGAATTACTGAAAGGGAGAAAAGGTTATGTTGGAATATTGCAACGGTTAGACTCAGGCGATGCCATAAGGGATTAAAGGTTAGAGTCGCGTATGCTGTAGAACAGCCATTCCTATGTTGATTTTAAAGTCTACACCGACAAACACAAAAAACCTTCTCATGTTATGGGTGCCCATGGGCACCATGTTGGAATCTCAGGGTTAGGGGAAAAGAACAGAGTTAGAAAACCAGAAATGGGTGCAACCCAGCAGGGGTGAGAGTGATGTTCCCGAAGAAGAATGCAGAAGAGCTTTGCTTTTCCATCCTTTTTATACCAGGTGTCCCTGTTCAGAATAAAATAGACCCTTAGAGGAGAGGATGGGTGGGGAACACCACTTGTAGGGTGTTCCGGGTGGGTTGTGTCTGCTCTGGTTTAGATGCCAAGTCGGTAGAACCCATGGTGGGGAGCAAACGGATGTCTTGGGTGGAATTCTGGGATTCTTTTGAGACTGGGGAATGGGATTCTGGGATTCTTCTGAGATTGGTGAAACTGAGGAAATGAGTAGGGTGCTCTGTAGTTTGAATTCTGAGTGGTAGGCTTGATCCCTCCCCTCCCAGGCCTCTTGGGTGGCGAGGCAGACCAGAATAGGTAGATGTGGAAAATCATCAGCATATCTTTGCGGGAGGGGGAAATACTGCCTGCCTTGAAAGAGGCAGGAATTTGCCTTCTCCTAAAGAGGCTGGATCCAACCCTGTTTGTTACATTTTGCCCAGTGAGTTGCTGCCGGTTGCAGATTCTCTGATCTCTACTAGATCTAGCCAGTGCTGGTCTGTGCAAAATGGACCTATAGATTCCAATTAGTGGGATGCTGGATTCATCCAACAGCTGCAACCAAGTCAGTTACAGCCATTACATTTGCACAACATGCTTAGCAGAGTCGGTCATAAGCTAACCGCCCCCCCCCCCCAGCCCTACATTAACTCTAACCAGGCTGAGCATGTTCTGTGAAGGCAGATGCAAGAGTTTGCACCCCCGATTAAGGGAGTTGGGATCCCCCTGGGTTGCCTACAGAATGAGGAGAGGAGCTGCCTCACACTTTCTGGGCTTTGCAGAGGCATGCAAGGAGAGATGGCTTCTTCTAAACCAGTGTTTCTCAACCTCGGCAACTTTCAGACGTGTGGACTTCAACTCCCAGAATTCCCCAGCCAGTCTTGGTGGCTGGGGAATTCTGGGAGTTGAAGTCCACACGTCTGAAAGTTGCCGAGGTTGAGAAAGACTGTTCTAAACACAGAGGCAAAACTGAGGGAGCCATCCTGCTGCCCTTGCACGCTTGGAGATCTGCTCAAAGGCCTGTGGGATCCTGCCTTGCCGCATGGCCATGTGTATGTCTTGGAGAAGTCGGGCCGTGGCGTTGCCAAGCTTCTGGTCTTTACTCACGCCATCCTGAAGGCCAAAGGAGAGATTAAAAAAAAAACCCTGTAAACAGACCGGATCCCCTTCCCCAACAAGGTCACTGTGACCCAGACTTGAGGCAAGAGTCCATGCGTCTTCCTGCTTGAATGAGCTTTGGAAACAAACTTTTTCCAAAGCTGCCAAACCACAGCAAAAGAAAACAAACAGGTCCTCTGAGGAGACACCCTGAAAGGATGGTGGTTTCTGGAATTTTATTTTATTTTTATTATTATTATTTTCAAAAAAAAATCAACAGCTCACGGCACTCCGCCGTGTCGCTGCCGCCACTGGGAACAAGCGTCTTCAGGCCAGACGTGAGCGTGCAACACCAAGGGAAAGGGAAGGGGAGCCCCGACTGTTCCCAAGCCCCCTCTCTTACAGCGAAGCTCCTGAGAAGCACTTCCTGTCTTCAGTGAATGGGACTGCAAGTCCCCGGGGGCATTCAGCCTCTTTTTCTCTGCAACCACAATCCAAGCCATTTGCAAACATCCCCGAGGCATTGCTGACAGGTTCTGCCTCCAGCTGGAGAGCCGCCACAGCCGCTGAACATCTGGCGGAGTCTCTCCAAACACAGAATTTCAACCCACCTGCCACGGAGCTCGCAAGTCTCTCCTTTGCTCAACCCCCTTTCTGCTGCTTGGCCATCCCATTGCCTTTGTGTGTCCACTGGCAATGCTGTTGAATAAAGCTAAACTTGCTTCAACTTCCAGCTGTCACACACTCTTGATTTGCAAACCAGGGTCCTGATCCCATCTCAACCTGCTTAAATCTATTTTATTTCAAGACCCGTTCCGAACTCCTACCTCTGGGCCCTGGCCATCAGATTGGAAGAGGGTGTGTGTTTTAATAAATGATTAGCCATGCAATCTTTGAAGATTGCCTGCAGTCGTGCTTAAACCACCTTGCCTTTCACAATCAGGGTGTCTGAGGTCTTTGATTGCTTTCTAGCAATCCTATTTCCAGCTGCAAACTGTCTTTCTTTCAACAGCACCTCCGATTATAGCTTGACTGTATGCCTAACATGGCTTAAATAGTAGCGACGTCACAGAATGTTCTAAAATATTCCAACTGCTCAGAAGCAAAGGCTCAAGCTTTCAGCCCGGAGAAAGAGAAGGGGTGGACCAGTTGTTCTGGGACATACAGAACTTTGCAAATGTCCTCCATTTTATTGGTTCCTACTTCCACTAACAGCATAGAAAGTTACTGCAGGATTAATCGGTGTTTCTCAACCGTGGCAGCTTGCAGATGTGTGGACTTCAACTCCCAGAATTCCCCAGCCAGCGCATGCTGGCTGGGGAATTCTGGGAGTTGAAGTCCACACATCTGCAAGCTGCCACGGTTGAGAAATACTGGACTAGATGGATGTACGATTTAAACTGAGATGAGGCCTCATTGCCCAAGTCACTCCATGCATCTGACGACGTGACCTGCAGGGCATGAAAACTCATGCCATTTTTTTTCATGGCAAAACTGACGGTGCGTATCCATAATAAACGTCTAACCCAATTTAAGCAAGAATGGCTCTCCTGTGCGTTACCCGGCAGGGCAGATTTAGACTTTCCGAACGTGGGTTTTAGGAAGAAAGTTATGAGACTGATCAAAAATAACAGAGGAAAAGATTCAATAATGGGAATGTTTAATATAATGCATATGCATGTATGTACGTCTGTATCTAGGTTGTGGCCAGCAGTTGGGGAGATAAAGGGAAGGGGAGGGAAGGATGTGTTACTCCAATATTTTCCCCCAGTGATTTCATTTATGCTTTATTTATACTTAGCTGTTGATTCTTTTTGTGTTATTCAACAGTCAGTATCCACCGTAGACCTTCTTTTCTTCCATTTCATTATTCTAATACAAATACCTTTTTCAAAAAAAGAAAACACGCCTTTTAATACAATATGTTAGTCAAAAAAGGTTCTGCTAGACTCTGGATTTTTTTTGCCACCATAGGCTGGCACAGCTCTTCCCCAACAATGTCCATCACAATGTGTATGTGTGTGTGCGCACGCACACACGCGTGTGTTCTTCCTCCATCAACAAATCTGGGATGCCCAACTTGGTACCTGGGCCACTCAAGTGCCCCCAATTTCTCTTTTGGTGCTCACCAAGTTTCCTGTATCATGGGACTTTCTGTATTTTTTATATTCATAACCACCCAGAGTTGCTGGAAGTCAGGTGGCCTAAACATTTAATACATTATTATTATGTATTTTAAAAAACTAATCGTATTTATTTATTTATTTTATTTATATTTCAAATTTCCATCGCCGCCATGTCCCCCGGAAAGGGGACTCTGGGTGGTTTACAATCAGAATTAAAACACATAAATTACAATATAAATAACTCTATAAAAATAAAATAGATATAAAATATACAGTATAAAATCCAGCAGCACAGATCTTGTTTGTTGGGGAGAGATCTATAATAGCCACCCCCAAGATGAACTGGTGCCCCTCCCACCCCAGGCAAGGCAGCAGAACCAGGTTTTTAGGTTCTTCCGGAAGTCCAGAATTTCTTTTTGTACTGTTTTAATTGTTTAACTGTTTTTCTGATTGTTAGCCACCCAGAGTCACTGGTCTGAGATGAGTGAATATATAAATTGATTGATTGATTGATTGATTGATTGATTGGATGGATGGATGAATGAATGAATGAATGAATGAAGGCAAGGCAAGGCAAGGCAAGGCAAGGCAAGGCAAGGCAAGGCAAGGCAAGGCAAGGCAAGGCAAAGCCCTGAACTCCAGCATCATATTTATTTGTACTAAGGCTCCAGGGCCCCCCCTGCAAACTTTCTTAGAAAATAAACATGAGGAATAGATGCACCAGCCCAGAAAAAGGGGAGCAGGTGGAATTGGGAGTAGAGAGGGTGGGGAAGAAGGGTGGCCAGGAGCATTTTTGAATTAGGTACTTTGAACTTGCTTTGTCTCCAAGGCAGCATTTTGTGATGGTCTCGCAATTGCTGATGTGCCCATCAGCCTGCAAAGGCTGGGGAATCTCTCTAATACATGGAATAAACACTGTACGCTGGAGAAGTGACACAGAACCCTTTTTTTGTTTTTTTCACTCAGTCGGTCTGGCTTCCTTGGGTGGAATCTGGCTTTGGCCTCTTTGAGCCGCACTTTGGATGCTTGGCAAGCAGGCTGCTGTTTACACCCTTAGTGAAGGACTTTGCTTTAAAAGCACACACACACACACACACACATTCACACACACACACACACACCCATCCCTTGCTCCTTCCCCTCTCTTCCTTCTCTCCTGGCTGGCACATCTTTGCAGTCCATTTCAATTTACCTTAAGTAACCTTTCTGGCAAAGCATTGTGCCGTTCTTCAAAGGAGAATTTTAACTTTGTCGGAAGACCGCCAGATTTCTCTAGAGCAGCGTTTCTTAAAGGGTGGTCCGAGGACCCCTGGGGGTCCCCCAAGACCCTCTCAGGGCTCCCTGAAATCAAAATTATTTGCCAGATGTTGAAGATATTTGCAAAAATTTGAAACAATGTCCCTCTTCTCATTATTATTTTTTATTTGTTAAAAAAACAGGTTTTTTCATGAAAGATGTTTTATTTGTGTTAATGTCTAATGGGTTTCATACTGTTATTTTTACGTGACTCAGTGAATAAATATTCTGTGAATGCGTCAATTTTTATTTTCATATTTCAAAATATATTTTTAAATATAACCCATATAAACAAAAGCTCTTTTGGGGTCCTCCATATTTTTTAAAAGTGGGAAGAAGTCTGGAGAGCCAAAAGTTTAAGAAACACTGCTCTACAGTAACCCAAAATCAGGAGTCTGGTAGCACGTTTTCAGACTAGCACATTTTATTCAAAAGAAAAAGCTGTCAGGAACTACAGCCGACTTCTTCAGATGGTGCTACCAGAGTCCCTTTATATCTTGCCCGGAGTGTCCACAGGGGGTCAAAAAAGTCAAAATGGCAGCCACGGCCATGCAATCAAAACTCTGTCCTTTTTGACGGGCATGGTGATGCACATTAAAAAGCGGTGGATCTTAATCACGTGACGTGGCCACCATCTTGACATTTTTGAGCCCCTCACGGACGCCCCTGACCCTGCCACTGCTCTTTCATCATCATCATCATCATCATTTTTATTATTATTTTAAGTAAAACACAATTTTGCCAGAGAACTGTGCTGTGGCAGCTATATGCAAGCATGAATTCACTGCACTGATTCCAGGAGACTGGGAAATTAGGTGGCAGCGGACGTTTGCAAGTGAAGCAAAAGCTCACCTCCTTTCAACAATCGATGCCTCCGCTGCAGATTACCAGGATAGATGGGACATGTGAGGAAGCAACGTGAGAAATGGTGTGCGCCACGTCCAGTTCAGCTCTGGCCCAGGAAAACTTTCTATCCTCATTCTCAATCCTGATACCTTTCCTTTTTAATCTCCTTTTTCTAATCCGTGAGCGGAAGGATTTGGGTGCCCTCTGCTGGTCCATCCTTTAATCTTTGGCATTCGACGCAAAACTCTTCAAAACTAAACTGCTGGGTGTTTATAGAAGGCAAAATCCTTGCCTTGGGTTCTCACATACGTAGGGTGGCCACAGAGGGTTTGACTACAGCCAGGTTCAAAGGATGTGCTCACCCAGGATGTCTAAACTGGTTGCAGAGTTAACCCACCTTGGGTTCCTAGAGGTCACTGAGGCCTAAAGTAAACTGGAGGTGCACAATGTCTAAGTGATGCAAACAAACAAGCAAAGCAAATTAAACCCAGCTTTGGAGGCTGTGAAAATGCAGCTGCTAGACTTTAAACTAATGGTCAGACCATATAGATGGGCACTGGCAGATGTTCAGCAGCTGTGCTCCTCTATCTACAAGGATGTGTATTTTCAAGGTAAGGCGTGGCAGGTTAGGGTTAGGACACACACACACAACTGGAAGGAGACACAGTGACCTTTGCAGCAGGAAAAATCCACACTGGAATGGAGAACAGATGGGAATCCCCCCATTTAAGTTATCTAAGTGATAACTAAAACCCATCCTCGATTCAGTAGGCTCCACCACTGAGCTCTCCAATTGGACCTGATCACAGGGAGCACCCTCATCTGGGTTTGATGTTATAGTGGGCCAAGCATTCCCCAGGAGCAGCTTCAGGACCTGTTTGGGGCCCTTTGGTCAAGGGTCATCCACCCACCCAAATAATGTCCTGGTGGCAGATTCAGAAGAGCCAATGTGCTCCGATCCCTGAGCTCTTGGTGAAGATTCTTCATCTGCATTCTTGCAGACTAGAGAAACAGAGAGAAGGGTCAAACCAATGGTCGAACTTTCTATAAAGCAGGTTCCCACGTACCTTTGCACAGGTAAGACGGGCCAGCCCCTGCAGTTCCCTTTGTTGCATGCAGGCCTGGTTCCTCCCTGCAACTTTCGCGCTGTATCCTCAGGCCTGGCTGGTGGAACTGATGAAATCCCTGGCATTTCTAAAAAAAGCCCCAACCACAACCAAGAATGCTTTTTTTGTCATCCAGTGACAACATTTACTGCAGACTTTTCAGACTTTGGCTTGGAATATTTTGCTGGACAGTTTTATTTAGGGAGTGCTCCAAAATTCATAAAAGGGAGTCACCGCCCTGTTCCAAACTGAGAGGCTGCGTGATGATAACAGGCTAAGTTGAGCTAGGCTTAATCTTGGTTAAGTTTTGGAGGGCGTCATATCTTGGGAGAAGCCAACAGGTTGGATTCGTTTAGAGTTCAAGGCCTCGTGCAAATCTGAAAAATAAGTTAATTTGTTAACCAGGTTCAACATCTTGCAGGAATGCAGCCCATGGATCCAGCCTGTGCTCCTTTGCCAAGGGAGAGAAGATCAGTCTAGCCCAGTGTTCCTCAATCTCAGCAACTTTAAGCTGTGTGGACTTCAACATGGCTGGCTGGGGAATTCTGGGAGTTGAAGTCCACACAGCTTAAAGTTGCTGAGATTGAGGAACACCGGGCTAGCCTAAACACAGCCTTGATGATTGCATTAGTCCTGCAGCTGGTCTGGTGGCCAGCCTGTCTGAACACCCCCAACCCCCAGAAGCAGTTGATTAAATACCCACCTTCATTTTAGGGGTGGAAGGCAGAAGATTTCCAACAGGATACAGGAGAAAGCAGGCAAGGAGGAGGCTGGGGTGGAGGCAAGGTTGCAAGTAAAAGAAAGTGGATCTAGTTTCTGGCAGGGTGTCAAAACCTGTGGGCTGCCAGCCTTCCTTTTCTCAGAACAGCACAGTTCGTCCTTCACTTCCTAATGAAAACCAGGGTGGGTGCCAACCTTATGCTCATCTGCAAACTGCAGGTGCGTGATGTTTTCTTAATCTGGTAAGGTGGGGGGGGGGCTTGTAAAACATGGGTGCTGTGTCCATGCAACATGCTTGGGTTAAAGCCCAGGAAGATCCATCATAACAAAACAGATCCATACGACATGCTACGCTTGGCTAATGTTGACCTTGATTCATTTTTTTCTGGCTTAGGGTGGCGGGCAATTCTGGCCCATTTCATGAGCTGTCTATGGTGGCTAGAACCATCGTGTGAACCCAGAAAATGGGATAATGCAGTAACCAAGCGTAAGGGTGTTGTCTGAAAGCAACCCGGGCTGAAAATGAGGACATCAATTTCACTCCTCTGTTTCTTTTTCTTTCAATGGACTGAACATGTTGAAGCAGGAGAAGTAATGAAGTGCGTTTGCACAATATGCTAGGATTGGTTAGCGCTGACCTTTATTTTTTTCTGGCTTCGTGTGATGTGCAAAAGCAGAACATGTGATTCAGCGTTTGTGTGAACCCAGAAAATGGGTTAATACAGTAATTGGGTTAAGTGTTGTTGGAGATTGAAACATTCTGTGTGTGGGGGTGTGTGAATGTTCCTGAATCTGACCTGAGAAAGGGTTAGTGAAGCAGGTTTAATAGCTATAACAAAAAGATGTATTTACAGGAAATGTATAAATTTTCCTGTAAATAAATCTTACACCCATGAGGATGGGTGAAGATGAGCACCTAGCTAACTAGGTGTTGCTGCAAGGATGGTGAGAAGATCAACTCCTTGGCCCTGTGAGATATCTCAGCTGCCTGTGGTGCCCCTGATCATGCTGCCCTACAGGGCTTAGGAGGCATCGTGTGGCAATGGCTTGGGTCCTTGGGTGGCATTCTGAGCTGGTTATGTTTGAACGGCTGAGGACGGGCCCTGTTCCAGCCCTTGACTGTGAAATCTGGGTTCCCTCCATGTTCCATAATGGACGTTGAACCACTCTGTGTCTCCAGGTGTATTCTAGAAAGGAAATGTGAGTAAGTCTAGCTGACTCTATCCCATCAAGACCATGTACTCATGTGTTTGTGACCCAGATTAGCAATTTGTTAGGCAAACAGCAGACAGAGGGGTGGACAAAGGGTGGACAAAGAGTCAGTCCTCAATTCTCTATCTACACCTGATTAACTCTTTGTGCGCAGAAGGTAATGAGGTACTTAAGAGTCAATGCCATTGAATTCACATCTCCAATACTTCCCACCTCCGGTTTTTCTTCAAAGATACAGTTGGGTCTCATCAACATCCTGATGGCAACCCAACCAGCCCAAATCTTTAGTTACCTTTTCCCAGTGGCTTTGCAAAGTTAACTAAAGATTTGGGACAGGTTGCCATTAGGATGTTGATGAGGATCAACCCTGTCTCTCCTGGACACCTTCAAATCCCAGGAAGGCTATCACATGCCTGAATGCGTGTCTGTAGGTCATTTTGGGATGCATTAGAAGGAACAAATTGAAATTTAATCCAGGGAAGACAGAGTCTTCCCTTCTGCCTATTGGGTAGAATGCCTTATTGATGGGACATGCATTGCTCTTTGAGTGAGATGGCTAGTGACTAAATTGGAAATATAAATAAATATAAATAAAGCCAAAGAACATGTGCTCCATGCATGTGTGCCTGGGAAGGGAGGCACAAGGAAGTGACTAGTGGTCTCTTAGGTGAAGAGATGGACAGGGATAGACCAAGAGATCACAGGGAGACAATTCTTAATGGTCTAACTTTGTGGTCAGGAGGTCAGGAGGTGATGTAGAATTAGCAACTTGATTCTATGATTCCTTTCATTTTCTTGAAATTCTGGGTGAGGGACTGTTGTCTGCCCTCCCACCCTCCCACCCACCCATCCATCCATCCATTCATCCATCTTTTTCTTTTCTTTTCTGTCCCCCTCCCCTCCCCTCCCCTCCCTTCCCTCCCCTCCCTTCCCTCCCTCCCTTCCCCCCTCCCTTCCTCCCTTCCTCCCTTCCTTCCTTCCTTCCTTCCTTCCTTCCTTCCTTCCTTCCTCTCTCTCTCTTCCCCTTTTCCCAATGCACTCAATTTCATAGCTAGAGGCTTGGCTTTAGAAAGACATTTCTCGTGAAAACCTCGCACAGCTAATCCTTATTTTTCAGGACTGGCACTTGAGTTTGTGGTTTCTGGGCTTTGGCTGGGAAAATAGAAAGCTTCTTCCTTTCTAGTTTTCCGGAAGCTGGGCTGAAAGGCTGAAGGATGCAAATGCCCCAGCTGGACCGATGTAAGGGTGTAAAGAGAGTCATCCTGACTGGTAAAAACCCACCGTAACTCTCTTCTCCTGGGGAAACCTTGGCAGAAGGGATCTGCTGGGGAGGTTTTAAATTAGTCACCCTCTCGTTCTGCACCATTTGGGTTTGCCCAGTACATGGAGACGCCATGCAACTGGCGAGAGAGGAACTGGGGGAACAGGCCCACGAGAAGGGCCTGGTGCTGGCTGGGGAGCAGATGCTTCCTCTCCGGGTGCTCCACTGCTCTAGGAGACCTGCAGTGCAAATCCCGGTCTGCACAGCCCTTCCCCCAGCAGAAGTGCCCTGCGTCAACCCTCCAGGGGCTCTGTGGGCTGCGAGAAGCACGGCTGCCTCGTCTCCTGGAGAGAAGCATGAATGGGCTCAGATTTTCCAAGCTGAATGAAGCGATCCGCCCCCAGAGAGCCTTCTAAATTAGCCACCTGCCCCGAGAGGCTCATTTATGACTTGGCCCCTGAGGCTGCTGCTGGGAACCCAAGCAAAGTAACGGATTCTCCAGAGAAATCTGTCTCTGCTCCTGCTTCCTGCGCAAAGGGACGTTCCCGGTGCTTTGACGGTTGAGTAAGGCTGGCATCAGGTTTTCAACCTGCAGGGCCAAAAATGTGCGGCTTCTCCCATTCTCTCCTTGGCCAGCTTGGTGTGGGGAGGAAGGGCCCTGCAGCTTCTGCTTCTTTGAACAAAGGGGGTCCTTCAATACCTATCTAAATCTCTCTCTCTCTATATATATATATAACTGTCTCACACTTATGACCGTCGCAGCATCCTGTGGTCACGTGATCGCTATTTTCGACCTTCCTGGCTGCCTTCTGGCAAGCAAGTTCAACGGGGAACCACATGATTTGCTTAACAACCATGTGGTTTGCTTAATGCCCATGTGATTCACTTAACCACAGAAAAAAAGGTCGTAAAATTGGGTCAGATTCGCTTAATGACCACTTCTCTTAGCAACCAAAATTCTGGTCCCAAATGTGGTCATTAAGCGAGGACTACCTATGTACCTATGTACCTATCTACTTATCTTTATCTATTTATCTATCTATCTATCTCTATCTCTTCAGCAAAGGATCGTTACCTTGTCGTGGTGCTGGAGCTTGAGCACCTCAGTGATGCCATGAGCTAAACCGTGAAGGGCCACCCAAGACGGGAAGGTCGTGACAGAGAGGTCAGACTAAATGCGATCCCTGGGGAAGGTAATGGCAACCCACCCCAGTATTCTTGCCGTGAAAACTCAATGGATCAGTACAACCAGAGATATGTCGGTATACCATCGGAAGATGAGACCCCCAGGTCGGAAGACGGTCAAAATGCTACTGGGGAGGAACAGAGGATGAGCTCAACTAGCCCCAGACGTGATGACGCAGCTAGCTCAAAGCCGAAAGGACGGCTAGCGGCCGACGGTGCTGGTGGTGAACGGCGAATCCGATGTTCTAAGGATCAACACACCATTGGAACCTGGAATGTAAGATCTATGAGCCAGGGCAAATTGGATGTGGTTCTTGGTGAGATGTCAAGATTAAAGATAGACATTCTGGGTGTCAGTGAACTGAAATGGACTGGAATGGGCCACTTCACATCAAATGACCACCAGATCTACTACTGTGGACAAGAGGACCACAGAAGAAATGGAGTAGCCTTCATAATTAATAGCAAAGTGGCTAAAGCAGTGCTTGGATACAATCCAAAAAACGATAGAATGATCTCAATTCGAATTCAGGGAAAGCCATCTAACATCACAGTGATCCAAATATATGCCCCAACCACAAATGCTGAAGAAGCTGAAGTAGAGCAGTTCTATGAGGATCTGCAGCACCTGCTGGACAACACGCCTAAAAGAGATGTTATTTTCATCACAGGAGACTGTAATGCTAAGGTGGGCAGTCAAATGACACCTCGAATTACAGGTAAGTATGGCCTGGGAGAACAAAACGAAGCAGGACATAGGCTGATAGAATTTTGCCAAGACAACTCACTCTGCACAACAAACACTCTCTTCCAACAACCTAAGAGACGGCTTTATACATGGACTTCCCCAGATGGACAACACCGAAATCAGATTGACTACATCCTTTGCAGCCAAAGGTGGCGGACATCTGTACAGTCGGTAAAAACAAGGCCTGGAGCTGACTGTAGTTCCGATCATGAACTTCTTGCACAATTTAGGATCAGACTAAAGAGATTAGGGAAGACCCACAGATCAGCTAGATATGAGCTCACTAATATTCCTAAGGAATATGCAGTGGAGGTGAAGAATCTGAAAATTCACAAACTTTGCTGTGTGCATTATTTCAATGTGTTGAAGAAGAAGAAAGTTGTGTTTTTGTGGCTTGCAGCTAAACCTCAAAAAACCCAAGATTATGGCAACCAGCTTGATTGATAACTGGCAAATAGAGGGAGAAAATGTAGAAGCAGTGAAAGACTTTGTATTCCTAGGTGCGAAGATTACTGCAGATGCTGACTACAGTCAGGAAATCAGAAGACGCTTAATCCTTGGGAGAAGAGCAATGATCAACCTCGATAAAATAGTTAAGAGCAGAGACATCACACTGACAACAAAGGCCCGCATAGTTAAAGCAATGGTGTTCCCCGTAGTAACATATGGCTGCGAGAGCTGGACCATAAGGAAGGCTGAGAGAAGGAAGATCGATGCTTTTGAACTGTGGTGTTGGAGGAAAATCCTGAGAGTGCCTTGGACTGCAAGAAGATCAAACCAGTCCATCCTCCAGGAAATCAAGCCAGACTGCTCACTTGAGGGAATGATATTAAAGGCAAAACTGAAATACTTTGGCCACACAATGAGAAGACAGGACAGCCTGGAGAAGGTGCTGATGCTGGGGAGAGTGGAAGGCAAAAGGAAGAGGGGCCGACCAAGGGCAAGGTGGATGGATGATATTCTAGAGGTGACGGACTCGTCCCTGGGGGAGCTGGGGGTGTTGACGACCGACAGGAAGCTCTGGCGTGGGCTGGTCCATGAAGTCACGAAGAGTCGGAAGCGACTAAACGAATAAACAACAACAACAATCTCTATCTACCCACCTACCTACCTACCTCAATATCCATCCGTCCGTCCGTCTATTTATATGGCAGGCATGAATCTCACTGTGGTGACTCTGGGCAGCTGACATTAAAACCATAATACAATGCCCAGAAAATCACAATACATCCGATCACCAGCAGGGGAAAAACCAATCTGCCAAAAATCACATAGCAACCTCACAGTTCCCATCTCCTATTCTTCGGGCCCAGGAGCCATCCCATGACGTCTCTATTCTACCAATCAAACCGTGTCTGCTCTGCGTTCCTCGTTCCTTTTCCGTCCCCTGCACATGAGGACATCAGCCACGAAGGCCGTGCACTTTATGAGCCACTGTCCTTTCTGGTTTTCCACTGAATGGTTTAATAGAAACACCCCACTTCCTTCTATGCTGGGCATGCCTTATTCTGAAGTCCTGATTTGGGGTCTTTGCCTCCAGTCCCCACAAGGAGTTGATTAGAATTCACTCTCCCTGACTTAGCATGTTGTGTGAAACCAGGCACCAGGTCTCATCCTGACCAGGTGAGGTGTGCTGTGCGAAGGCCGTCTGTCTGCCCATCCCGAAGGAGTGAAAATGAACCCAGTTCGGCCTTGCAAAGAATGCGGAGGGAGCTCATTAAACCATGAATAAACAAATGCATGGCTTATCTGTGCACCTTCAGGGACAGGGCGGGCTGCAGGAGGTGGTCAAAAAGTCGGCCTCAAGGGTGCAATTGAAGCTTTGACTTTTTTGACCACGGCCTGTAGGCAACTCTCTTAATAGTTCAGAGAATTAGAAACTTGGTGAAAGAGGGCCTGTTGGATTAGTTCAAGATTTCCCTTGAAATCCTGCCCATAAATCTGTTCAGGGAAGATGAGGCAGAAAAATGACAATGTCTATTGCGAAATTGTGATGCCAACTGCCTGACTTATGGGTAATCCTCACTTAACAACCATTCATTTAGTGATGGTTTGGAATTACAACGGTGCTAGGAAAACTGACTTACAACCTGTCCTCACACTTATGACTGTCACAGCATCCCCACAGTCACATGATCACGATTTGGGTGCTTGGCAACTGGTTCACATTTATGACTGTCATAATGTCCCATGGTCATGTGATCACCATTTTCGACCTTCCCGTCTGGCTTCTAGCAAGCAAAATCAATAGGGAACCATGCGATTCGCTTAATGACCACATGGCTTGCTTAACAACTGCTGCAAAAAAGGTCGTAAAATCGGGATGGATACTCTTAATGACTGCTTTGCTTAGCAACTGAAATTCCAGTCCCAGTTGTGGTTGTTAAGTGAGGACTACCTGTCCAGCCTCACAACAGAAATATGAAAAGCCGGATTTTGCATCATGAGGTCATCACGCACCTTCCATCCTTTTGCATCATCATGTTTAGCGCTGGACATCTGAGATCTTGCTGTGTCAAGTCAAATCTGGCAATGAGGAAAAAAATTAGTTCCGTTGCATCAATAAACCCAAATGTGTGGACTGTGTGGGGAGACACCTATGAGAAATAAAGCCTCACGGTTGTTTCAGTATATTTCAAAGGGAACAAGAACACCGCATTTCATTCATAGGGTGTAAAGGAGAGAAACAGGCGTGAAGAACAGCAGAAGGATGCCTTGTATAAATATATCATTAAAGGAATAAATAATCTAGGCGGCAAACGTCAGCCAAGGGGTGGGTAGGTGTTTTTTCCTGAACCTAAGAGGTAGAGAAAAGATAGGCTGACCGTATTTCCTTGAGACAAAAACGGGACATTGGGATGGCAAAACGGGGCAGGGCTGGGCAACGGGCTAGATCGGCAGGGAGGCCCTTCTCCACTTTTCTCGGGCTGGGAATCTCCAGATTCCTTCGTTTGCGAGAGGCAAGGCTGGGCTGGAGAGTTGAGTGAACGGTTGTCCCCGACAAGCTGTTCCTCCTCTGGCCGTGCTTTTACGTTCTTTTCTTCCCGCCATTTCAAGGCAGGGGCCAGTCGGCTCGCCCTTTGATCACTACCTATCAGCCGATCCTGTTTTTTTCTTTTTAGGTTTCCCGCTGGGTTGAGCTCTGCGGCTTTTCCCCCACTGTTTCTGCTGAGCTCCCCCTCCTTCCCCTCAAAGTCAGACTGCGTTCTGACAGGTTCACGGGAACTTTCAAATTTTTAAGTAAGGTTCTTAAGAAAACAGGACAAAATGGACGTTTATATTAAAATGACGGGACGGTCTGGAAATGTTAAAAAAATGGGACCGTCCCATTCAAAACGGGATGCAGGGTCAGCCTGAGAAAAGAAGCAAAAACAGAAAATGAAAAGAAAACAGGAATTTATGCTGAAAGCAGAGGAACAGAAAAATTGGGGTGGAAAATGGGCCAAGGAAACTGAGGCTGTTTCTAAAACAAATGGTAGGAAAAATGGAAAATTGGTGTCTGATAAGCAGCATTTACAGTTATAAATATGTAGCGAGTGGTTTTCTGACTTCAGTTTGTAATGCCTGTTATGCCCAAGAGATTTGAATAGCAAAATACAGATATAAGCCAAAGACATAGCACAAAATAAAACAGGTGGACAGATAAAGTAAGTTGATTGGTACTACATAAAACGTTTTAAAAGCCAGACTTTTCAAAGGAAAATTAATGTTTACTTGTTGCTTGTCAGAAGTATAACAAAAGATCAGACAATGCCCAGTGGTGCGCATCTGCATCACTAGGACATCAGTAGAGTGAAACTCAAAAACACACCCTATCACAAACAAAAATAAGCTGTTTGAAGCCCCTGCAGCCAAGTTCACACGATCCCCTAAGCCTGGGTTGGGTCCCTCGTGGTTCAGTGCATTTTGTGGACTACCCAGCTCTTGTCTTAGCACCATTCCTGCCTGTGTTATTCCGTTGTTTGATGATCGCCTGCCAATGTGAACACAGCTCTTGTGTTTGTTAACCCAGGTTTAGGGTTTAGTTACTCAAAAGAACTCAGCCATGCAATGGCAGCGTTCACACAACACACTTAACCTGGGTACTCCATGATCCCACTTTTTTGGGTTCGTGCACTAGAGGGACCCATTCCCTAAGTGAATGGGCTGGGTTCTCCCAACACACAGTCACCAAACCACTAACGAAATTTTGTCGGTGTGTCTGTAGGGTGTAGTCAAAAAAGTCAAGATGTGCAATGTATGGAAAAAAACAAAGCTTTGACTGCACCACTGCAACCACCACTATGAGAAAGCTGCTGCTTGATCAGGGTCACTGCAGCCCATGCGCCACAGGCACCTCATTTGCTATCCTTGCTGTCTCAAAGACCGAAAGACCAAATTTTAGGGGTAAAATGGCAGCATTTTTGTGACACTTTTGCTTTGCCTCCAAGTTAAGCTCAAGCACACAAAAGGAGGGGTCCTGCCCTTATCGCTCCCCTTCACCCCCTTGAACTGCCAGGAAGATGCAAAATGCAGATTTGGGGCATTTTGTGTGTGGGGGGGCTTTTCTGGGATTTTCTAGTGGTCTCCCATCCAAGATTGTCTGAGATAAGCTAGAATTGTCCAGGATAGGCCGTTTATGTGGGGAAGTCGCAGCCTGCCTAAAAACTCAGAGGAAGTCTCCAGCTTGCCTCTCGGCTTTGCCCCACAGTCCTGCCCACTGGCACAAAATCATGATGCTATTGTCTGATGTATAATGTAGGTTGTTGGGGGGGGGGGAGAAGAGCAGGCCACACCCACAGCCCAAAAACAGCCCCCAAGAGTTCAGCCCCATCTCTTCCAGTGGTCTCTGAACCCTCCTACCAAGCCTGTTTAACATGTTTGTGCGAATGCCAGTTTACTAAACTTCCTCATCCACATGCCGGTCTCTTTTTCCAGCCGCCTTCTGCTAAGCTGTGGGAGAACAATATCGCCATGACGCCATTAAATTAAAAAAAATAAATTAAAAGAAGGCGACTTGAGAAATAAAAGTGCAGAGTGGTATAAATCTGCTGAAAGCCTTAGCTTCTGCAGGCGGAGAGAATTAGCATGCCTGGAGCACAACCCAACAGCAGTTCTGGTTGGCGCTGCCGGAAATAGATCTGTTTTCTCCAGAAGTGAGCGGAGCATCTTGACTCTCAACCCATTTTCAGCAAGAATTCAGAGAAAGATTTTTTCTCCTCCAAACTGTTGGAAGGTTTTCCAGAATCGATCGCAGCCTCTCTGCTGAAGCGCCTTCGCTCTCGGTTGACTTGAGGGATGTCAACCTACACTGAAAATCCACATGTTGGTCAAAGGAAAATGTCCATTCTCCCAAATGGATTTGTTTCACCCAGGCCACTGAAATGGGAGCGGGGCATATATGGCAGGGTCCCACTTCTCGCTCTAGACGGTCAAAACGCTCTCTTTCTCTGCCTGGATGGTCCCTGTCTTGGCCATCAAAGTGTTTGAGGAAACTTCAGTCAGTCAGGCAGGCGCAATGTGGGGATGATGGATAAGGACCATCTGGAGGAAGAGGGAAGCTATTCTGGTTTGCTTCTTCAGTCCTTCTACCCGGGTGTCTGCAATAAAAGGGGAGCAAGTTATAGCAAGCCCTGCCCCACAAGGATGCCGCTGTGCATGTCCCCGCACTTGGTTGTGATAACTTGCAGGGCAGGGCTTGCATAGTGATGTCAACACATGATGTAATGGCATGTGGGAATGACCTTGGGAGACAGGGCGAAGAGACGGTGCCTAGGGAAGGGTCAGATAAGAGAGGGCAGAGCCCACAGCTGCATAATGGGCAGAGAAAGAGGCTCAGAAGGGACCCTCCATAGGGACCTTCTCAGGCTGTAAGGAGACGGCGGGAGATTTGTCCTTTCAGACTTGCAAGGTTGATGTCAGCCTTTCCAGGCGGACCAGACAGGAAACATGAGCAGATGAGCCTTACTATAAGGCTGCATTAACAGAATCTTGCAAGTCTGAAAGTACAAATCTCCCAGCGTCTTTTACAGCCTGAGAAACCAGGGAGGGTCCCTCCTGAGCCTCTTTCTCCACCCATTATACAGCTGCGGGCTATGCTGCCTCTTATCTGACCATTCCCTCGGCACTGTCTCTTCCCCTCATTTCCCAAAGTCATTCACACATACCATTACACTTTCCTTGTTCCTTGCTTGCTGGAAAAAAACAGGCCAGCCTAGCCAGCTTGTTTTTTGCGGGGAAGTGCAAATTACCAATGGACGTCAGACCGGCTGCACCCTGTTGCTGCCCTGGTTTTTGCCAGCAGAGAATCAAGTGCCATGTTTACGATTGAATCCCTATTTTTCGGGAAATAGCCCATGCATCAGCGAGACACTTTTTTCTCAGCTGTCTGGAAACCTGGAAGTTAATCAGGATCAGAGTTTTGGTTCTTGTTTTCCATCAGGGCAGAAAAAATGGCTCTTAACATGACATTGGACCTTGGAGGAAACCGCCAAGCCCAGAGAGCACCAAGGACTCCGCAGTTCAGCCCTGAGCTACAGAGATCCTCTTCTATTCGAGACCCATCATCCAGAATTTTTTGCAACCTCTGCTGGACCGAAACCCACCCTGCAATCTCTCCGCGTGTCCTTCCTCCTGCAAAAGAGGCTTCTGTTTTTCAATTTTTGATCTATTGCTTTGAGGCCACAGATTTCGCCCAGGATCCCCAATCTTGAAAAAGGCCCACAGAGGGGATCCCTTAGGGTTTCATGTACCGCATTCTTGCAACAGCGTCAGTCCTCTCCCACCTTTCATCCGCGAAGGGCTGGATTTGCAGGGCAAACTTAATGAAATCAGATGCAGGTGTATATCTTTCAGAATTGGTAAACCAGCCCAGTGACAAGGTCAACTGATCAGTCTGAAAGCAAGGTAGTTCAAAAATGACCACTGTAGTAGCATCAGGGGTTGCCCACAATGACTACAAACCAAGGGCTTGTTAAAATCAAGTTTTCAGGACTGTTTGGAAGCCAAGGAAGGTTGGAGCCAAGTATAGCCCCAGAGTCAGCGCTGAGGGGGGGCTGCTACAGAAAAGGTCCTGCAGAGGAGTCTCTAGGCCAGTGTTTCTCAACCTTGGCCACTTTAAGACGTGTGGACTTCAGCTCCCAGAATCCTCCAGCCAGCCATCCTGGCTGGGGGATTCTGGGAGCTGAAGTCTACACATCTTAAAGTGGCCAAGGTTGAAAAACACTGCTCTAGGGTGTGATCAAAAAGTCAAGATGTGGGCTGCAACGTTGCAATCGAAGCTCTGCCTGTTTGTTATGTGGGTCACATAGGAGAGGGAGGGAAGGGAGAACTCAGTGAGGCTTTCAATAGGGATGTCAGCCCTTCGAGGTAGGCCAGGTCAGGAAGCAGACTGCACAAATCTGTCTGGAGCTCTCCTTGGTTGATGTAGGCTAGGGTAACCAAACCTTGAAAATCTCGTTGAGTCCTCTGCTCCCTTTTATTCTCTAGAGCAGGGTTTCTCAACTTTGGCCACTTTAAGATGCGTGGACTTCAACTCCCAGAATTCCCCAGCCAGCATGCTGGGGAATTTCCAGCCCTGGCAGGTGGTCCAGCAAGATAGTTTGGTCAACAGCATCAAACGCCTGCAAGAGGTCTAAAAGGATTGGAAATGGTACCTCCCCACATCCAGTCCAGGTCCTGACGAAGGTCACCCCCCAGAACAACCAATGCTGTTTCTGTCCCTTGACCAGTCCTGAAAGGGGTTTTGATCTTCCATTTCCCTGAGATGTCCCATAGATGGTTCTCCAGCATGGATAGTTGGAGACCAGCAAACGTTGTCAAATATGGCCAGATCAAGAGAGCTTCTTCAAGGGAAGGTGTCTCACCACAGCGTCAAGGTGGTTGGCATTACATCCTCCCTCCAAAAAGCACTGACCATCTCCAGAATGCAGCCAGATAACATAGTTGCCCAGAGGGACCTTCTGTCATGTTCACCGTTCCAATGTTGCTGGTACATCGTAACGTTTTGCATGTCATTTCACTGACACGTGTTTCATCTGGGAAGGGCGGAGGATTCCATCTCGGGGAGTTGTTATCTGTTGGCTGCTGGGTTGGAATGTGTTTGGGTTATCTTGTGTGTTCAAGGTTCCTTTCCCAGAACATCAGCAGAAAACGGTTACCAGCACCTGGGGGGGGGGGGGAGTTCGCAACGGCAGGGCGAGGGGAGGGGTTACGTTTGAGCCGAGGGTTTTTAGTTTGTATTTGGCGCGCTTTTGCTCATTCTCAGCTTTCTCTGTATTTGCATACTATTCTTCTAATAAATCAGATATCATTAAGTACCTGCTTGTGAGTCTGAGTCTATTGGGATAGGCAATCATTACATAAAGCTGAGAATCCAAAAAATTTTTCCGTTAGCCCCTTTCCAGATTTATTTTGTGAGGGGAAGTGCTAGCGATGAGCAAACCAAATCCACAAACCATGGAAAGCGAGGAATCGAGCGAGGGGGAACCCGACTCCACAGTAATAAGAACGGAGAGGGTCCCTCCTCGAGAGACTTCAGAAGTTCGGGAGGGGTCGAGCTTCAGCCCAGGAGGTGAGGAGGTTGGAGGTAAAAGAGCCCCTGATCCAACCGGCGAGTCACCAGGCGAGTTGCTCACCTGGGATGAGACACAGGGAACCCTACCCGGGACGTCAAGAACGTCTTGGAAGCAGCGGTACCCGTTGTCCCCAACCGTGGTGAGGCAGGAGGGAAAGGAGGATTCTCAAACCCCTGATCGTATAAAACTGGTGGAGGCTAAATTGGAGTCCTTAGAATTTATGTTTCGGAAAATGTCCATGGACTGGGGTCCACGGGAGAGGAGGAGAGAGGAGTCCAGTCATAGGTATTCGACTCCTTCTTCGCCCCCACCTTCCCTGGAGGAAAGGAGTAGGACCCAGCACCGAGAGGAAGTAAGAGTGCCGAGGGTGAGAATTTCAAGGTCCCCTCCTTGAGAACGGAGATCCCTGGGGGCTAGGAGGAAGCCCGACCATCCAGCTGTGGCGAAGGGACCACCCGGAGTGGAGGTAAAGGATTTTACTGTTAAATTCGATGGAGATCCAACTAAGCTGTCGTTCTTCCTTACCAATGCAAGAAGTTATATGGACAAATGGGAGCAGTGTTTCCGCTCAGAAAGAGCCAAGATTAATGCCATTGCCACTAAGCTCAAGGGGCGGGCGGCTGATTGGTACGTGCAGTTATGTCAATTGGAGGCCCCTGAGCTGGAGGAGTTCGAGGAATTCCTGTGGGCGTTAAAATTACACTTTGAAGACCGGTTAGCTAAGGAAAGAGCAAAACAGGCATTGAGGGAGCTGTGCCAGGGGCCACAATCGGTGGCAGACTACGCTCTGGAATTTAAGGCTTTGGCTGGGAAAGTTGAGGATTGGTCCCAATCCACCCTGATAGAGCTTTTTAAGGATGGTCTGAATACGGAGGTCCTAAGGTGGTCGCTTGGCTGAGACGACCCGGATTCCCTGTATGAGTGGATACAGCTGGCAGGGAAGGCTGAGCATGCTCATGAAACTTTTGCTCACCGGAAGGTGTTGAGATTTGCTAGGCTCAGCAAGGGTTCCTGCACTGCTGCACCCACTGGAAAATCCGGCCAACGCGCTTGGGAAGAGGAGCGAGAACGCCGCTATGCGAAGGGACAATGACTCCGATGTGGGAAGGATGGTCACCGAGCAGCGGCGTGCCCGAAAGGAAAGACCGAAGAATGTCCGGGAAAGTCGTCGGGGAAATCTCCCTCTTTACCCAGGAAAATGAAGGCGGCTTTAGCTGAGACTGGAGGAAATTCCTTACTTCGGGGATGAGGGGGAGCCCGATATACTCCAGCCGGCGGGAAACGCCAGCCACCTGCTTTAAAGGGCGCCTCTGGGCAGGTGGTAGAGGAAGGGCGCGACCATATTTTGGTGAGTGGCAACTACCCCACACTGACAGTGAAAGTGAAGCTAGGCTCCCGCACAAGAACTGTTGAAGTGTGGGCTTTGATCGATTCAGGGTGTTCACGCTGCTTGATGCACCCTGACGTGGTGACTGCTTTGGAGTTACCCAGTTTCCCTCTAAAACGCCCCATGATTTTTACTCAGCTCGATGGCTCTATGGCCGGGGGAAAGCCAGTCACCCATTCCACGGACATGGTGGCGTTACAAATGGGCAGCCACCGTGAGGGCCTGCCATTTGTAGTGGTGCCTGTGGGGGGTCCTTTAGTCATTCTGGGGATTCCTTGGTTGGTCCAGCAAAACTCATATATAAATTGGGTGCACAGGACTTTGACTTTTGGGGATGGTTTCTATCAAGCCCCTGGGGAGGACGACGCTCCGCAGGCAGCAGTGGGGAGGGCGGCAGCAGCAACCCCGCATTTTGCTGCCACCCCACTGGAAGGCTTGCCAGAGCAATACCAGAGTTTTGCAGATGTGTTTGGTGAGAAGGAGGCGGACCAACTCCCACCTCATCGAAAAACTGACTGTGCAATAGAGTTGGTCCCAGATGCACAACTGCCAAAGCCAAAAATCTATGCCATGACACAAAAGGAACTGGCGGTGCTGCGGGAGTTTGTGGACAAAAACTTGGTCGGGGGTTTTATTGAACCAGCAAATTCGCCAGTGGGCGCCCCCATTTTGTTTCGAGCGAAGAAGGATGGGACATTGAGACTTTGTACAGATTACCGCAGATTAAATGCAGTTTCGATATTAAACAAATATCCTTTGCCAATAATAAAAGACATGTTAGCACATCTGGCCAAGGGGAAGATCTTCTCTGAGCTGGATTTGAGGGAAGCCTATTTCCGCATCCGCATACGGGAGGGGGATGAGTGGAAGACTGCTTTCAATTGTCCTCTGGGCTCGTTTCAGTACAAGGTTTTGCCTTTTGGATTGGCAGGGGCACCAGTGTCATGTTCTCATTCCAATGTCTGGTTAACATTGTAACGTTTCACATGTCTTTTTCTGTTCCGTGTTCCTTCACCCGAGGTTTTTCCATTCCTTCGCCCTCCATTGTTTTGAGGGCTTGGAATGCATGTTTAGGTTTGCGCTCCTGTTCAAGGTTACTTTCCCAGGCGCGTCTAACGGCTTCTAGCACCTGGGAGGGGGAGCGTCCTGACGGGCGATGGGGCGGGACCTGCTTACAAGCAAGGCTTTTAAGTTTGTATTTGGCGCGCTTTTGCTCATTCTCAGCTTTCTCTGTATTTGCATACTATTCCTTTAATAAATCAGTTATCTTTAAGCCCGAGCTTGTGAGACTGAGTATTTGGGTTTAGGCAATCGTTACATAAAGCTGAGAATCATTTTATCCATTTTCCGCTAGCCCCATCCAATCATTGGATAAGAGGGAACGCTAGCGATGACAGAACCTCAACTTCGCGCAAGTGAGGGAAGCGAAGAGGAGCGGGAGGCGGCCAAAAGCCGGCCAGCGCTAACCTCGAGAGCGCAAAGAGCAGCACGTCGGGAGTTGCGAGATATCCAATTGGACGAGCTGCTGATATCCATGCAGGAGAGTCTCAGGAGTGAACATAGAACTGTTATGGAAAGAGCACAGGGGAGGGGGTCTCCACAATTGTCCTGGGAGCACGAAGTCCCCTTGTCACCGAGGGTGGTGGTAACCAACCAACCCTCGGAGGAGCCGGTCACTCCGGCCCGTATGAGGGCATTAGAAGATAAAATGGATTTAATAGTGACGATCCTCAAGGATCTACCCAGAGAGGATCTACCCAGAGAGGCAGAGCCCACCCCGGAGGATTGGGAAGAAGAGCCGTCACAGTACCCCAGGCACAGTACCATGTCGACCCGGGGGAGAAGCAAGACTCGATCAGCCCGTCAAGGAGGGGAGCGAGAGGCAAGACCTCCTAGGGATCGACCACCCATGGGGGCTCGGCGCACGCTGACATTCGCGGCACCGCCACAGCCAGCTGAGCCGGCAAGAACCTTCCCACCATTTGGAGTGAAGTTCGATGGGGATCCCACAACGCTCTCCTTCTTTATTACTAATGCCAAGCACTATATAGAAGATTGGGGTCGAAACTTTCGGTCTGAACATGGCAAGGTCAATTTCATTGCCAACAAGCTGAGAGGAAGGGCAGCGGATTGGTATGTGCAACTATGCCAAGCTGAGGCAACTGAGTTAGAGGACTTCGATGACTTTTTGTGGGCACTTAAAGAGCATTTCGAAGACCCCCTAGCTCAAGAAACGGCCAAAAATGACCTGCGGAAACTCTACCAAGGGTCCCTCTCAGTTGCCAAATATGCGTTGGAGTTTAAAGCTTTGGCAGGAAAAGTGGAAGACTGGTCTGAGCCAACAATCATCGAATTGTTCAAGCAGGGGCTTGAACCCGAAATCCTTCGATGGGCTCTGGGCAGAGATGACCCCAAAACGCTATATGGGTGGATTCAGTTGGCGGGAAGCGCAGAAAATGCCCTACGAACCTATGCCCATACCAAAGAGCTTAGACAAACACGTCTCGCTAGGGGAGCGCGCACATCTGGACTTGCCAGCCGCCCCAAACCGAAAACCTGGGAAGAAGAGAGGGAGCAACGGTTCTCCAAGGGTCAGTGCCTCCGATGTGGGAAAGAAGGGCATCGAGCCACGTCGTGCCCGAGACGCCGTCCAGAGGATCGACAGACGAAACCCACGGTAAAGACACCTGCTCCTGCTCCACCGCGAAAACTGAAGGCAGCCCTCGCGGAACTGGACCCCCCAGACCTACCCTTCGGAGAAGAGGAGGAAGAGTTACAATTCGAGCAGCCGGCGGGAAAAGCCTACCACCTGCCCTGAAGGGCGCCCTAGGGCAGGTGGAAGAAACCGGGCGTAACCATGATTCGGTGAGTGGAAACCTCCCCACACTGACTGTTAAAGTTAAACTGAGCTCAAAAACCAAAACGGTGGAAGTGTGGGCCATGCTAGACTCGGGTTGCTCCCGTTCCCTAATGCACCCTGATGTCGTAGCGGCTCTGGAACTGCCCACGTTCCCTTTGCCAAGACCCATGATTTTCACCCAATTGGATGGAACTATGGCGGGAGGGAAAGCAGTCAATCTTTCCACGGGACTGGTCGCCTTGCAGATGGGCTCCCATCAGGAAAAGCTGCCATTTGTGGTAGCTCCAGTGGGGGGTCCTCTGGTAATCTTGGGGATGCCTTGGTTTGTGCAACAAAACCCTTTTATCAACTGGCTGCATAGAACTGTGACGTTTGCAGATGGATTTTACAAAGTACCCGAAAAGGACCTACTGGAGGACATGGAGGGTGGAGGGGTAGCGTATACCACTCTGCAAACGCTTCAACCTCTTGAGGGACTACCCAATCAGTATCAAGACTTTGCTGAAGTATTTGGGGAAAAGGAAGCGGATCGCTTGCCACCCCACCGAAAAACGGACTGTGCCATTGAGTTTTTACCAAATGTAAAATTGCCTCACCCAAAAATATACCCCATGTCTCCCAAAGAGCTTACCACGCTAAGGGAGTTCATTGACAAAAATCTGGCTAGGGGTTTCATTGAGCCGGCAAATTCCCCGGTAGGAGCTCCTGTCCTATTCAGGCCAAAAAAGGATGGGTCATTAAGGCTTTGTACCGATTTCCGCGGGCTCAATGCGGTCTCAATATTAAATAAATATCCTTTGCCCCTGATCAAAGATATGTTATCACATCTGGCCAGAGGCAAAATTTTCTCAAAACTGGATTTGAGAGAAGCTTACTTTCGCATTCGCATAAGAGAGGGGGATGAGTGGAAAACAGCGTTCAACTGTCCTCTTGGGGCTTTCCAATATAAAGTCTTACCATTCGGTTTATCTGGGGCACCCGGGGTTTTTATGCAGTTAATCAATGAGGTCTTGCATGACCACCTATTTAAGGGGGTACTGGTATATTTGGATGATGTATTGATTTATACTGAAACCATGTCAGAACATATCCACTTGGTGCGTCAGGTACTGGCTAAATTGAAAAAAGCAGAGTTGTACGCAAAACTGTCAAAATGTGCATTTCATCAGTCGCAAATTGATTACCTAGGCTACCGAATTTCAGCTCAGGGCATTGAAATGGACCCTGCAAAAGTAGAAGCTATTGTGGCATGGGAGCCTCCCCGTACCAGGAGACAATTACAAAGTTTCCTTGGATTCTCTAATTTCTATCGGGCATTCGCCCAAAATTTTGCAGAAATCGCCCTCCCCCTTACTGAATTGTTAAAAACTAAAGGACAGGGGGATACGCGACGTTCAAAGAACCCAGGCGCGCTCCTTAAATGGACTCCAGCCTGTCAGCAAGCGTTCGAAGCGCTCAAACAACTTTTTACCACAGAACCAATTTTACAGCATCCAAACCCCTCTAAACCCTTCGTTGTACAAGTCGATGCTTCTGATTTTTCCATAGGAGCAATTCTGTTACAATCTGACCAATCTGGCGTTTTAAAACCCTGTGCCTACCTCTCTCGCAAATTCACGGAAACAGAAAGGAGATGGCATGTTTGGGAAAAAGAGGCTTTTGCTGTAAAAACAGCGTTAGAGACATGGCGACACCTATTGGAAGGCACTTCAAACCCTTTTGAAGTCTGGACTGACCATAAAAATCTGGAGGCTTTAAGCACCAGTCGGAAACTCAGTCCCAAACAGCTGCGCTGGGCTGAGTTTTTCAACCGCTTTGACTTCACCCTTAAATTTATACCAGGCAAGAAAAATTTCTTAGCTGATGCACTCTCGCGAAGACCCCAAGATGCTGGCCCAGGGCCAACGGTCCAAGGCACCGTCTGGACCGACAAACAATTAAGTTTGGCAGCAGTGACTCGCAGCCAGACCCGAGCGCAATCAACGCCGCCTCCAGCCGCTCTGCCTTCCAGCCACCCACCGCCCTTGTCAATTCCCTCCGATTTGCAACAACAGTTGCTTTCCCACCTTAAAACAGATACTTGGTTGCAAACCAATAGACACATTTTAACTTTCACCGATGATCTTGCCTGGCGCAACGATCGTCTCTATATACCCGATGCAATGCGAAAAACCATACTCCAGCGCTGCCACGATGACAAGCTAGCTGGACATTTTGGCTACGTAAAAACGTTGCACCTCGTTCGCCGCCAATTCTGGTGGCCAACTTTACTCAAAGACTTGAAGGAATATGTCACTGCGTGCCCTGTATGTGCGGCGATAAAGCGCAAACCAGGCAAACCCCAAGGTCTCCTTCAACCCGTTGCCACTCCATCTGTCCCTTGGCAGGATATCTCCATGGACTTTATCGTTGATCTACCCCCTAGTCAACGCAAAACTGTCATTTGGGTCGTCAAAGACTTTTTCTCCAAACAAGCCCACTTTATCCCATGCGCTTCTATCCCCACCGCACAACAGCTGGCACGCCTCTTCCTCATCCACGTGTACCGCCTCCACGGTATCCCCGCCCGTTTGGTGAGTGACAGAGGCACACAATTTACGTCACAATTTTGGCGGGCATTTTTAAAACTTTTGGGTACTAAACAGTCGCTTTCCACCGCCTGGCATCCGGAAACGGACGGATCTACAGAGGCGGTTAATTCTACATTGGAACAATACCTCAGAGCTTTTGTTAACTACCAACAAGACAACTGGGTCGATTTACTCCCCTTTGCTGAGGTCGCTTACAACAATGCCATTCATCAAACCACTGGTCAAGTTCCCTTTAAAACAGTTTTTGGACGTGACTTTGTTCCGATTCCTGAACTTCCTCATCCTCAACCGCTACCAGCCACCCTTGCTGACTGGGCAGACTCTCTCAAAGACTCATGGTCTAATATTTTATTGGCTCTCCGCCATGCCCAAACTACCTATAAACGCCATGCCGATGCAAAGCGTTCCCCAGAACCATCCTTTGCGGTCGGGGATAAAGTCTACTTATCAACTAAGTTTATCAAGTCCCCACAACCCTCTAAGAAACTTGGTCCTAAATTTGTCGGTCCTTTTCCAATTGTTGCTCAGCTCAACCCTGTTACGTTTAAACTTGATTTACCTCACAACCTTAAACGTTTACATCCTGTTTTCCATTGTAGTTTACTCAAACCCTGCCGGTCGTCGGACCGTTGGCATCCACAACCCATTCCTCCACCTCCCCTTATGATTGACAACCAGCAACACTTCGAGGTGGCATCTATCCTCGACTCCCGACGCCAGCGCTCCGCTTTACAGTACCTCGTCCGCTGGAAACATTTCCCTCATCCTGAATGGGTTGCTGCTCCAGACGTGCATTCTCCTCGTCTCGTGACCCAATTCCACTCTGCCTATCCTGACAAACCAGCTCCCTAGTTTCTTTTGGGGGGGCAATATGTCATGTTCTCATTCCAATGTCTGGTTAACATTGTAACGTTTCACATGTCTTTTTCTGTTCCGTGTTCCTTCACCCGAGGTTTTTCCATTCCTTCGCCCTCCATTGTTTTGAGGGCTTGGAATGCATGTTTGGGTTTGCGCTCCTGTTCAAGGTTACTTTCCCAGGCGCGTCTAACGGCTTCTAGCACCTGGGAGGGGGAGCGTCCTGACGGGCGATGGGGCGGGACCTGCTTACAAGCAAGGCTTTTAAGTTTGTATTTGGCGCGCTTTTGCTCATTCTCAGCTTTCTCTGTATTTGCATACTATTCCTTTAATAAATCAGTTATCTTTAAGCCCGAGCTTGTGAGACTGAGTATTTGGGTTTAGGCAATCGTTACAACCAGGGGTGTTTATGCAATTGATCAATGAAGTGTTACATGAGCATTTGTTCAAAGGGGTACTGGTTTATTTGGATGATTTTTTTATTTATACTGAAACGGTGGAGGAACACGAGCGCTTGGTGAAGCAAGTACTTAGCAAACTGAGAAAGGCTGAGCTTTATGCTAAACTGTCTAAGTGTGAATTTCATAAGACTCAACTTGACTATCTGGGGTACAGGATTTCGGACAAGGGTATTGAAATGGACCCTGCGAAGATTCAAGCTATTTTGGAGTGGGAGCGCCTGCGCACTCACAGGCAGCTCCAGAGTTTTCTTGGCTTTTCCAACTATTATCACCAGTTCATTCAGGGGTTTGCAGAAATTGCATTGCCTCTCACTGATTTATTACGTACCAAGGGGCTGGGGGACACACGAAAGGTGAAAAACCCGGGAGCATTGCTCAATTGGACACCTGAATGCCAGTTGGCTTTCGACAAACTCAAAAGCCTGTTCACTGCTGAACCTATTCTGCAACACCCTGATCCCACTAGACCCTTTGTGGTTCAAGTGGATGCTTCCGATTTCTCAATTGGAGCACTCTTGCTGCAGGTGGATGCTGCGGGCTGCCTGAAGCCATGTGCGTATTTGTCCCGCAAATTTTCTGAGATGGAAAGGTGATGGCATGTTTGGGAAAAAGAGGCTTTTGCAGTCAAGGCTGCTTTGGAGGCATGGCGCCACCTCTTAGAGGGGGCCAAATGTCCTTTTGAGGTTTGGATTGACCATAAGAATTTGGAAGCACTCAGCATGCCCTGTAAACTCAGTCCTAAGCAGATCTGCTGGGTTCAATTTTTCAGCCGCTTTGATTTCAAGTTGAGGTTCATTCCGGGCAAGAAAAACTTCCTGGCTGACGCGCTTTCCCGCCTGCCCCAGGATTCAGTCCAGGCACCTGACATTGTGGGTACATTTGACAGAGGCTTCGCTTGGAAGCAGAACCGCCTCTATGTCCCTGACAGTTTGCGAAGGGAAATTTTGATTAGGTCTCATGATGATAAAGTGGCTGGTCATTTTGGGTTTGTCAAAACCTTACACCTCGTGCGCCGCCAATTCTGGTGGCCCACATTGAGACGTGATATAAAAAGTTATGTTGCTTCTTGTCCTGTCTGTGCCATGTCTAAACGGAAGGGGGGCAAACCGCAAGGGCTGCTTCAGCCGGTGGCCAGCCCCTCCTGTCCTTGGGAGGAGGTTTCCATGGATTTCATTGTGGATTTGCCTCCTAGTCAGAGAAAGACTGTGATTTGGGTGGTGAAGGACTACTTTTTAAGCAAGCCCATTTTATTCCATGTGCTTCCATTCCGTCTGCGCAGCAATTGGCCCGCCTTTTTCTAGTCCACATCTACCAGATTCATGGGAGCCCCTCCCGCTTGATCATGGACCATGGAACACAGTTTACTTCTCAGTTTTGGAGGGCATTTTTGAAGCTGGTGGGCACTAAGCAGGCGTTGTCCACTGCGTCACATCCGGAGACTGACGGATCTACGGAGGCTCTTAATTCTACCCTTGAACAATTTTTGCAGGCATTTGTCAGCTATCAGCAGGACAATTGGGTTGACCTCCTGCCTTTTGCTGAAGTCGCTTACAACAACGCCGTCCATCAGAGCACAGGGCACACCCCTTTCCGTACTGTGTTTGGCAGGGATTTTGTTCCCATTCCTGATTTACCTCAACCCACAACACTGCCCTGTTCGGCTTCTGATTGGGCTGTGCACCTGGGTGATTCCTGGCCAATAATTCAGCAAGTGTTGGCAGACGCCCAGTCCGCCTACAAACTGCATGCTGATAAGCGACGAGCCCTTCAACCTGCTTTCAAAGTTGGTGATAAGGTCTACCTTTCCACCAAGTTCATTAAGTCTACTCAGCCCTCGAAAAAACTGGCTCCTAAATTTGTTGGTCCTTTTCCCATTGTGGGAGTTGTGAACCCTGTCATGTTTAAATTGGATTTGCCTCACAATCTTAGACGTTTACATGCTGTTTTTCATTGCAGCTTGCTCAAGCCTGTCAACCACTCCAATTGGTGGCATCTGCAGCCTACACCTCCTGCGCCAATCATGATTGACGGACAACAACATTTTGAGGTGAAGGAGGTCCTTGATTCTCGCCGACTTCATGGCACCTTGCAGTACCTCATTCAGTGGAAGCATTTCCCCCACCCTGAGTGGGTGGCTGCCCGCGATGTTCAATCTCCTGTTTTAGTTAGACGCTTTCATCTCGCTTATCCTATGAAACCTGCTCCTTAGTGTTTTGGGGGGGTCAATGTTGCTGGTACATCGTAATGTTTTGCATGTCATTTCACTGACACGTGTTTCATCTGGGAAGGGCGGAGGATTCCATCTCGGGGAGTTGTTATCTGTTGGCTGCTGGGTTGGAATGTGTTTGGGTTATCTTGTGTGTTCAAGGTTCCTTTCCCAGAACATCAGCAGAAAACGGTTACCAGCACCTGGGGGGGGGGGGGAGTTCGCAACGGCAGGGCGAGGGGAGGGGTTACGTTTGAGCCGAGGGTTTTTAGTTTGTATTTGGCGCGCTTTTGCTCATTCTCAGCTTTCTCTGTATTTGCATACTATTCTTCTAATAAATCAGATATCATTAAGTACCTGCTTGTGAGTCTGACTCTGTTAGGATAGGCAATCATTACACCTTCATCTGCCAACAGAGGCACAGTTTCTTGGACAAAGACTCTTGTCTGCTTTCTTGGGCTTCACAAGCTCAAAATAATATTCGTACAATAGGCTAACCTGGGTTACTTTGAACCTCTGGCCTTTGGAGTTAGTTTATGGCATTATGGCCTTCTGCAAAACCAGAAAATCAATTAATCCAGCAACGTAAAGGTGAGAACTCCAAAACCCATCCCTGGTTGCCTCATTTCAGGCTCTTGATGGCAGCCTGTATTTTTGCAGCCCAGATATGGTGGCCACGGCTGATGGGCATGTCTCAAAAACCATTCTTCGCAAGAAATTTCAAAAGTGCTTTCCCCTTCATCAAAAGAAAACCTGGATGACACACTTCTTTTTTTCCTTTGCACAATGCTACTTTGCACAGACTGTACCAACAAATGGTAGCTTCAGGCCTTGTGTTGCTCACCAAAGGATGAAGCAGGTCGAAATGCTGAAAGGCAGCATGTTCTCTCCTGCTCAGCAATAAGGCTGAATATGCAGGATATTCCTGGCTCGCTCCTGATGGGCCACTATGGCCTGGAAGGGGTCCTGTGTGCTCCCGTGACAACGATGCTGGGAAGGAGCATCCTGGCCGCAGCAGATGTGACTTTACTTTCCTGCACTTTTTTGCTTTCTCTCCTCTTAAATTCTTTTCAAAAGCATCACTTGGCTATTTGGGAAACATCCTTGTCATTTAAGAATAGTGTTCCTTTGCAAAGCAATCAGCTAAAGAACCCAGGAGCCCGGCCAACACAGACGCATGAGCAAATGGGCTGGCTGGGCTCCAGAGTCCTTCTGGGCACAGTCTTGCCTAAAGGTAGAGGCAGGGGGCACTGGCTGTTTTTGCAGTCTGGTTCAACCTTCTCCCTTCAGCTTTCTGGCTTGGCTGATCCTGCAGGTGTGGGATTCGCCAGACAGACCCCTTTCCTTTGCAATTCCTTAGCTGGCCTGTCCTGCATTCCATTCAAGCACAAGGATAACGTGGCTCCTCAACAGGTAGTCCTCACTTAACAACCACTTGTTTAGTGATGGTTCAGACTTACAACGGTGCTGAAAAAAACCAACTTACAACCAGTTCTCATACTTACAACCGTTGCAGTCTCCCCACAGTCACATGATCACGATTTGGGCGCTTGGCAACCGGTTCGCATTTATGACCGTCACAGCGTCCTGTGGTCACATGATCACCATTTTTAACCTTCCTGGCCAGCTTCTGGCAAGCAAAATCAATGGGGAACCATGTGATTCCTTTAATGACCATGTGGTTTGCTTAACGCCCTCAGTGATTTGCTTAAGAACCACCACAAAAAAGGTCATAAAATCAGGTCAGATTCCCTTAATGACCGCTTCACTTAGCAACCAAAATTCTGATCCCTCTTGTGGCAGTTAAGCAAGAACTACTTGTAAACAGAGGGATGCATTTTGCCCCTCACTTAAAACTCCACTGGAACACCAAGTCCTCTTTTTGATTTATTGATGGTATTTACAGTATTTAGCAAATTTTTATAGCTGCCCATCTCATAAAAAAAGCGACGGGTGGCTTACAAGCAAAATAGCAATTCAAACTGTATCACAATATATTAAGAAAAATCAGCTGTAAATAACAACAAAAATAAAAAAATATATATTTCTTTCCCAGCCTGCTCAGCCAATGGTACAAGTTACACAGGCACAGACCTAAGAAGCAGCAGGAAAAAAGGGGAAAGAACAAGACTGGTGTGCACAGTCTCTTCCCCTGCTTGCCAGCTGCTAGTGTGGAAGGTCCTAGTTGTAGAAAGAGATTTCTCTGCAGAATTAGGTGTTGGAATTATCAGGGGTCAACTCAGCATTGTCCCGTAAGCATAAGGGGTCTTTCTAGTAAACACATCTCTATTGTGCTTTTGGGATGTCACCTAATGGGTCACCTGATTTCCACTTCCTCCTCCTCCTTGGGTTTGGGGATTAACAACCTCCATTTTACCTTTTGGCACACCTGCAAGCAGGAGGTGCTGCAGGATGCAGCTCTTGTCCTTCCATTTCACTTGCAAACAGACTTTCTATTTCCATAGAAAGTGTTTATCAAGAACCAGTGATGAGTAAGTGCTTTCTACTATGAGGCTACTTATATCCAGGTCTACTGAATAAATGTAAGCTACCTTTTTTTCTCTCTTCATCTAACTACTGTGTGAAGACTGAATTTATTTTCTGAACATAATTAAGCTTAATGTGCAAGGTTTGGTTCACGCTTCTACTTTGCAAGTTTGTTGTTAGCTACTTGGAGTTCTTTTATTAACCTTCAAAAACTCCATCATTAGGCATTGTAGGGGTGGAGCTGTGTTGATCTACAGCAGAGCTTTCCAGACTTTTCAAGCTGGTGACATACTAACACACTGCAGGTGCAGCCGCATCACCGGAAATCACGCAGAATCAGCTGTTTCGACCCGATTACGCATACTGCCCATGCGCAGTACCTGTATGATCCCTCAACTGCACGACACACCTACACACTGCAGCCGACACACTAACGTGTCGCGACACACTGTTTGGAAGGCTCTGATCTACGGCAATCAAAGATCAGGACTGTGGTGGGATCTTTTTCCAACGGACAAATTTTATCCCAAGGTTGTAGCTTTCATGAGCTCACAGAAGTTTCTGCCTTGGGATAAGATTTGTCAGCTGGAAAAATGTGCCACCAGAGTCCTCCTGATTTTCAGCAGAATTAGGACGACCCTAAGATTTGCAGGTGCAGAGCGCGCAGAGAAACACGGGGAGGACAACTTTTAAGATGCCCCCGCTGAAAGAGCTTGGTGGAACACAGCATTGCACGCCTGACGTCATGGAACAAGACCGAGCCACATAAATCTAAATAAGTGCAAGGAAAAAAATCTTTGCATCATCTCGGAAGATCATTTTCTGTGTTCTTCCAAGAAACTATTTTTAAATGTCCCCATTTCAAAGGGCTGCCAGTGGATGTCCATGGGGGTATTAATGAATTTAAAATGGGTGTGCAGCCTGAGCGTATCCAGGGTAGCCGAGCCCCAAATAATAAACAAATAAATGCTCCATGAAGAGTCCGCATTTGCAACTTAGCAGGTGAGGCACACTTTGCTTGTTGGGTGAGGGCACTGCGTTGTGCAAGCTCAGAAAGTTGGTTAATTCAGGGTGACTAAGAGCTGTGTGCTCTTGGGAATGAAGTCCTCTTCGAATTATCGATAAATATACGTAACTCATACAAGCAAAAGCTCCTTTGGGGTCCTCTGTAATTTTTAAAAGAGGGAAGGGGTCCAGAAAAGAGAGAAAAGAGTTTAAGAAATACTTTCTTAAAGTGAATCGAGGATTAAACCAACTAATCCGTCAGAGAGAGAGAGAAAGTTGCAAGGCTGGGGATGTAGACACCTTGACAGGCTTCATGCCACATGCTGACTCTTGATCCAGATTAACAAAGGACGATTACAGTGTTTGCATCCCTTTCTAGGCCCAGCAAATGGCCCATGATGGCTTCCTGTGAAGACCAGCTTCTCTCTGCAAACCTCAGCTCTGAGTTGGGCAGTTTAGGGTTGAGCATGTGGCCACCAACAGCCCAAAGCCATGTGAGCTGGGTCTTGGGTGCTGGAAAATCCAGGTGGGAATGAGCTGGAGAAAGAAAATGTGCAATGTGTAGCTGAGCCTAAGAAAGGAAACAGAGGGAGAGAGAAACCACAGAGGAGCAGCCGGATGATGATAAACTGACGACTTGGACAGCAGCCATCTTTCCCCACCTGATGGGTTGGACTACACCTCCCAGCTTCTAGCATCAGGATGGAAGGTTTGATTGGGAGGTAGAAGAACATCCCCGCCAAAGGCCAACGGCTTTCGAACTGTTGCATGTGTCCATGAAGCCACCAGGAGCTCGGGTCATCTTGAAGGCACCTCTCCCTTGAAGGGACTCCATGATGGAGATGTTTTGTGCCTGATCCCCTGCAACTGTTATCTTCCTCCTCCTTTCTTAGGCACACACTCCCTCCCTCCCTCCCTCCCTCCCTCCATCCCACACACACACTATAGACACAAAGCTTTGACCCCATTTAACCTACACTTATCTCTCCAACCTTTACATCAATGCTGGCTTCCTGCCTCTGTCCTGGGAACAGGATCTTCTGGCAAACGGAGCAGAATAAGCCAAGAGGACGGGGTGAGATCAGCTTACATTGTTCGCTACTTCATCATAATGAACTGGCTCGGATCCTGCCCTCCTCGCCTCCTTCATAAGGTCTGCTGCATCGTTGAGGTTCTGTACTCCAGGGTAAGTCCTCCTGGGTTAAGGGCTGGGTGCGCCCAGGCCAGTCCGTCTGCAGCGGATCAGAGCCTCCAGCGCTGATCGGGACATGGAGGACCCTGAGTGGGGGGCGTCGATCCAAAGTTCTTGCGCCCCAAAGAGAGAGCATCTCCAAGAGATCTGCCCAGGACCTCAGGAAGCTCCTGCGTTGTCATCTGTGGGAGCAAACAAGTCCCAGATAGAGGGTCAGATGTCATCCGACAGAGCCGGCTAATGCGGAGGACGTATCTTAAAGTCGCTAAGGTTGAGGAACGCTGGTCTAGTGGATCCTGTCCTGAGCAGGGGCTGGACTAGATGACCACCAAGATCTTCCCAGCTCTGTGCTTCTACAACGCCCTCCACCCTCAGCCTGTGCAGTTGATGGGCAGATGGTTGGGGATGATGGGGACTGGAATGCAGCCCATCCAGAGGGCACTGGTTTGGGGGAGAGCCCTTCGAGGAAGGGCTGAGATAACCTTGCGGCTTTCCCTTTATTGTTTAGAGAAGGGAGGGTTGAACCCCTTAATGTCTTCCAGGAGACTGGCAGCTCTTTCCTGCCATCCAGCAAATGAAGTGAAGTTGGCGCCTTCAGAAGGGGGAGGTCAAGTGGGCCATGACGTCACTGGTAAAGATTTGCCTCGTTCGCAGGTGGCATTTCCGTGGCTTTCACCCAGCAGCAATTCTCCCATCTCCTGTCTTCAACACCCTGACGGAGGCTTCAGGGAAGCGGGGCTGCATTCCCACAACATGCTTAGCCGGGAGAGATCTAACAACTGCATTTCACACAAGCTGCACCTGATGAGAGTAATTTTTTGTTCCCAGTATTCCACCAATCTTGCTGAAGAGAAAGTAATGCAAGCAGCTTCCTTAGTCATAAATTGCTCCAGACAAAAGACATAGAATTTTGGTTGCTAAGTGAAATGGTCATTAAGCAAATCTGCCACAATTTTATGACCTTTTTTGCAGCAGTTGTTAGGTGAATCTCCCTGGGTGTTAAACAAACCATGTGGTCATTAAGCAAATCACATGGTTCCCCATTGATTTTGCTTGCCAGAAGCCGGCTGGGAAGGTTGAAAATGACGATTACTTGACCACGGGATGCTGCAACAATCACAAATGCAGACTGGTTGCCAAGCACCCAAATCATGATCATGTGACAGCAGGGATGCCGCAACAGTCATAAGTGTGAGGAGCGGTTGTAAGTCGGTTTTTCCAGTGCCGTCATAAGTCTGAACCATCACTAAATGAATGGTTGTTAAGTGAGGACTACTTGTATAAACAAGCACATTGAAGGCTCTTCAGTCAGGGTCTTTGGGTGACCCAAAACTGAGCATCCCTTATATGATAGGTGTAGTTTAAGGCATGTAAAAACCTTTGTCCAGATGAAGGAAATCTTGGAAGCCTGTTCTCCTGGGAATTTTTGCACACAGAGACGGGAGTCTATAGGACAGGAGGAAAGGGGTTGTGCTCTGTGCATGCTCAAAGGCCCTTGTTAATTCTGATGTTCTCCCTTCCAGGTTCGAAGCGTGGCACTCAGTTTTAGCTGTCTGCAAGCCTGGAAAGATCAGGCTCAGCTGCCCATCAGCTGGAGACCAGTAGATACACTCTGTCTTTTCTCACACCCACCCCTTTTATTTGCAAACGCTCCGTCTCTCTCTCAATCCAGAGCTCCACCCTGGAAGCCAAAGAGGTGGGAACCGAGGCAGTGCCACCCTCTCCACTTTTGCATCGCATTGCCTGCCCATCCCAGGTGTGGACTTTAACATCTGCAGGGCCAGTTACCATAACCGGGCAAACATTTCTCCCCAGCTTCAAGATAACAGCCAATTTTCCTCCCTGCATTTCCTCACCAGCCTTGCTCGACCTGCCAGAGAACTCTGGACGGGCCGAGGAAGGAAGCTTACAAGGAGCTGGTGCCGCACACCTAGGGCAGGTAAGTGCTGCTGGGTCCCTTCTCTCTGAGTCAGCTCTGCAGGGGCTTTTTAAAAAGGGGGGGGAACCAGGGGAAGAGGGGTTTCTTAAAAGGATCACCCAGGGATCCTTCCTGCTGTTTCTACTGACTGATGATGGGGTTGCTGGAGGGAGGGGTGGGGCAGGATTGACTTGACCCAGCACGTTTATCCAAACCAGGCAAAGTCCCAGTGCCAGCATGAGCTAAACTGGTTGGTACCAATGTTGGTGAGGTGGAATTGTTTTGTTTAAGAGCTTAGTGCAGCATTTCTGAACCTTGGGAACTTGGAGAGGTGTGGACTTCAACTCCCAGAATTCCACAGTCAGTTTGGCTGGCTGTGGAATTCTGGGAGTTGAAGTCCACACATCTTCAACGGGCCAAGGTTGAGAAACACCAGCTTAGTGTGTTGAGCACCACCATCCCTGTAGTGGCTTGGTGGCTCAACTGATTGTGCAAACACAGGAAGTGATTCATTCAGGACCCGAGCGATGTGGGAATGCCGCTGTTGACTAACACACCAGCCACCTACTTTAGCCTTGTGTCTTGTGAACCCGGGCTGCGTGGCTAGTTCATGGTTTGGTGGCTCTGTTCGTGTGACATCCTTAACCGGGTCTGGGTCTGCAGGTGTGTCCAAGGGGCTGAACACCTAGCAGAGCAAATCTGTTAGCCAAAGAAAACGAAAACCTCAAAACAGACAGATAAAAAAAATTCTGTCATGGAGCATCCTGATTGTGATGTTGCCATCTTCGTCCCTCTCAGGCGCCTGGTGAAATAAAGATCCAGCAGATACATTCACAGTAGGCTAAGTTTGGTTAATATTTAACCATAGTTGTGATCACCATAGAACAGTGTTTCTCAACCTTGGGAACTTGGAGAGGTGCGGACTTCAACTCCCAGAATTCCCCAGCCAGCATGGCTGGCTGGGGAATTCTGGGAGTTGAAGTCCGCACCTCTCCAAGTTCCCAAGGTTGAGAAACACTGTCTAGTTCTTCTGCAAAGAGGCTGGTTCAACAGCTGCATCACAGCTGCACAGATCCTCTAACTCTTTGGTGACTCCTTGTGGTTAACAGGCTGATCAACATTTTGGAAAAATGAGGCTCCTGTCCCAAAAAGTGTGCCTGGACTTTCACCCCCCACAACTCCCGAGAACCCTTACTAACTTAAGAATTTACTTCCTGGGCTGATAGGCTGTGCCAGTCACGCATGCTGCCGCGCGGCGCACATCCGAACACCCGTCAATCAGGTTAAAAGCCTACAAGCATAACATGAAAATCCAAGCCCATCATTCCGCAGAGGTTGCGTCAGAGCCAGGCAAACCCAGGAGACCGCAGCATTGCACTCCAGGGAGAGAATCTTTTCCCTGCTGTTAAGTCAACACTTTGATCGTTGTTTGTCCTTTGGAAGAAAAAAAAATGCTGAAAAACCACCAATTGTCTGCGCAGAGCATCCGGGCTGCACAGGCATTTTCCCACGATCGGGGACGGTCAAATTTCAGCCAGGGGAAACCACCAACCACTGTTCTCCCAGTGTTGCACAGTCCAGCTTGCAAACAGCTCAGCAAAAATTTAGGAATTCCTCCCAGTTTCTGGAATGGGAGCAAAGCAGGGCAAGAGTGGTCGCAAATCTGTGTCCAATAAAAAATGCCTAAACTAGCCAAAATCCAGAGTGGTGCCATGTTTAGGAACGGGCAAGAAAGATCCTGGGTTGGATTTCCATTCAGCCAAGGAACAGCCTTTGAGTTGGTCCCTATTTCTCACAGGATTGTTGTGCAAATAGAATGGAGGTCAGGCCCCATAATCAAAGAGATGGGGAGCTTGTCTAATTGCTGCATTCACACAGCATGTTTAAGCAAGCCAGATAATCTCCCAGCAAACCCATTCATATGGCATGCTAAGCTCGGTCAGGGCTAATCTTCTGTTTTCATTTATTTAAGTGGCTTGGTGTTCTGTGGTGGGTTGGCTGGCTGGTTATGATGCCGTGGAATGGTGAGAACCCAGGAAATGTGTTAGTGCAGTAGCTAGATTTAAACACGCTGGTGAACCCAGCCGGGCTGTCTTCAGCACCAAGACTCAACTGGGAAATGTGGGGAAAGGATCAGTAAGGACAAGAGTGCCCCTGAGCAGCTGCAGAACACGCTGGCCATGTGGTTAAGTGAGCAGGGAAGATAGGAAGCTTTCCAGTTTTCAAGCAAGCAAGAATTCGGGGGCTATTATTGATTATTTCCTCTTTTTGCCCAGGGTGCAGCCAGATTGAGAGCAAAACTAAAAAATAATTGCCACCGATTATTGATTAAGAGAGTTGGCTGCTGCTCCCTGAATCAGTAGGATGCCTCCTTTCTGTGGGATAACCAGCTCATTTCTTTGTGCCCATCTTTGCTTGGGAGTTTAGATGACAGTCTGTGCAAAGGACCTTCATCTCCATCTTTGGTGGGCATCAAGGAAAGCCCATCTCAGGAGGAGCAAAGGGGCCACTTGACTCCTGCCAGCTGTCCATCTGCAGACAGCCAGCTCTCGGGGATGGGTTGATGGGTTTTCCTGAACATCGCAGCGGACTGGACTAGGTGATCCGTGGGTTCCCTTACCACCCTGTAAATCTAGGGTTCTAGGCTGGCACTTCCATTTCTCTCTGTTCCACTGGCAGCAGAAGGCGAGGCCCCTCTCATCTCCTGGCACTTGCGATCGTTTTTGAATGGAAGCATTGCATTCTCACGCAGCTATGAGTTTTGGAAGAAGAACAGTCTCATTTCTGCAGTCTGAATCAGGAAAAGAAAAAGCGCTTGCAGAAATGTTTATTATTCCCAGTGAGCTGGCTGCGAGGTTGGCTAAACACTCCTTTCTAACACCACCATCACAGGTTTTTGCAAGAAATCCCCAGGTCTTGCCAACTGGCCCATGAGGACTAGAAGCTGAATGAAACGTAGTGAAACATAGTAAGATCAATGGGAAATGACTTATCCATTGATACAAGTCTCCTCTAGCCTCTCAACCCGCCTCCCCCAATGGGCGCCCTTCCGAAATTCTCATCGCTGGCTCGCAGTTGAGGTTAACTCTGTCTGGAGGGCGCCAGCTTGGAGAAGCCTCTTCTAAGCAAATTGGGCTGCACAATCAGGGAAGTAGCTGATTACATCAATGCCAAATGAAACAAAACACTGTGCTATTTTGCTGCTGGAACATGGGCGGGGAGGGGGGTTGTTGCAATCTGATCTTGAGGCTCTTAAATAGAAGAATTTAAATTAAGAGGACGATGTAAATAAATTAAAAATAAAAACTGGCTCTGCATCCGTGAATTAAGAGGCAGCAGATTAAGTGCACCTATTCAACTGATAAATTACGTTGTTTTTCCCACCAAGCGAAACTGGACCTTTTCCAGACAGGGCCCGCGTTAAAACTGTCGGCCATCAGTTCATTTTTTATGCTTGTGTGCACGCGCTTTAAAAGTCACATGAAAAGAAAGAGGGCCAAGGTCAATCTGCAACAGAGGAAGGGATGGTGAGGACGCCTAAGAGCATCCATTTCTTCTGCATGGTTGGTGGCCAAGCAGAACAGGAACCAGGGCCAGGAAGAGTTTGTTGGACAAGCCTGTAACAAGCTGATGGCAATAATGGCTAATTTGCTGCAGAGCTCAGCTTTCCGAGAAATGCCCCAGAATTGAAGAAATGACCTCACCCAGTGGTAGCAGAAGCAGCCTTATCTCTCCAGCCTTACATTAATCCAAGCCACAGCTCCCAGTTTGCATGCACCAACCCACACATTCCTTCCCTAGTAGATTTCACCTGGAGACACTTTCCTCCAGTTTCTGAGCTGGAAGACAAGTGTGCAGCCCTCCTGGCCTCAGTAATGGGGCCTGCGTGGGTTTAAGGAAGGACATGTTAAGGTAGGGGGCGGGGGGCTTTGTTTCCCCTCCTACTAAGCATCACCTACCAGCAGAAAGCCAAGCACCGTTCTACTTCTTAAGGTGTGGTGGGGTGCGCTGCTTGACAGTAGACGGGTGCTTGGAATGATGGCATTAGCCTGATTAGCATGTTGCTGGCATGGAGCATGGTTGCAATCTGGCTATTTCTGAACACGGGTCTAGTGTCCTTTTGAAAGAGTGCTAAACCGTATCCAGGAAGAGCTGGGTCACAGGGCATCATGGTAGAGGGCTGCTGGGCAAAGCAGGAGGGAGTCACTCATATGGAGAAGGCAAGCAGGCACTGTTCTCCCATAATACAAACAGGAAGAAACATGGGCACACGTAACCCTTTGTTTCTTAGTTTAAATTCTTCCTCAGTTTAAATAGATTACGTAGCATAGCGCTAACTCCCAAGCGGATATGTGCCTTGTTGCTTAAATGCGTGTCTAGCGTGTGTTCAGAAGAACGCTGGACCTGTGTCTATAAGATGCTTGCAGAAGACTTGGCAAGCTCTTTCGGAAACGCCAGCCAAGCCTTTTCTGGTCTGTCCTGCAGGCTGAGCCACCATGGCCATAGAGGACAGGGTCCAGTGTGGGGGATGTCCACTGCAACCTCAAGTGACCCATCAGAGGTCAGTAGCGCCAAATCCCAGACTGCATCAGCCAGCACATCCCCAGGGAAGCATCCTAGATCAGTGTTCTTCAACCTTGGTAACTTTAAGATGGGTGGACCTAAACTCCCAGAATTCCCCAGCCAGCATGGCTGGCTGGGGAATTCTGGGAGTTGAAGTCCACCCATCTCAAAGTGGCCAAGGTTGAGAAACACTGGTCTAGAGGGTGTTTGCGGCAAAAATTGTGTCGGGAGAAGAGGAAAAAGCTGCTTTAAAGCTGGGGCAGCTAACGGGGACATTGAACTGGCTGAGATGAGTTGAAGGGAACATCTTCAGGCCAGGGCAGAAAAGGAAAAGACAGCTCCCGGGTCATGCTTGGGCTGTGATTTATGGGAACCTGAGGATGAACCCATGGTCTGATTTAGTTTAAGGCACTTAGCAATTAGGTGAGGCCGGCTGTCTTGTTCCATCAGGACTGCAAAAAAGTAGATGACTCTACACAGTAGCAACGAATTATTTCCTGCCATCTGGAGTTTTATGGCCTAGATCTGATGCTCTACTTTCCTAAATACTGGAAGGAAAAAAAATTCCATTTTTTCCACCCGTGTTTGAATTTGGCATCATCTTACTTGGCATCTGGGATCTTTCCGTCCTCCTTTCCAACGCTGCTTTTGCTAGACGTGTTGCTGCTGACAAAGGGCAGGATCCCGAGGGATCTTCTGCTTTCTGTTTCGATCCAGGCTGGAGAAAAACACACCATAAAAGGCATTCTCCACTTTGATCCACGGTGGAGCGGAATGGAGAATCGGGTGTGGTGTGCTGAGCGAGAAAGGTAAGGAACGGTGTTTCAAGCTGGACAAACTCTCAAGCAGAAAAGTTTGGGAGAGGAGACAACAGGAGTGTAGGGACAGGAAGCGTTGGACCAAGGACATGGTCGAAAAAGTCAAGATGGCAGCCCTCACCAGCCCTTTAAGAAGGGGGTTTGACCACCTGGTGGCAGCTACCATCTTGAAGACAAGCCCATGAATCGAAACTCATGCCTGGTGTAGCTGATAAGGGGAAGGGGCGGCCGTTGGTCTAATCCTTGTTTGATTTTGGCTTAAGGCTATCAAAACGTTGGCCAGAGAAACCCACCAGGAGGTCTAGACTGTGGACTTACAGGAAGGGATGGAGGGGAAGGATGAAGGATATCCCAGGGCTGAAGTGACTCCACAACGCAAGCCAAGCATTGCCACTCTACCACCTTCAAACAGTGAGAGCCCACTGTACCCACAACGTTATGCGGAACAGTACGAAGCGAGGAGGTATTTTGTAACAAGGGTGAGTCAACCCAAACGCCGTGGGGGATCCGCCTGGGGGCTTCTTCCAGGCGCCTGTGCAAACACCCAAGATCTGGCTTGGTGCAGGAAGGGACAGGAAGCTGGTCTGAAGGCAGAAGGCGGGCAACTTTGGGGCCATCTCCTCCACGTGGGGCCCATCTCCCCTGCTCCACAACCTGGACGCAGGATTTGGGCTCGCGGTGCATGGTCCCCTTGGGGATTAAGGGGACCCCAACTTGCCCTCCTGCTTGAGAAGCAATCAGGTGAGGCCGGCTGTCTTGTTAGGAAGGGTGGGGTTTCAGAGGTCTGAACAAAATGCTACATATTTAATTTATTATCCTATCATTCCCGTCAGAGCGGGGGGACATGGGAAGGAAAGACATTGACACAGGGAGCGCCCTCCTGGATTTCTGTCTCAGGCAATGAAATGGTGCAAGATGCCTTCTGTGCCTCCATCCCAGATCCGAGAAGATGGTGGTGGGGACTTTCAGGGCAGCGGCTCCGACATGACCTCAGTCCCCTCAGGCTGAGTTCTGAAGCATCTGCTTTCTGGGCCAGACGTCTTCCAAGACTGATCCACACCTTCCTGCAGTGGGGAAGTGCCTCTGAGAGACCCTGTGGGCTCACACAGCCCCCTGAACCCAGTTACCAGATAGACCCATTTCCAGGTTCACACAAGACACTCAGCCATAAGCTGGGTTTGCACAACCCACTTAGCTACCGAGGTTAACACAGCACAGATGTGGTGCAGGTAGCCACCGAGCCTTTGCTTTACCTAGATCAGAGGGTTGTGTGAAGACAGCCATCAGAAATGCTTGCAAAGCAGAAGTGTGCTGCTTAATGACTGCAATAAAGTCATTTTGATTTTGCAAAAACAGAAGGGCCATATTGTTAGACAGACACATCTCCTCCTCAGAAGGTTTCCTGTAGAGGGGAGCCCATTTACATCCAAGTCCTGGGCCATTTGGGCCCATGTCCAAAATTTGCATCTAAATGAGAGAGGTTAATAATTAGCATTACTGTAATTTCACAAACAAACAAAACCAAACGAAATCAAATCTTTACTACGGTCATAGACCAGCATCATTTATAGCAAATGTAGCATAACATTTACTATTCATTTGTCTGGATTCATAAGTAGTATTAATTTCTAATTTATCTTAATATAAATATTAGCATAAACTAATATCAAATTATATCAATTTATTAATCATTGATATTAATAAGAAAGAGGTATCATTATTTAATTTAAATATGACAAGATATTGTAAACTGATATTTTATAGCTGTGGCTGGATGAGTAACTCTCCCCCTTTCGCTAATTCTCTCATCCTGGAATGGAAAACTTGTTTGTAGAAGAAGTGGAGATTATTGCAAATTAGAAAAGCGAGGTGCCTTACTGCAAGGATCTGGCAGGTTTTTGACTGTCACGGAGTAGGCAGCACCTTCATTTCTGGTGGTAAGATCTAAAACTGATTTATGATAAACTTCCCATTATGATAAACCTCAGCCCTGTTTGCAAGCCATTCAGCAGCAAAACACAAGCTGTGGATCCAAACAGATTCAAACCATATCCAAAAGGCATACTGTCAAAGGATTGCCAAAAGTGGGGAGAAGGATTGAAACAACCCAAAATCCATTTGTGCAGCGTCCATACAAGAGGAGGCCTGGAAGCACTTCAAGAGGTCCCTAAAAGATGTAATCGGAGGTGCTGTCTGGGCAGCCTGGCCCCTGGGGGATGCTGAGACCCGTTTGACCATCTGGAGTAGGGCCTCTGGTTGTCTGGAAGACAGCAGATTGAACAGCAGCCAGCAGTGTGCTGCTGCAGCCAAAAGAGCCGATGCAATCTTGGGCTGCAGCAATGGAGGGATAAAATCAAGATCAGGAATGAAGTGATTGTTCCTCTCTCTGCTGTGCTGGTCAGGCCACGCCGGGATATTGTCTCCAGTTCTGGTGGCCACAATACAAGGAGGACGTTGGGGAAATGGAAAGAGTGCAGAGAAGAGCAACAAAGATGGGGAGGGGCTTGGAGGCTAAACCCCCTGAGGAGCAGCTAAGGAAACTTGGTGCGCTCAGCCTAAAGTGGACGCAAGACGTGCTCGCAGCCACAGGAGGAGCAGTGGAGTGCTCCCTTCAAGTCTCTGCAGATAAAAGTCTCATTGGGATGGAGAGCCACTGACCAACTCACCAGCCCCTTCCGCCATCCGACTCAGCAGGTCAAATGAATTGAATCCCCTCTCCTCTCTTAGAAGGGGCTGGTCCAAGGGTGCCTGCAGGGTGGGGTCAGAAAAGTCAAGAGGGTGGCCTCCATGGGGCAACCGAGGCCCTGTTTCCCATGTGTGTCAAGTGTGTGTCGCACTTGAAGAACAGGCAGAGCTCAATCACACTGTCATGGCCACCATCTGGACTTTTTTGACCCCGCCCGGCAGACACCCCTGGAGCTGGAGAATCATGGAGGGCCCCCAACGGAGGAGTTCCCTTGCCTCTGCCTACCATCTTCCCCGCTGACTTTGCCATCCGGTTTTCCTTGCGGTAGGAATACACCTCAGCTTGTCTTCCTGAGCTTGGCTGATCTCAAAAACCTAAACAAAGTTGGATGGGAGACCACCAAAAAGTCCCAGAGTGGTAGGCTGGATGAAGAAGTCAAGAAGCACCCCCAGAAAAAAAGGCACTAACAGCCCGTTTCCATGTTATTGCCAAGGAAACTGCATGGTGCGCACAAATCGAACTCAGAGGAGAATTTACACCAACCCAGCAGCTGGCAGGACCTCAGCGACTTCGGCTGATCGTGAAAATTTAAGCAGGGCTGGGCCTGATTAACACTGGATGGGAGACCCCCAGGACATGTTGGAGCTGTAGGCTGGACCGGTTGGAAGTTGAAAAACCATCCCAGAAAGGTGAAGGGAAACCACTTCCACATTCCTTCTACATTGTTGACCCATCCATGGAGCCACCAGAGGCAGGCTTGACTTGAAGGAAACTCAGTGGTAAAATTGTCATTTTGGAGCAAAATTTATTTGTTTGTTTGTTTATTTCTAAAATGCATCTGAAACGTGCAGGGCTGAGTGTGTTGTGCAAGCTCATTCTGGGGGAGCAGGTTCTTTTTGCAAAAGGTCTTCTGCAAACCAAGGAAAGAGATTAATTTTTCAAGTGGGTTAAACATGTTGTGTGAACCATCTCAGTCACACAGAACTACTCCCATGCCTTGTTTAGTTTGTGAATGAACTGGGCCTGAAGTAGTATCCAGCCCACAACCCAATTAATTTACAGCTAGTCCTCACTTAATGACCATTCCTTTAGTGATGGCTCAGACTTTAGACGGTGCTGAAAAAACCAACTTACAACTGGTGCTCACACTTACGACCGTCACAGAGTCCCTGCGCTCACGTGATCGTGATTCGGGCACTTGGCAACCGGTTCGCATTTATGACCGTTGCAGCATCCCGTGGTCACCCGATCTCCATTTTCAACCTTCCGGGCCGGCTTCTGACAAGCAAAATCAATGGGAAACCGCATGATTCACTTAATGACCATGTAGTTTGCTTAATGACCATGGTGATTTGCTTAATGACCACTGCAAAGAAGATCATAAAATTGGGTCAGATTTGCTTAATGATCGCTTCGCTTAGCAACTGGAATTCGGGTCTCAATTGTGGTTGTTAAGTGAGAACTACCTGTACTGCTTGCTTTACCTCTCCTCAACGTCAATCTAAAAGGAGCAGGCTGCCCTAAAGGACATCTGGCCTTGCTCCTAATCAACGGGGGACAAGCCGTCTTCAGCCAGGCATGGAAACCTGGAGACTTGGGTTTGCTTCTGGGAGGTGTTTGCTCCTCTGGGGCAGGTGAGAGAGGTGGGTAGGAACCAGCAGGAGCCTGGAGGGAGAGGTGAGGGAGTACAGGGGGAATCCAAAATCCCTCGTTTTCAAGTTCTTCTCCTCTCCCTTTCAGCCAGGAGCGTTCGATCAAGCCATGGAGGACATCAAGGCCCATGTGATGGCAGACAAGGGAGAGACAGCCCATAGCTTCTGGCTGCTCACTAAGTAAGCTCTGCGGAAGTCTGTGGTAGTTTGTGCTTCCTGGCAATCATGGGGTTCTTCCCGCTACTCCAGTCCGCATAATGCCAAAACAACAGAACTTGCATGGCAACAAGTAATTACAAATACACAAAATTACTTTGCTGCCCCATCGTGATCACACAGGTGCACACGCACACACATTTTGTTTAGCTTGTAAATCACTTGGTGTCGGAAGAAATGAGTGATTAATTTAATGCCTGCTTTACAGTACTTCTTCCTGTGCGCCTTTTAATGGGTATCTTCCCCAATTGTCTCCTACCCTAAAATTGAATTCTGTGTTCTTTGGGGATGGCTTTTTTTTCCTGTTTTGATGAATAGAACCATGGGTTGTATCATAATCAGGATCCCTCGTGGCCCTAAAACCTTCTCACGCTGAGTGGGTTGCTGCTTCGAATTTAATTTGAACATTTGCTTTTATAGGGGCTGTATCGGAAGAGTCGGAAATAGTGCTTTGTCAATTCTGCTTACTCTGCAAATTATTTAATTGTTAATGCCCCAAGCTGAAACACTGTTATATATAACCGGATAGAGTTTCCTTAATAAAGTTCCTTGGAATCTCTAGAGTGAAGAACAGAGATTTCTTTTCCTGTACTGCCACCTAGCGGACACTCAGGGAACTGTATATAGCTCATTTTCAATCGGGCTTTCTATCTGTATGTACATCCGTAGTAAAGAAAAATGTGGATTCCCAGCATTTTGCGGGGCAAAAAATCCAGGCATCATTGTTCATGGTCCTTGACCTGGATTGTACGCAACTTGGATTCTCCCTGGGCAGAGACTTGGGGGCTGCAATTGCACACAGTAATCTGTGCTATTTGTCCTTTCTGTGCTGCATTCCAGGATAGATCACTGGAACGTTGAGAAGGAGCGGATTGCGGTGATCACAGACACCGCCCTCCTGGTCTGCAAATATGACTTCATCACGCTCAAGTGCCTTGAGTTCCAGAGGGTTCCTCTGAGCTACATTAAGCGGATCTGCACAGGCCCCTTCGCTTCTCCAGAGAGGTCCTTGGACAGGTGAGGCACCGTGGCACATCTGGGGGGAGGGAGGGAAGGGATCCAGCAGATTTCCAACGGTGGGTGGCTTTCAACCACCAACAGGGGCCAGATGGAACCCCTGTCTTGATTGCCAGCTCGGTATGATGTAATGGCAAAAAAGTCAAAGAGGATATTAAGGTGCATCAAGTAGAGCTGAATTCCCAGCAGCAGGAAGCTGCTTCTTGTAGACCAGCCTTTCTCAACTTTTTGACCCTGGAGGCACATATGAAATATTTTTCAGGCCTCAGGGCCCCTCTGCGCATTCAGGCTCAAATAGAGGCCAGAAGTTACAAAATTATTAGATTCGTTTCATGGGTAGGCCTGTAAATATGCATTAAGAGTGTCCTTAAACTAAAAATAATGAAACTGACCTCTTTAATGTGAAGTTGCCCAAATTTGAAATAATTTTTTAAACAAATTGTGATCTCCCAGGGAACCTCTAGTGACCTTGCGTGGAATCCGAGGGTGCCACGCAACCCTGGTGGAGAGACCCTGTTGTAGACATTGTAGAAGGACAGCCTTGATAGTTGCTGGTGGCCAAAAATCAGGAGGAGTCTGGCAGCACCTTTTCCAACTTGCCCATTTTATTCCAAGCTCACTAAAGCTTCTGCCTTGGAATAAAATTGGCGAGTCGGTTGGAAAAGGTGCTGCCAGACTCCTGATTTTCTGTAACAGGAAATGATCATTCCACTTCATTCTGCTTTGCTCAGACCCCACCCTGAGCACTGCATCTGACTTGAGAGTTAATGGTAAGAACCCTCGATGGAGGAACTTGCTGAGATGGGCAGCTATAGAAATCAAACAAACAAACAAATAAATAATAATTAAAAAAAAAACTTGGGGAGGTGCTGCATTCCCTTTCTGTGGGTGCGTGGAGAGGCCTGCAGGTGGATCCCTGCCCCAAGCCAGGGTTGGACTTGATGATCTCAAGGGCTCCTTCCAGCTCTGTGGCTGATTTTCTGCCATGTGTGGAAATGGATGACTTCCTGCGCCCCTTTTCTACGTTTGCTCAATTCACTGGACTATAAGAGTAATAATGGAATAATGTTGTGTAAACAGAGCCTAGGACAAGGGGGCCTGCAGGGTGTGGTGAAAATACAGTGGGAGCGGGGTTGGAGCTCTGCCTGCGCTATAATTTTTTGTTTAGGAGCCTTGGATGTCTCAGCACCACAGTCTCAGACTCCCAGCCAGCTCAACAGAGAGGCAGAATGCTGCACAGGCAGGCCGCACTCGGTGCAATACTCAGTTTAGCGTGAATTATAAATTGACACCAAGTCGTGTTTAATGCGACCCACAATTCAGTTAAAGGAAGGCTCGCGTGCGCACAATTGAGGCTCGCGCATGCGCAGTTGCCGTGGTGGTTTTAGACGCTGCTAATCTCCGTGCGTGCGACATGGAGAAAAGGAAGATTCCATCAGAGGAAAACAGCCCAAGTTTTAAAAAGAAGGGGGTCCCTATTGCATTAGAGCAAAAATCTGATGTAATTGAACAACATGAACAAGGTCATAGCAGCTCTAAAACAGGACAATGTGGGAATGCCCGAATCTACGGTAGACTTTTTTTGTTTTTATTTTGCTTTCTGTAACTTCTCTGTGACATACATTTAAATTATATTCTTTTTATCCTTTACTGTAATATTTCATTAATCTAGATATAAAAATTTATGTTTAAAATTTTTCATTGCCGATTTCCATCGAGCTGGAACCAGTTACCCTATATTCCATAGAAGTATCACTTCAAATAGGGCAAATTCGAATAATGCGACCATTTTGCGGGATTCATTGATTAACCGCACTAATTGAGACCTACCTGCATATTGATTTGGAAAGCAGTCTATACATTGATAAGACAGAGGACAAGAGCCTTCTAGGCGCATCAGTCCGTCTGCTGTTAGAAAGATAAAGACTTTAACCAAAACTTCCTGTAAGTTTGCCAGCAATGCCGTGTGTCTGTTCTTATGTGGGGAAAGGCCCACAACTATATTCTGTGTTTTTGGGGAATCCAGAATCCTGTTGGGTTCTAGGTGTTCTCTGAGCTTGGTTGTTTTCCTGCAGATGTTTTGTGGCATCCTGGGTGCCCTCTGAGCTGGGCGGCTGGCTTGCAGATGTTTTGTTGCCCAACTAGGGAACATCATCAAGGCCTGATGATCAACATCAGCACTGATGGTGCTGCCTAGTCAGGCAACGAAACGTCTGCAAGCCAGCCGCCCAGCTCAGAGGGTACCCAGGACTCCACAGCTCGACCCTGAGCCACAGGGATTCTCTTCCATTGGAGACGTTTTGTTCCCAGGCCAGGTAACTTAATCAGTGCAGGAGGAGTGGCGTTTGCTGGCTGCTTCTATTTAGTAGCTTGCCCTGCCAGTCCCGATGGGGTGTGATTCCTTGAGGGTTCTCTGACTGGCGCATGGTTTCTTCCTGATTCTCTATTCTTGGAATCCAGAGGGCATCATAATGCACTTGACAAGCGGTGTGAGAAAAAATAGATTATTCCCATCGGATGCAACGTAGGACAGCTCTCGTCCATTCTGGCATCAAACATTACTCTGCAACAGCTCCATTTCTCAGCTCTGGGATTACATTTCTAGTTTCCCAAATTGTGGGGTGGGAGTTAATGCTAAGGTAAAGGTAAAGGTTTCCCTCGACGTAAAGTCCAGTCAAGTCCGACTCTAGGGGGCGGTGCTCATCTCCGTTTCTAAGCCTTGGAGCCGGCGTTGTCCATAGGACACTTCCGGGTCATGTGGCCAGCATGACGACACGGAACGTCGTTACCTTCCCGCCGAAGCGGTACCTATTCATCTACTCACATTGGCATGTTTTCGAACTGCTAGGTGAGCAGGAGCTGGGACTAGCAACGGGATCTCACCCCGCCGCACGGTTTCGAACCGCCGACCTTCCGATCAGCAGCTCAGCGGTTTAACCCGCAGCGCCACCTGCCTGAAATTCTTTCAGGGGCACCTCTCCCCCCAATTCTGGATATTGCCCTCTGGAGGTCAGCAACTGTGTTCCGAGGGCAAAACCTGCCCTCCCGGGTGATGTTGTTGGCCCCTAATCTGCCATTCTCAAAGGGGAAGAAATGGGGTGAATGGACAGCCTCCTTGACAAGGGACAAATTAACAACTGTGGCTGGCCACGGGCCTTTGAGAAGACGTGGCTGCAAAAGGGTTGACTTGAAGATTTCCCACATTTGCAGCCTCGGTCTGTCTGGATTCAACCCCTGAAGTTTTTCTGGGTTTAGGTTAATATTCTCTACAATAATTATATCCTGTTAGCAATTTCACAGAGCTTGCTTTTGGGAGATTACATAAAGCTACCTTCCTCATCAGCGGTGCTCCTTAAGGAAATAATTACTAAGGACCTCTTTAATGGGTGCATCTTAACGGGGCCAGCAAGTTTGAATACATCCTCCTCCTGATGACTAAAACGCTATCCTTGATATTTCTTTCCAGCACCCCAGATCTCATGCTCCGGCACTGCTATTTCCACCCTTCTCCCCTCTTCATGTAAAGTTCATGTTTTGCCCCTTGTTAGAGTCCTCCCTTGAGGGAAATCTCTTTTCCATGTCTTCTGTTATGGAGAGGGCCCAGTCAAGGAACAGGGACTGCTTCCACACGGTGTTCTTAAACTGGTCCTTGCGGGAGTGTGGTTCAAAAAGCCAAGATGGAGGACACAATGGTGCAATTGAAGCTCCACCTGTTTTTTTATGCATATCTCAAGTGCAGCGCACATAAAATCAGGTGAAGCTTGAATCACACCATTGCAGTTGCCATGCCGACTTCTTTGAGCATCCCCTGCAGACACCTCTGGGCTTGGTTGTCATAATACAATGAAACCTCAATTTAACACACTTCCGCTTTATCAGACTTTAAATGCATTGGATCGTGTTTCTATCCACGTAACCCCCAAATAATGAATTGGTTTATTGTATCCAGAGCACTCTGGCTGAGGCAGTTAGGCTTATCTTAATTTTACCATAATTTTATGACATCTGTTGTGGTTTATGTCCTTTGTATAGCAACTTCATTGGGTACACAATGTCAAGTACATCATCTGGGTCAAATTGTGGTATTTTACACCAAGGACGTCCGTTGACGCAACTGGAGCATTTTATTTTTAACAGACAGTTGAAAATAACAGACAGCTGTCTCACCAATTAGTCCGTTAAATAAAGGTTTAATCTCTGTGGAATTATAAATTAAGCCAGTGCTTCTCAACCTTGGCAACTTTAAGGTGTGTGGACTTCTAGTCCCAGAATTCCCCAGCCAGCATGAATTCTGGGCTTTGAAGTCCACGCATGCTGTCTGGGGAATTGTGGGACTTGAAGTCCAAACCACCTTAAAGTTGCCAGAGTTGAGAAACACTTTTTTAAAAAAATTGAGTTGGATTCACACAACCCGCTAAGTCCCAGAAGCCTAACCAAGAGCAAGTTGATCAGGTGGTGCAAATGAATGTTCTAGGTCTTTACTTGACCTGGCTACATGAGTTGTGTGAATATAGCCAGTAAAGAACTACAGATAGTCAAAATGAATGTGATCCAGAGGCTACATCTAATTCAATTCACATTTCATTAAAATCCAAGGACAGCAGAGGTGAACTCTGAAATCTTATCCCGCTTCCTTTGTTCCACAGTCGTCAACCAATTTGGCTGTGGGGCAGAGCTATACTGAAAATATCAAGGCACTAACCCGTTGCAGCTGGCGTTCAATGATATACTGCCCCTGTGACTGGAGGATCCATTATTCCATATTCTGCCTTTCTCCCCAAATAGTTGGGCAAAGCACCTCTGGTGTCAGTGGAGAAAGTGCAGGTGTCCAGCCCGTATTGACCAGAGGCCCCATTTCTCCATGGGTGACTCTACCTCTTCTCTTAAATAAGCCTTGGGACGTGCCCCAGCTTGCAGACCAAGCAGGCAGAAATTCTTCCACCCGTGTTGTGTGGATCTCAAGTGAGAGAGAAAGACGCTTCCCTTGGTCCTGGCTGCCTAGCGCAAATCTCTGGGAAGTTAGCCTTTGTAGGCACTCCTCTGTATTTGCAGATGCCCGTCCCTCACTCGTTCAGCCTAGAAATGGGTTTGAAACCCATTCTGAGAAGTTTGAGAAAGCTTGGCGGCTGCTGGACAGCTGGGGGTCTTAGCCCTGAACCTCCTTGTCGCAGCAATGCTGGGTTCAGGCGTGAACACGGCTGGGGAGGTCTGGGGCAGCCTTTGAAGGAAGCCTCAGCCCTCTCTGTCAGACCAGCTCAGAAGTAGGCAGATTTGCCGGCGTGTATAATTAATATGATTTGTCTCGTTTTGCCGGAGACTGCCGGTGCCATGAATTAATTCAGAATGCATAGCTGGAGGGAGGTGGTTTGGATCAGAAGCGGTTGGACGCCATCTCTTCCAAACCTCGCGATTAACCACATGCAAAGGAGCTGGAATAGTAATGGCAGGGATTGCACCCCAAAAGTGCCCGATAAGGGGTCCCCAAGCTAGAGAATTTGAAAAGTTGCAATACAGGGACTGTGCTCATTAGCAGTTAGCAACTTGGAAGAGATCAAGGATCACAGTTTTGTTCAGCCGGCTAACAAATAGATAAAGTTGGTGAAATTCTTCACCTGGCTGAAACTAATCAACAGGACGCACCTGTACCTGCCAAGAAAAGGCCCAAAGATTGCAAATGAACCCAGAGGGAGGCCAATTGTGTTATGTGAATGTTGGGAGATGTCAGGCTCTGCCTGCTACTAAATAAAACACAGACACTAATCCAGGGGAAATCAGGTTCTGGTTTATTATCTGGCGAGCTGGACGGTCCCTGTTAGGATGTAGTTGTCATCGCTCTTGCTGTGGCTCTTGCACCCCTTTTGTACCACCTGCCCCGCGGCGCGGCTTAGAGCAGGCGGGGAGCGTTTCCCGCCGGCTGCTCCGGGGCGCCGCTGTCGTCCCCCATGAGGTAGGCGTCCACGTCCTCATCTGGGGCGGCTGCTGCTCCTGTCAGGTGCCGGGTTGGGGGGGGGTATTCGGGCTTGTGCAGAGGTTTCGTTGCGGGTTTGGGTGTGCGGTCTGGCGCTCTGTTTGCGGCGCACTCTGCCACTCTGTGCCCAAACTTACCGCATTTAGCACACGGTCCACGCCCAAATCTCCGCTGTTGGCCCGTTTGCCAAGTTGTGCCAGGTTGTGTAGGTTGTGCTCTCGGGTTGGGTGGTGTTTTGTCTTCTGCCGTTGTCATTAGGAACGTGCGGTGTGCATGTTCCGCTTTGCCCGCTAGGGAGATCCATCCCTGCAGCGAAGCTGGGTCGTCCCGATATAGCGCCCATTGGAGCACTTCTCGGTTGAGGCCCCGTTTGAAGATATCAATTAGGGTAGCCTCGGACCACTCGTTGATTTTGCCTGCGAGGGCTTTAAAGTCCAGGGCATAATCGGCTACTGTTCTTTTGCCCTGTCTCAGTGCTTGCAGTGCGCACTTGGCCCTCTCTTTCGCCAGCGGGTCTTCGAAATGGTACCTCAACGCGGCGATGAAGTTATGGAAGTTTGCTAGGGCGGGGGAGTTGGACTCATACATCTGTACGTACCAGTCCGCCGCCCTGTCTTATAGTTTGATAGCTACCGCCGAGATTTTCTCCCTCTCTGAGTCAAAGTATTGTCCGTAGTGGGCCATGTATTCTCTGGCGTTGGTGATGAAGAAAGATAACTTCATGGGGTTCCCGTCGAAGGTCACTGAAAAGTCTCTTGGGAACCTGACATGCTGTGGGTTGCCCCCCCATGAGTTTTGCCGCGTGCACCCGTCGCCGCGACTGGCCTCCAAGCTTGACCTCTTCTGCTCGGGGTCTGGTTTGGGGTGGGTACCTGCGTTGGCATCGTCTTGTAATGTTCGTTGGTTACTAGGGACTGTAGCATGGTTCTCAGGTCCCGTAGCTGGGCTTCCATCACTGTGAGCCTGGCTTGCGTGTCTCTATTTGCTGCCTGCTCTGCTGTCGGGGACGGGACGGTCGGCGTTTCGGGGTAGGCGAGCCTCCAATCGGGGTAGGGTGGGTCCATCTGGTGGTCTACCCCGTCGCCCCAGTCACAGAGGAGGTGGCCCGCGCCCACATCCTTCGCTGCACTTCCGGCGACTGGGCTGGAGCTCCATGCCCGGAATTGGGGTGTGGTGTGGGCTGGGAGGATCCCCAAGGCTTCTATGGGGGCCGTTGTCTCCAGCCGTTGCGGGTTCGCCTCTGCCGCTTGTCGGCTGCCTTGTCCGTCTGGGGTGTGGGTCGCCGGCTCCATCGGGTTTCTCTGTCTTGCCTCTCGCCGTCTGGTTCCTCCCGCGGTGCGTTTCCGTCCGGTGGGGCTTGGCGAGGTTGAGTTTCAAGACTCTCAGCTTTCTGTCAGGCTCTGCCTGCTACTAAATAAAACACAGACGCTAATCCAGGGGAAATCAGGTTCTGGTTTATTTGCGTATAGTGCACGCCTAAGGAAAAGCTGAGAGTGGAGGGAGCGCGCCGGTACGGGGTTTAAATAGCCCGCGCCGGTCAGCGCTCCTCCTTCATTGGGTTAGGCGATCCCATGTCTCGTTGCTGGTGGGTGAGGGGTCGCGGGGCTTCTGCTGGTGCCCCGGGCCTCTGCTTAATCTTCCTCCTCCGGCCGGTGATGGCTTTGTGCCGGGCGATGATCTTCGGCGATTCTTCTGACGCTTCCAGGCGTGCCTTGGTTCGGGCGTCGTCAGAGTCCACCTTTGTTACGAGGTATCGCTTGATCGGTTCCTTCGGCTGAAGTCGTTATCTTGTTGCCGGAGTCCGATGCCTTTCTTTTGTTAGTCAATTATATGTCCTTTGCCCCATTTCCCTGTATTGTTGTGAGTGTCGTTGTGCTGACGCAATCAGTGCAACGGTGCTCATGACAGGAGAAGGCCTTGAGAATGCAGGGATCAAAAGTGAGGACGTAGAAGGTGGGGCAACCTCAGGAGTCCTTCCCTGGAGGTGTGTAAAATGGTGCGTAAATTGGGAAGGTTGGATGCTTTATTTTTTCCTGGTTCTGTATAAAGAAGGCCATCACTGCTAGATGCTACCCATTTAGCAATTATTAGCAATGAACCCATTTAGATGGACAGAAGGAGTAATTAGTAGCTGTACCCACTGCAGGTGCCTGCTAGAAGCTACAGTGAGCTCATGTGTGAAGGATGCTACTCTGCAAATGATTAATAATGTGATAACAATCTGCGTCATTTGCACTGGGACTGCGTGATGTGCATGACATCACTCGCTTCCCGTCCCCCCCCCCCCCGCAAGAAAGAGCTGGGTCAAAGAGTGAACGAGGGGACATTCTTGAGACTCCTTTCTTATTTATGCTTTTGCATTTATGTTGTCTTTATGCTGCCAGCTTCATACTGCTTTCCTGCAGTCCACCTTCATAAATCTGTAACAATCCAAGCCAACCTCTCTCCAAAATGAAACCAAGCTTAGATTGAGAGGCCCACAAGCAAAAATTATCCACGAGAGCTCAGCCTTAAAGGCCCTCTGGAAGCCCGCAAGGCTTCTGCAACGCTGGGGAGTAGCTTGGAAAGGGGTGCCCTACGGCCCCTCCACCATCTAATCTCCCTTGGGGAGGGGGACACTTTTCCACACACCCCTCTCTGCCAGGTACATCCATTCCCTTGGGATGCAGCTGGGGAAGGAAGGCTGAGCTGAGAACACATCTTATGCTTTGTCTCCGAAAGAACAGAGGGAAAAAGAAAGCAGGCTTTAGGGAAGGGGCTGTGATGCATCGTCAACCAAGGGAAGGAAAGGGAAGGAAAGGGAAGGGAAGGGAAGGGAAGGGAAGGGAAGGGAAGGGAAGGGAAGGGAAGGGAAGGGAAGGGAAGGGAAGGGAAGGTCTCCACAAGGTTCTTGGCTGCCTTCTCCAGCCACTGCAGGGAAGCCTTTGCCGGTGGTGGTTCACACAGGGAAGAAATGCTGGGAGCCTCCAGGATTCAAAAGGTTTGGAGGTCTCAAAGGTTGGGGGTCCTGGGCCACCCGTTGTTCTAATGATGGCCCAGGTTGGTGTTCCAGGAGAACCCCCATGCCCCTCAACTGACAGCTCATCCACAAAGGCTGCTCTCTGCTGGGTTTGAGGCAGGAGGGTGGCCAGGAAGCTGCCTGGTGAGTTTCTCTCCGTCCTTCAGCAGATGGCACTCTTCCCTCTGGATATGGCTGGGGTGACCTTCCCAGCAGGAACTCACAGGGTGCCCAAGAGTGTCCCTGCCAAGTTCTCCTTGGCTCATCCTTGAGATTGTTCTCCCCAGAGAGAGAGACCAAGGAAGCAGATGAATTCGAAGCCTGGGCGGCATTTGTGGGCTAGGAGCTTCTCCAGGTTGGAACAGACGTGACATTCTTGCCCTTAGGCAGCCTAATCCCGGTCAAGCTTCCATTCATTCCTTCTTTGCTGACAACCATCCTCGGTCTCCTCCTTTGTGACATTGCAAGAGATCCAGAACAGGCTTGTATAAAACGTGTGGGTGTGGGGGTGTACGTGCATGTGTGAGTTGTCTGGCAGTGCAACGCTTGACCTGATCCAGCCCCACTTCCTGAGTCTGGGGACGCTGACTCTATGAGCTTCTGCTTCAAGCTCTGGAACTGTGTTCACACTACACGTTTAACCAGGTTTGCGAAGGACCCGGGGATTACATCCACACATCCTGTCAGGCTTGGTGGGGTTGAACCTTCTGTTGTTTCTCAATGGCCTAGGATGCAAAGCTAACTCGGCCTCTTCGGTTACTTCAGTGTTTCTCAACCTTGGTAGCTTTCAGATGGGCGGACTCCAACTCCCAGAATTCCCCAGCCAGGAATTCTGGGAGTTGGAGTCCGCCCATCTGAAAGCTGCCAAGGTTGAGAAACACTAGGTTACTTTATCGTAGAGTGGATGAGATGGATGGGATCCTCAAGATCATCCAGTTCAACCCTCTGGTTAGTGCAGGGATCCAACCAGGAAGGGCGATAAAAGCATTCAGGGAGAGGAAGTTCCTCCTGAGTTTCTTACTTCCAACCCGTTTGTCCTTCACTTGCTCTCAGTTACAGCAGTCAGTGGGTCTTCGCCCCCACCCCACCCCTCTTGCCGTCTTGGGGGATATTTTTGCAAACCAATCTCTTCTTTTTTGCAAGCTCAGCTGTTTCCCTCTCAAACTGGGCTTGGTTTCCAGAGTCTTTACAATCCTGGAATGTCATCCCGCAGCCCGTTCCAGCTTCTCTATGTCCCTCTTAAATTGCACGGCCAGGAACTGGACAGAAAATTCGAAGGAGGGTTTGACTAGCACAGCGTAGAGCACAGCAATCAACTCCTTTGATCTGGGTGCAGTGCTTCTATTAATGCGCCCCAAGATCTTATTGGCCTTTTTAGCTGCCTTATCCCGATGCTGGCTCATGTTCAGCTGGCGCTCCAGTAAGACCCCAGACCCTTCTCACCCGCACTGCCACCAAGCCAGGTCTCCCCAGTCCTCAATTCTGCCATGTATTGTGCAAACTCCGAAAGTGGAGTTAATCCAGGACAAGCATAGCGTGATGCGTCTCCACCTACAAAGATCAGAACTGGGCAAGCCGTGGTCTTCCCTGTGACACTCCATGGAAGCCAAAGTGGGACTTTGAAGAGGCAGGAGAGGAAGAGCACTGATGCCTTTGAACTCTGGTGTCGGAGAAGACTCCTGAGAAGACCCTGGGCAGCCAAGGACACAAACCGATGGATCATTGAACAAATCAACCCAGAGGTCTCACTCCAGGCAGAAATGACCAGGCTCAGTTTATCCTACATCAGACACATTATGCGAAGACCCAGCTCCCTGGAGAAGGCTCTGATGCTGGGAAGGGTGGAAGGAAAGAGAAGAAGAGGAGGACCAGCAGCAAGTGGGGTGGACTCGGTTCCAGTGGTAATGGGGGCACCATTGGAAGACTTGAAAGACCAGGCTAGGGATAGATCATCAGGGAGAAAAATCTATCTATCTGGTCGCTAAGAGTCATCACCTACTTGATGACACATGATCAGTTATTCAATCAATCAGTTCACTCTCAGTACCAACTCCTCCTTTATCAACCTTTATCAGTAAAGGAACAAACAGTTAAGAAATATGCTGTGGATAAGAACTTGATAGGGCAGCCACGAAGGCCTTGGAGAAGATATTCAGATGCCGGGATGCGTCTCCACCTACAAAGATCAGAACTGGGCAAGCCGTGGTCTTCCCTGTGACACCCTACGGAAGCCAGAGTTGGACTTTGAAGAAGCAGGAGAGGAAGAGCACTGATGCCTTTGAACTTCGGTGTTGGAGAAGACTCCTGAGAAGACCGTGGACAATGAAGAAAGCAAACCACTGGATCACTGAACAAATCAGCCCAGAGTTTTCACACAAGGCACAGATGACCAGGCTCAATTTATTATATTTTGGACACCTTATGCGAAGGCCCAGCTCCCTGGAGAAGGCTCTGATGCTGGGAAAGGCAGAAGGAAAGAGAAGAAGAGGAGGACCAGCCGCAACATGGATGGACTCAGTTACGGTGGTGATAAGTGCACCGTTGGAAGGCTTGAAAGACCAGGTTGGAGATAGATCTTCCTGGAGAAAACCTATCTGTGTGGTCACTAGGAGACAAAAACGACTTGATGGACATAATCCATCAATCAAAAAGCATACTTTTGAATGGCACTGGCATTTTAAAAATATGCACAGGTCTGCCTCTGTGGTCTGCTCTGCCTGGCTGCCATACTGCATATCAGGGTTCCTCAGCCTTGGCAACTCTAAGCTGTGCGGACTTCAACTCCAAGAATCCCCCAGCCAGCAAAGCAACTCCCAGAATCCCCCAGCCAGCAAAGGGTTGAAGTCCGCACAGCTTAGAGTTGCCAAGGCTGAGGAACCCTGCTATATATGTTTCTTTTTTCCTTTTCATACATACAAATTCTTGAGCCCCAAATCCAAAAAAGAATCTTGATACAATCACATTCCAAAGGCCATACAGTCCCATTAGAACGGGATTGCGGGAATTCCTGCATTGGGCAGGGGGGTTGACTAGATGATCTCCTGTTCTTTTCCAACCCTTTCATCTGATGAAGTGCAGCATCCGGTTCTGTTCCAGACTGCTGATCAGACCAATCCCGGCTTGGAAGACGCAGGCAGGCTCAGCGTGCGTTGCTCAGCGAAGCACGAGGATGAGGGGCTGCATGGAGAGCGACCGCTGTGCGCTCAAGAGAGGAGCAGCTGGGCTGGGTGGGCACCAGAGAAGGACCTCGTGGGTCCCCTGACCCTGGCCAAGGGGGCTTCGGGCAGGTGCAACTCTGCACAGCCCACCCAGGGGTTGGAAGGAGGGCTGTCTGGGACCCCATCAGGTAAAAGACTGGTGGCGCCTTGTTCTCCCCAGCTGAGCTGGCAAATGTCTGGTCAGAGGCTCTGAGCTGTGCTGCACCGCAGCCATTGCCCCTTGCAAGGGGTAGGAAGAAAGCGAGCTGCAGTTGCATGCACACACAAACACACATAGAGAGACACCCGCACACCCCAGGGACTGATTTGGCACCATCCTCCTACCTGGGCTGGGCTGGTAGGAACACACCAATCCCCTGGAGGGGCAGAAAACACTATCCAAATTATCCCATGACTCAGGTGCAGCCTGGAACAAGGCAAGGGGGCATTTAAGTAGATCGAGCCTTTAGATCTTGGCGTGGCTCCCCCGCCCCCGCCCCCCGTGCCCCGACTGTTCTGTTTAATTTGCAACTGAGTTGGCTTCCAGATACGTTTCCCTCCCTCCCTCCCTGTGACAACAGCTGCTTTCCTCAACTTGGGCGGCTGCTGCTGCTGCTGCTGGGAAATTTGCATTCAGTCAAGACAAAACATGCTTCCAGGTGCCTCCCCCGCCTGACCTGGACTTCCAGACGCCCCCAGCAGGAGATGCTGCTCAAAAGCACCAACAGCCTCTCTTGAGGCCAGCTTTGCCCACCCTGGTCCACCCAGGCCCCTCCCCCAGCAAAGGCCCCCCTTCCCCAGATGGCCTCATCATGCCCAGGATGAGGCCATGGGCTTTTCTGGGCCACAGGAGGGGAGCAGTTTCCTTTGCCTTGTTCCAGAATGTTTTTCTGTGGTATTTCCTAGTGGTCTCCCATCCAAGGACCAACTGAAGGGGAGGATGGGTAAGATAAAAGATCCAGGGTTTGTCATCCATATGTGTGAAGGTAAACTGGGCACTGAGATTCGTGACACTTCTAGGCACCATTCCCAGATGTGTTTCCTAGATGGGACCCATTTTCTGAGGTTACCCAATGACCCGAAAACTTCCTGCCAGGGTGGGATTACACACACGTACACAAATATGCGCACCCACAGAGGAAGACAGAGAGAGGAAATTAGGGCTGATCTCTCACAGTTCCATTCATTCTGGCTTGTTTTCTCTGACAGACTATGGAGGGGAGGGAAAGTCTTCAACAGGAGGAAAAGCATCTTGTTCAATTGCTCACAACCCCCCCCCTTCAATTCCCACTTTGAGTTTGCGACAGTCCTTACACTGCTGTGCAAAGTGGCCTTCTCGCCCGTCATTATGGCTGCGTCGCTCGGCTGGTGCAAACATTTGGAAAAGGCTCTGAGAAGGTCTGGGTCCATCTTGCCCCCGAGGCTCCCACGATCCAGGCAGGACCAGTAGGATATGATCCAGAGCTTTGCATGGCCGGGATTGCAGCAGCTGGCCAGCCTTGCTGGACATCAAAAGGCCAAGCGGTGTAGGATCCAGACCTCAAGGTAGTCTCCTCGCCTGGGAAGCCCAAGACACATCCTGGCTGAAGACATTGGCCACTGCTTCCTCATGGTGGCCAAGAAAACCCCATGGATATGTGCCTGGACTCATCAGGAGACACCCTCAAATTGAGGGAGGCTTCTCTTCTTCTGTTTTTATTTTCTTAGATTTATGTGCTGGCTTACCTGGATTATGTGGGGTTCTCCCTCCAGTTTTCCCCCCAACCACGACTCTGTGAAGGTCCATGGTTGAGGGTGGACTTCAACTGGGGTCTCTCCAGCCCTAAGCTGACCCCTCCACCCCACAACCCACTGCCTGTTTCCTAAGCAGGGGGGCCCTTTCCTTCATGACCTGGGTTGGCCCCCTTGGAGCCTCCCCTCGGATCAAGCCGCCCCCACCCCCGTTGGGGAGAAGGAGCCGGATCCCCTTGGCAGCTGTGGCAACAGCCGGGCATTGAGGAATCTGGAACTCCTGCCCTGCTCTCAGCCTGCTGCCTGCAGCTGCTGGGACAGGCACCGGTTGCCAGCTGTAAGCAGAAAACACACTTTGAATTTTAGCTTTAAAAAGTGTGTTATTTTGGCATCCAGCGGGAGGGCCGGGGATGCCATGGTGCTCTTTGCAGGACATCTCTGGCCAGCCCTGGGCGAGGGCTTGGTCCTTTCCTTCTCATTCTCCTGACATGGAAAGGGGACAGGCTGTTTCTCTGGTGGAGCCCAAAGTTTTTGGTTGGCAGCCAGTTGACTCCAGAGCCCAGAAAGATGGCACTGTGTGTGTGTGTGTGTGTGTGTGTGTGTGTGTAAGAGCTGCAGGGCAAAGTTTGAACTGCAGACATGCCTGCTCCCAACCTCTCCTGGTCTGTCTCGGTGCAGCATCTCCATGCATGGCTGGCTTGTCAGGGTGGGGGTGAGGACACCCTTTGCTTGGCATCTTCCCCTGCCCTTCAAGGTGCCAACTTTCCTCCTCCTTCAGGTCCGCATGCAAACAGGGCTGACAGCAGCATCCTGGCATGCCGGGCATGGATGGCCTTGGGCTTTCCTTGCTTTTCCCTTTCAAAAGGCTCTCCGCCTGAGGTGGTTTCAGCAGCCGTGGTATTTACTCTCCCCTAGTCCCCTTTGGATCTGTACGCCTTGCCTCAGGAGCAAGACGGGTCTCTGTGCTTCCTCATAAATTGCCGCATGCCGCTTCTGGCTATATTTTTAATGTGAGTTCTGCAGTTTGAGAGGAGGAAGGAGCAGGAGCAGGAGAAGGGGGAGGAGGAGGAGGAGGAGGAGGAGGAGAAGGAGAGGAGAAGGAGGAGGAGGAGAGGAGGAGGAGGAGGAGAGGAGGAGGAGGAGGAGAAAAGGAGGAGAAGAGGAGGAGGAGGAGGAGGAGAGGAGGAGGAGGAGAAAAGGAGGAGGAGGAGCAGGAGAAGAGGAGGAGGAGGAGAAGGAGAAAGAGAGGAGGAGGAGGAATGGGGGGGGAGGGAAGAAAACACAAAGAGGGGTGAAGCCACGGGTGCCTTTTGATGAAGCAAATCTGTCTGCGCAGATGATGTGCAGGACTTCAAGCCTACTAGAGAAAATTACAGCAGTGGAAGAAATCCGTTCTTTCCATCTTTATTCCCATCTTGATGGGCTTCCACGTCTAGCTGAGGCGCCTCCCCTTCAAAACCTTACATTTCCTTCCCAGTAGAATTAGGAGCCAGGCCGATTGGCCTTCCAAAGCTGCTTTCCCTGTATGGGGGCAGAGACAGGGGCTGGCCGTTTCTCTGAAGCTTTGGCCCACCTGGCCGCTAACCAGGTGCAGGCCACCCAACTCCGTCTGGGACAATGTCTCTGAAATTCCCTCCTCCTTGGAATGAATTTTCAAACCACATTTATTGTTCTCCAACAGGGTGGTAACTGCTAGAAAAAAGGCAGGAGAAAATTTCCGCCCAGGAGGTCCCCAGGGCTTAACAGTAAATGCATTTTTGGCTCAGCTTTGTTCTCGTGTTGACCACATTCAGTAAGTCTGATGTTGCCCACACCAACTGGCAGTGCTTTCTCAAGGAGTGAACCAACAGGCTGGTCCAGTCCTCCTTCCCAAGTCCTTTTAGGGCTTCATCCCAGTTGTACTGAACTGCGGCCAAGCCGCCCCTCACTAATCCCTTCTTCTCACCTGTCCTCATGATGTTCCTTCAGCTCATCCCCAGCCGTGAATCAAGCTGATGCAAATCCCTCTTTGCTGTACTGACGTTCCTCTCCCCTTCTCTTTGTTTCAACACTACCCAAGGTGTGTAAAATTTGTTAGGCTTTGCCATTCATCCCCATGGAAGGAAATCGGTGTTGGCAGGGAATTGACTGGGAAGAGAAGCAGCCGAGGCAGGAGAGGATCATTGGTGGGGAATGCACCCTCCATGCCAGCCTGGTTGTCTCCTGGTTCCAGGATGCAGGTGGAACATCTCAGCTGAAGGCAGCAAAGGCTGCTAGGTGGACATGTGAATTTGGCAATCTTCTATTAGCCCACCAAGTGCTCCAATACCAGAGCGCCCGTGTCCTAGGAAGACTCACAATCAGCCTGCAGGATCACCGGTGATCTATCAGTGTGAGAAAAGGGGATAACAATGTTGTTTTTGCAATAGTTATTTCTACAATAGAAAAGAACTTGCTTTTTCAGAAAATTGCCAAATGAAGCTTGCTTTCTAGTGAATCGCAAAACTAGGCTTGCTTGTCAGTATATTGAGGAAGTGGGATATGTGGTTAGGGGAACAGGAGACTGTGTCTCCATATTAGCAGGTGTAAAGGAAATAAACTGCCTAACCAATGCTGAAAATATGCTCAAAACCAGTTCTAGCAAACTTTGTGGTCAGACATGACCCTGACCTACTTGCTCCAAGGGGGCTAGCTGCCTTATAAGGAAAGAAGTAAATAAGGGACTTTGTTGTTTATTCGTTTAGTCGCTTCCGACTCTTCGTGACTTCATGGACCAGCCCACGCCAGAGCTTCCTGTCGGTCATCAACACCCCCAGCTCCCCCAGGGACGAGTCCGTCACCTCCAGAATATCATCCATCCACCTTGCCCTTGGTCGGCCCCTCTTCCTTTTGCCCTCCACTCTCCCCAGCATCAGCATCTTCTCCAGGGTGTCCTGTCTTCTCATTATGTGGCCAAAGTATTTCAGTTTTGCCTTTAATATCATTCCCTCAAGTGAGCAGTCTGGCTTTATTTCCTGGAGGATGGACTGGTTGGATCTTCCTGCAGTCCAAGGCACTCTCAGAATTTTCCTCCAACACCACAGTTCAAAAGCATCGATCTTCCTTCGCTCAGCCTTCCTTATGGTCCAGCTCTCACAGCCATATGTTACTACGGGGAACACCATTGCTTTACCTATGCGGACCTTTGTTGTCAGTGCGATGTCTCTGCTCTTAACTATTTTATCGAGATTGGTCATTGCTCTTCTCCCAAGGATTAAGCGTCTTCTGATTTCCTGGCTGCAGTCAGCATCTGCAGTAATCTTCGCACCTAGGAATACAAAGTCTTTCACTGCTTCTACATTTTCTCCCTCTATTTGCCAGTTATCGATCAAGCTGGTTGCCATAATCTTGGTTTTTTTGAGGTTTAGCTGCAAGCCAGCTTTTGCACTTTCTTCTTTCACCTTCATCATAAGGCTCCTCAGTTCCTCTTCGCATTCAGCCATCAAAGTGGTATCATCTGCATATCTGAGATTGTTACTGTTTCTTCCAGAGATTTTAACTCCAGCCTTGGATCCCTCAAGCCCAGCTTGTCGCATGATGTGTTCTGCGTACAAGTTGAATAGGTCGGGTGAGAGGATACAGCCCTGCCGTACTCCTTTCCCAATCTTAAACCAGTCCGTTGTTCCGTGGTCTGTTCTTACTGTTGCTACTTGGTCGTTATACAGATTCTTCAGGAGGCATACAAGATGACTTGGTATCCCCATACCACGAAGAACTTGCCACAATTTGTTATGGTCCACACAGTCAAAGGCTTTAGAATAGTCAAGAAAACAGAAATAGATGTGTTTCTGAAACTCCCTGGCTTTTTCCATTATCCAGCAGATATTGGCAATTTGGTCTCTAGTTCCTCTGCCTTTTCTAAACCCAGCTTGTACATCTGGCAATTCTCGCTCCATGAACTGCTGAAGTCTACCTTGCAGGATCTTGAGCATTACCTTACGGGCATGTGAAATGAGTGCCACTGTTCGATAGTTTGAACATTCTTTAGTGTTTCCCTTTTTTGGTATGGGGATATAAGTTGATTTTTTCCAATCTGATGGCCATTCTTGTGTTTTCCAAATTTGCTGGCATATAGCATACATTACCTTGACAGCATCATCTTGCAAGATTTTGAACAGTTCAGCTGGGATGCCGTCGTCTCCTGCTGCCTTGTTATTAGCAATGCTTCCTAAGGCCCGCTCAACCTCACTCTTCAGGATGTCTGGCTCTAGCTCACTGACCACACCGTCAAAGCTATCCCCAATATTGTTATCCTTCCTATACAGGTCTTCTGTATATTCTTGCCACCTTTTCTTGATCTCTCCTTCTTCTGTTAGGTCCTTGCCATCTTTGTTTTTGATCATAGCCATTTTTGCCTGAAATTTACCTCCAATGTTTCTAATTTTCTGGAAGAGGTCTCTTGTCCTTCCTATTCTATTGTCTTCTTCCACTTCCGCACATTGCTTGTTTAAAAATAATTCCTTATCTCTTCTGGCTAACCTCTGGAATTTTGCATTTAATTGGGCATATCTCCCCCTATCACTGTTGCCTTTTGCTTTCCTTCTTTCTTGGGCTACTTCTAGTGTCTCAGCAGACAGCCTATCTACTAAATCCAGTCCCTTAAATCAATTCTTCACCTCTACTGCATATTCCTTAGGAATACTAGTGAGCTCATATCTAGCTGATCTGTGGGTCTTCCCTAATCTCTTTAGTCTGATCCTAAATTGTGCAAGAAGTTCATGATCGGAACTACAGTCAGCTCCAGGTCTTGTTTTTACCGACTGTATAGATGTCCGCCACCTTTGGCTGCAAAGGATGTAATCAATCTGATTTCGGTGTTGTCCATCTGGTGAAGTCCATGTATAAAGCCGTCTCTTAGGTTGTTGGAAGAGAGTGTTTGTTATGCAGAGTGAATTGTCTTGGCAAAATTCTATCAGCCTATGTCCTGCTTCGTTTTGTTCTCCCAGGCCATGCTTACCTGTAATTCCAGGTGTCATTTGACTGCCCACCTTAGCATTCCAGTCTCCCATGATGAAAATAACATCTCTTTTAGGTGTGTTGTCCAGTAGGTGCTGCAGATCCTCACAGAACCGCTCTACTTCAGCTTCTTCAGCATCTGTGGTTGGGGCGTATATTTGGATCGCTGTGATGTTAGATGGCTTGCCCTGAATTTGAATTGAGATCTTTCTATCGTTTTTTGGATTGTATCCAAGCACTGCTTTAGCCACTTTACTATTAATTACGAAGGCTACTCCATTTCTTCTGTGGTCCTCTTGTCCACAGTAGTAGATCTGGTGGTCATTTGATGTGAAGTGGCCCATTCCAGTCCATTTCAGTTCACTGACGCCCAGAATGTCTATCTTTAATCTTGACATCTCACCAATAGCCACATCCAATTTGCCCTGGCTCATAGATCTTACATTCCAGGTTCCAATGGTGTGTTGATCCTTAGAACATCGAATTCGCTGTTCACCACCAGCACCGTCGGCCGCTAGCCGTCCTTTCGGCTTTGAGCTAGCTGCGTCATCACGTCTGGGGCTAGTTGAGCTCATCCTCTGTTCCTCCCCAGTAGCATTTTGACCACCTTCCGACCTGGGGGTCTCATCTTCCGATGGTATCCCGACATATCTCTGGTTGTTCTGATCCATTGAGTTTTCACGGCAAGAATACTGGGGTGGGTTGCCTTTACCTTCCCCAGGGATCGCATTTAGTCTGACCTCTCTGTCACGACCTTCCCGTCTTGGGTGGCCCTTCACGGTTTAGCTCATGGCATCACTGAGGTGCTCAAGCTCCAGCACCACGACAAGGTAACAATCCTTTGCTGAAGAAATAAGGGACTGGGGGAGGTAAAAAGTGGGGAACGGGAGATAGAAACAGAGGCGGGACTTCACGTGATATTTTTAGGCATTTCTGATAGGCTGTACACTCCTCAGTACCTATCCAATGGGGAACAGGAGGAGGGCTCTACTGGCCAGGATAGGGAATAAATCTGTGGGCTTTGTGTTCATGGGGGGTGCCTACTTTGCTAGCCCCCCATCCTTGCAAGAACGTATTAATAAAGTTTGCTTCTGCTGCTTCTCAAGACCTTGTCAAATTTATTCTGTGAGCTGCATTTCTCACATGAGTGTCCTTGAGATGAGGCACAACATAGCAGCGGTTGCGTGTCCTGCCTTCCTATCCCTTGAAAGTTTCCTCCTTCATCGGATAAACCTTCCTTTCTTCCCTAAGCATCACTGCTTGGCCTGGGCCGAGCAGTTCCCCCTTGTCTGGCGGTGGAAGCTACTTGAGCTCCGTTGCCTGTTGCTTTTAAGCCATTGATCTGGATACCAATCAGTACCTCACCTGTTTGGCTGGGTATGTGGAAGCCAGGATGGGTAGCCCCCATGAAGCCAGTGCAGAAGTAAAATCATTTCAAAGAAAGCTGCAAAAACGTTTGCAAAGATGGCAATAGAGTAAAAGAAGAGAGAGGTCCTTTAGCAAATTATAGTGTATTATGTCGGGCAAAATTTACACTTCCTGTGAGATGCATACCTCCCTTAACCACTTCATCAAAGGTTATCAACTAGAGCAGTGTTTCTCAACCTCAGCAACTTTATGATGTTTGAACTTCAACTCCCAGAATTCCCCAGCTAGTATGTATGGACCCCAGCACACTGGCTAGGGAATTCTGGGAGTTGAAGTCCATACATCCTAGCTGGGGAATTCTGGGAGTTGAAGTTCACCCATCTTAGAGTTGCTGAGGTTGAGACACACTGCTCTAGAGGGAGCTGACCTGTCTCTTGAAGCAGGGTGTTCAACAGTCTAGGTGTGGCTGTTAAAAAGTCCCTTTTTTTTGGTCCCATCAAATGTATCCAGGACATTGGGAAGGACTTCTTCACTGGATCGTAGGCACAGGCAGTCTAGTATGAAAGGACCTAAAGCTTAAGCAAGTCTCCATCAGCACAAGGGTGGCATTCATATAGCACTTTTTCCTGGGCCACATGATATTATTATTATTATTATTATTATTATTATTATTATTATTATTATTATTAATTTCATTTGGGGGTTGCCCATTTCACTGATGGAAACCAGGCAAGCTGAGTCCTACTCAAAGGCAGCTGATCTGCGAACACAGTTCCTGGACCGTCATTGACTCCATCAGCTGCTGGACTTGTGCCCAGCATTGACTTATGCCCAGGAATAAAGTGGGACCCTTGCAGAATTAATGCAGTGTGAGCCTCCTTCAGGCACCACCAGCATTTCTGATGCTGCAGTGTTTTTCAATCGTGCTTATCCTGACTTTCTTGGCAAACTTTCTCCATCCAAGTGTGATGGACCACAATCCCAGCATTCTCCACCCACCATGCTGGACGGGGATGCTGGTGTTGCAATGGCGGTTTCAGGCACCGGACTGAAGAAGGCGGGACGGGGTGGACATTTGAACTCTATGCTTGCCTGGCACTTTTGATCTTCTGTCTTTTATTACTGTTACTGACTGCATGGCTAATAAGGAATCTATTACCTTGGCCTGTTTGGGCATCCCTCTAGGACAGGGTTTCTCAACCTTGGCATCTTCCCCCCGGCATATGCTGGCTGGGGAATTCTGGGAGTTGAAGTCCACACAGCTTAAAGTTGCCAAGGTTGAGAAACACTGCTCCAGGACATGATTTGATAGTGGTTGTTAGAAAGATTTGACCTAATAATAATACTAATACTACTACTAATACTAATAAGTTTGCAGATTACTTAGCTGCCCTTCCATATAACTGGAGGGCCACAGGTTGGAGATCTGTCTCTGTGGGAGAAAATGCACACATTCTGTTTTGTTTTTCTCTCTCAAGAGCCAGGTGCTTCTTGAATAGGAAAAAAACAGTGCTTAAGTCTGATTATTTTTTTTCCCTCCTTTCTTCTCCTCTACTTTCTCTACCCCAGAGTTAGGAGCCCATGAACAGAGCTGTGTTTATGCATTCAGGAAGGAGCAGAAAGGAAAAAAAGGGGGGATTTATTTGGTTTGCAGAGACAATACAAAAGCCAAGCCTGAATTTTGGCATCCTCCGGAGAGGTGTTTGTGTGGCTTTTAATAATTACATTTGAAGCGGGAAACCTGATCATTTCAGAGAGGAGGGAAGGGACGGTACATCCAATCTGTCCCTCCTTAAAGTGTTCTGAAGACGAAGTCTAACATGTAGCAGTAATGGTTTTCAACGTCGATCCACAAAATCTGCCATCAAGGCAACACCCTCTTATCCGCTCTTGTTTTGACCCCACAACGGCCTCTGGTTCCTAAAAGGCCATCTGCCACAGATCCACGTAGGTTCTCCAGATCATCGGTGCTATCCAAAACCTTCCCTGATTCGCTTCAGTCTGGAAGATCTGATGGGCAGGGGCTGAGGTCCATTTTGGTCCATTGGGCACCCCTGGGAAATGCCACACAGTGGGGTCTCCAACCCTCCAATCCTGGGTCCCAAGGATGCTTAGAGAAGAAGCAAGGATTGGGCTGGGGGCATTGCCTGATGCATCTGTGATGCCTCCAGAGGACAGGGCATCCATCTTGGACATAGGGTTCCTGTAGGGCAGCGTTTCTCAACCTCGGCAACTTGAAGATGTGTGGACTTCAACTCCCAGAGTTTTTCAGTCAGCCATGCTAGCTAGGGAATTCTGGGAGTTGAAGTCCACACATCTTCAAGCTGCCGAGGTTGAGAAACGCTGCTGTAGGGAATTGGAGATGTCCCATCTTTCCTGAAAAGGGTGTGGTTGAGAGCCAGAAGGATGTTCAAGGCAGTTTGTGGTGTAACGACCTTGCATGGCCTTGGGGCAGTGAAGGAGGCTTTCTTTGCCACCTCCCTGCACAGAGCAGGGAGGGAGGACCTAGAAGTTCCTCTCCTTTCATTTTGCAATGGAACTGTCTTTCCCCCGCCCGGGGGTTGTATCTTAGGGAACGTCCAGACAAGAGTTTTTTTGTGCTTTTCATCTTGACTCATCCATGGATTGTTTTCTCCAGCAGCTCAGGTGTCACCCTCTGGAGCTTTTAACTCTCCCATGTTTTCCCACCATTTTCTAGCCCTACAATACCCTAAGTGGTGTTAGCCCCAAGACCTTCTTCCATCTAGGAGCTACTTCCCATCGTTGATCGGCCTCCTGTGTTTTGGTTTCTCTGGAGAACTCGGTTGCCCGGCCCAAGAGAGCCCCCTCTTCTTGGGCTGGCCAGAAACACCCCATCACGCAAAATGTTTTGCTTTCTAGGAAGGATGGAGAAGGCCTGAGGATCTTCTGGGACAAACAGCAAGAGCCAAACTTCTTCTCCCACTGGAACCCCTGGTCCACCAATATTCCGTATGCCACCTTCATGGAGCACCCGGTCAAAAACGGCTGCCTGAGGCTTAGCCCCATCTGTCAGGTGGGTCAGGGAGGGACCAGCCAGAAAAATGGGGGCAGGGGCAGGGAGGTGGGTGAGTTTTATATGTTGGGTTTTCATGAGCTGAATTTCATGAGGCACGACGTTCTCCCAGAGTGGCTACATTCACACCAGATGCTGAAACTGGTCATGGATTAACCCATTTTCCTTAGTTTTCAAAATAGATTGAATGTTACAGGTTTGGGCTTACATATCCCCCTAAGCCATGAAAAACCCAACCATGATAAATATTAACCAAACTTAGCCTATTACAGGGATACATCTGCTAGGCCTCTGCTTAACCTGGTTAAGGCTGATCTGGGACCACAGCCACTTAAATAGACAAGAATGGCTAGCTAGTATGGAGCTCAGTGGCTGTGTTCATACATCATGCTTAATCTAGTACCCATAATGACCATTTCCTGAGTTCACACCATCACTGAACCATGAACTAACCCATCAGGTTGGGGTCCGACAGTATAAACTAATCTAACTTAGGTAATACTACCCTAATTTAGCAAGCTGTGTGAATGCTAGATCTTTACCTGAAATAGTTGTGAGAAGCCGTATTTTGCAGGAAAACAACCGATGACCTTTTCAGCTTGGAATCATAGAGCGAAAACTGTATTTCTGCAGTGCCAAACACTTTAGTGGCCAGGATGGGTGGCTTCCTCCATCTTCGTTTTCTTCCCCTCCTTTCAAACGTCATCAGCTGGCAGGAAGTCGTCCACCATGGGCTGGGGAGCTTTGACAGAGGGCTGGACCGGTGAGTTCAAGCCATCTGGTTTTGTGCAAAGATTTTTTTTGGGGGGGAGGGTCATTCAGAGGGAACTGGATGACCCGCTGACCCTTGCACCAAGCCAGAATTAATTACTGGACTCCTGATGGAAGTGGGTTTAGCGCCATTCCAGAATAGCGCTAAAGTCTCCTCAACAACATCTGAGAGATGCAGAGGGAGACATAGCAGCTGAGAGATGGATGGCCCTCCCTCTCCCACTTGAGAGCCATTGACCAAACGGCCACGGCCTTGGCTTGCAGAATTTCCCCGCCCCCCACACCCCCCTTGTGGCTGCCCTCAAACCGTGTCAACAGAAGGGAGAAAGCCCTTTTTCAATCCAGGCACAGCTAAAGCAAAGCTGAGGATGCCTCGGCTTGAAGGGTTAGGGAAAGTGACATTGGCAGAGCTGGACGGTGCAGGAGTGGCCATGCAGCCAACCTCAGGGAGGCCAAGTGAGGTCATCCAGACAGTGATTCGGTGGATTCAGTGATATAAGGGAAAGGGATTTTCCTCTCCCGGCGGAGCGAAATACGAACTCTACTATAATGTGTGTGTGAAACACGCACAGAGAGAAAGCAGATTCGTCTGGGATACAAACAACACGTCTTGTCCCCGGCCTATCTTCCCATCTGCAGTTTTGCTTAGAAGAAAATTAGTAACTGGATCCCCCTTTCTGGAACGTAGGAACAGCAAGCAGGAAGTGGTTTGTGCATCTCAAAGTCCTTTTATTCTGCCCGAGGGAACGTATGGGCTTGCCCCTTTGGGACTTTTCTTTCTCCTGCTCTTCCAGGGGGTATCAGGTGAGAGGGGGAGGGAAGAGATTTTTGGGGGGGGAGGGATAGAATTCTAGCGCAATGAACTTGCAAAACACACACGCACAAACATCCAGGAACACCAAGAATGGGGCTGTTTGTGTTTCAAGGGACCAGGAACTGGTAGAGATTGTTTAATAGCCAACCCTTAGAGCAGCATTTGTCTACCTTGGCCACTTTAAGATGTGTGGACTTCAGCTCCCAGAATTCCCCAGCCGACTGGCTGGGGAATTCTGGGAGCTGAAGTCCACACATCTTAAAGTGGCCAAGGTGGACAAATGCTGCGAATGGGTGATGCTGCTGATAAAAAGGCCAGTGCTATCTTTGGATGCACAGGGTCCAACGCATGGCAAGTTATGGTCCCCTCTTCTGTGCCCCTGTCAGGCCCCACCAGAGGTGGGCACCAGAGTTCAGGAGAGGCAGGGACAAATTGGAGCAAACTCAGAGGAAGGCTGCCAAAGAGGGTGGGAGGAGGTGTGGAAACAAGGAACAGATAAAGGATCTGGGAATGTTTAGTCTGCAGAAGGATATGACAGCCGCCTTGCAATATCTGAAAGGCTGTCACCCAGAAGAGGGAGTGACTCCCAGTTGCCCAAAGGGCACGTCCAGAACCAAGGTTCAGGTTGGACACCAGGACGAACTTCCGGACTGGACAGGCTGTTGGCCAGTGGAACAGGCTGCCACGTGAAGTGGGGAGTTCTTCTTTGTGGGTGGTCTTCAGACAGAAGCTGGTCACCTTTCACAGGTGCTCTAGCGGGTCCTGCCCTGACCAGGGGTGAGACTAGATGCCCTCTAAGTTCCCTTCCATCTCTGCCATTCTATGAAAGAGCTAAGGACCAATTGAGGCTGCCTCCACTGTGGGCTGGGGATGAGATGGAGGCCGTGTCAGGAGGACGAGACCTCTGAAAACCATTCATGGGGTGTCTTTGTGCCACATGCAGTGGGATGTCCGGGAGTGGGACTTTCTTCATGCAGCATGCTCCGCCAGAGTGGCCACACTGCACACCTTGAGAAACTGCGAGAGTGTTAATGGTGTTTTGAGTTTTTTGCCACTCTCCCCACCTGCACTGAACCCCGACCCACTCATGCCCCCTCTTTCCTGGGATCTTGTCGAGTCTTTTGTGCCAGCCTCTGAGTGAGATGAGCTTAAGTCGTCCTGAGCTGGGCAGATATTAGGGCATTCCCCCCTTCCCTCAGGCTAAAAGTGTGTGAAAGCGATTCCACTTCTCCCCCTATGACCTGGTGCAGGCGGGCACCCAGCTGTGAATATGATCAGGGGTGCATTTGGGGGGGTCATTGGCCAGCCTCTGTGCCCACCATTTTCCTCCCTGCATTTGCCCTCTCCTCTTTTAGACCCTTCGCTTCCCCCTTCTCTGTCTTTGACACCAGCATCTCTTCCAGGGAGGCAAAGGGGAAGAAGGGGAGCACATTTGTGCTGATGTGCCAGTTTCCCTATACAGGTAGTCCTCGACTTATGACCACAATTGGGACTGGAACTTCCATTGCCAAAAGAGGCGGTTGTTAAGTGAGTCATGCCCAATTTTAGGACCTTTTTTGCTGCAGTCATTAAGTGAATCACCATGGCCGTTAAGCGAATTTGGCTTCCCCCATTGACTTTGCTTGTTGGAAGCCACCTGGGAAGGTTGCAAATGGCGATCATGTGACCCCGGAAAGCTGCAACTGTCGTAAGTGCGAATCAGTTGCCAAGTGCCTGAACTTTGACTGTGTGACCGCAGGGACACTATGATGGTCATTAAGTGCAAGGACTGGTCACAAGTCACTTTTTTCAGTACGGTCGTAACTTCAAACGGTTGCTAAATGAATGGTTGTAAGTGGAGGACTGCCTGTACTTGTTGGTGGCAATCACCGGCAGGAGTTTGCATTTTGTACAAACTTCTGCCACTTGTGAACAGCTAGCACAAGACTACTGCGGTGTGCCGCAGATTTGCACGCTTGCAGAATGGCACCAGAACACTAGAGCCACCCTCCCCTGCTTTACCATCCTCTTTCAAACTAGGAGAAGTCGGCACGCATGCTCCTTGCACATTTATGCAACTCTGGTGTGTGAGTCAGCTCTTTTCACGATCTTGCTCACTTCGCAGAGTTGAGTCTTTATTGATCAAGAGAAATTGCCCAGAATCTCACAGTTGTCCAACCCTTCCCCATTCCCACACCATTGTCACGACTGGGGAAGGTTACTCTGATGGCTGAGAATATCTTTTTCTGGGGTGGGGGGGGAGAAGTGGGAAGCAAAGCCCAAAGAACTGACCAATCGCTTTGCTCATCGCATATTGCCCACGCATAATCAGGACCGCCCCATTTGCTAGGGAGGCAGAAGAGAAACAAGTGGGGCAGGAGTGGGATCTGCCACAGGGATGCGACATTTCATGCCAGTCTCCAGGGTGGGTGCTCTTAAGTTGGGGGTAGGGAAGGACCATAAGGGAAGAAGACAAACTGAGTTAAAGGAAGAAGAAGCCTCAAGGAAGAAGGTTCGAGCAGCCGGGAATTAAGGCTTGCAGAAATCTAGGCTCCGGCCCACACCTCTTGATCCTTTCTCAAGGGCGTCTGCTGCAACGGAGTGCCGGGCTGGCGGTGGCCAGCTAACCCTGGGCAGAGTTCCTCCACACACCCGTCTCCAAAGATTTGCATCTGGAGTATGACACACCGTGACCTTCCTCTCACGACAGCACAACCTGTCTCACATGAGGGACGTTGGCTAACAGGATCCCACCTTCCCACCGAGCTGTGCCGGCTTTCACAGACGGTCTTGGCCCGTCTGTGGCCAGTGGGAGCAGGTCCGTCCCTCCTGTCATGAAAATCTTCTGCCCCGTTTAGTGGGGAAGTGGGTGCGAGGGGCGTGCGAGGCAAACCTGTGGGACAGAATATGCATGAGTTTAAGCCCTTCCGAGATGCTGCGTGCATATTTGCAGCCCCGCCAGCTGGGGGCAAAGCAAAGCTGAGCACAAAGGCCTGAGAAAAAGCAGCCACTTTACCAATTTATTGCTCCAGCAGAGAGCGGAGCGCAAAGCTGCCCGAAGCGAAAACAAGAAGAAGGAAAAAAGCTTCACAAAAACTGCCTCCCAATTGTTACGGGCGGGTCGTTTTAATTTTCACTTAATGATAATGTTTTTTTTACGCTTTTACGATTTGAGCTCTAGTGTTGTCTCAGGGATGTTTTGTTTCTGTAAACCGCCGAGAGTCACGGGATCACCATGGTCTACGAGTAAATAAATACATGAGTAAATAAATAAAAGGGAAAGCTGAGCTGCGCTGAGCAGGAAAAAAGAATAGCTGGAGAAAATGTGCAGTGGAGAGAGAAAACCAAGACAAAAACTTAGGAAGCAGCCAAAAGCTGTAGTTGCAGAGAAAAATAAAAATTTGTTTCAATTGCATCTTAATGATTCACATGGTTTCTTGCTGCCCTGGGCATCTTGCATGGAAAAGTAAGGTGGACTTACGACCATTCATTTAGCAACCATTCGAAGTTACGACGGTGCCGGAAAAAGTGACTTGTGACCAGTCCTCGCACTTATGACCGTCACAGCATCCCTATGGTCACGTGATCAAAATTCAGGTGCTTGGCAACTGACTCACACTTATGACAGTTGCAGCATTCCGGGGTCATGTGATTGCCATTTGCAACCTTCCCGGCCAGCTTCCAACAAGCAAAGTCAATGGGGGGAGCCAGATTCACTTAATGACCATGGTGATTCGCTTATTGACTGCGGTGATTCACTTAACAACCACAGCAAAAAAGATCATAAAATCAGGCATGACTCACTTAACAACAGACTCGCTTAGCCATGGAAGTTCCAGTCCCAACTGTGGTCATAACTCAAGGACTACCTGTACATGTATAGGAAAAATAAGGGTTAACGAATTTTATGGCGGGTCAGGTGGAAAAGGGAGGTGCAGACTTGCAGAAGGAAGCATCCCAGTTTCTGCTTAGGGGCAGAAATTTGCTGGGGAGGAAAATTTGGGTGGGGGGCTGGGCAGCACCTCCAGCAGAATGACTCTCCTTGCAAGAATTGTATAGAAAAAGGCTTTGGCAGCTGATGGCTGCTCCTTCCCCTGCAGGCTGAAGTGGGGCTGGGAGCCCTGAACCCAAATGCCAAAGCTTTGTTGGGAGCAAAATGCTGCCTAGTTGGCCACATTCACACAAGGTGCTTCACCCGGTGAAGGAATGCCGTGCGTTCACATAATATGCTGAATCAAAAAGAGGTGAGGTTCCCCCACGCTAGGTGCCGCAAACAATTAGGCAAAGTTAAACTAACCAAATTATGGAAATAGATCCACAAGATGCTGGCTGGGGAATCCTGGGAGTCGAAGTCCACATGTCTTAAAGTTGCTGAGGTTGAGAAACACTGCGCTAAATCATCACCTGACCTGGATAAATATGTGGTGTGAAGTGCTTAAATCTGGTTAGTGTGTTAAACCATTTCCTAGGCTGTCACAATACAGGTAGTCCTCAACTTACAACCACAATTGGGACTAGAATTTCCACTGTAAGTCATTGAAGTCATAGGTCGAGTCGCCACGTGAGTGGACCCAATTTTTCAACCATTTTTATGGCAGTTGTTAAGCGAATCCAGTTTCCCCAATGGGCGTTCTTTGCCAGAAACATCACAAAACATGATCACGTGACCACAGGATGCTGCAACCAGTCATAAATGCGAGCCGGTTGCCAAGAGCCTGAAATGCAATCATGTGACCGCGGGGAGCGGTGCAATGTCCTGCGATGCTTGGAAGTGCTTTACAGGCCATAAAGCGCCCATTCCGAGGCTGTCGTAACTTCAGACTGTCGTTAAGCAAACAGTCGTAAGTCGAGGACTACCTGTGGGCTGAAGCGTAAACTAACCAAGTGGGCTGTTTGCTCAGCGGTGGTTCCCAGGCCAGGCAAAACCATTACGTCAACTCCTCCTAGCCGCCTCCCTGGCCTTGAAGGGAGCAGCCAAAGATCTGTTAGGACGGAGAGGCAGGAAGAGAAGGTAGGACTCAGTCGGAGATCAAGGTGGACGAGTTGCAGGAGAAGGATCGGCCCCTTCTCCTCTGCCCTCGGGTCCCTGCCCTGGCGGAGCAGCCCCTGAGACTCCACCACCTAGTGAGCCAGTTCTGAATAAGAGCTGAATTTTGGGGCCCTGCCTGACTGCAGACTGCAAAGCTCCCCAAAACCCTTAGCAAGGATTAATGCTAATTAAGCCTCGCGTGGCATGTGAATGGCAGCCGCTAGATCTCTCCGTAACCTGTGTGTGCACATGTGCAAGAGCGAGCGAGTGAGCAGGAAGAGGTCACCGTAGGTCAGCCATCAACTGTTTTGCTCCATTGCCATCCAGAGACACCCAGCCCCTTCCTCCCCCACCCCATTCCACACCTCTCTCTGTTTATCCTCGAGATTTTGGCAGCTTTCCATGGTCCGTCCGTCTGCCTGGTGTGTAACTCAACCCCTCTGTGTTCCTGGCGTGGGGAGGATGCCGTGGAGCGTTAGAAGCCTCCCTCCAAGCTGCTTTCAATCCCGGGCATGAAAAATATCCTTTGCCCACATGAGGCTGGGTCTCAAGAGTTTGGCATGAGCCCCACCACCCCCCAGGCAGGGGTCCCAGCTGCGTTACGGTGGAGAGGTGGCTGAAGGACATGAGAAAATTCCTCGACCCTCACACAGAGGGGATCCAGTTTCCAGGGGAATTTGTTGGAGACGTCTGCTAAGCAGGGTGCCGTTCCCCGTCCCTCCCCATCTCCGATTGCAGAATGCCTCCGACGCACCAAGCGCTTTCCAGGCCTGGCGTGCATTCACGGCTCCAGCGGCGAATGTGTTTTTCGTGCTGGGAAGCAGCTGAGCTGGCCTCCTTTGTCAGAGCAAGCGAGGGTGACCACGGGAGGGGGGCAAAAAAGTCAAGATGGCAGTGCCCGTAAAAAAGGCGCAGGGCTTCGATTGCATGCTCCTCACTTGTGACCCGGCTCTCAACCACATCGCTTCAGAATCTTGATCTTCCCGTCTGCGTTTTCAGGAAATTGTCCCTCTCGTTTTTCAAGAGATGCTTGAAGTCAGAAATGAATCTGGGCCTCCAGAGAGCGCTAAGCTGCACCTCCCAGCCTGCTTTAGCAGAGGCTATGTTGGCAGGAGCTGCTGTGAGCAGCAGCAACATCACGGGGCCCTGGCAAGTTCTCCACTCCTTGTTTTAAGTAGAGGTTTTTGAACCTAACAGGGCAGAGACACTGTTATTAAATGCCTTTGTTTTATAAGGTTAGGGTTAGGGCTGCCCATCTTGCTCAAGGGACTCTGGGTGACGGACGCAACCAAAACATCAATATAACAATAGAAAAAATTAAAAATTAAATTAGCTACACCACAAACAGAAAGCCAAGAGAATCTGCAGAGCCGCCGAGCAGATGGATTCAGAATTCGGGGAGGGGTAAACCTGGAGCTGGATGGCCTTCTGTTGGGGATCCTTTAGTTACATCCCTGCGCCGAGCAGGGGGTTGAACTAAATGACCTCTGAAGATCCCTTCCAGCTTATCCGTTCTGTTGCTCTGGAAGGCATCTGCTTGGGAAAGGCTGGCTAAGGAAAGGGCATTTCCTGCACGCCATGCCATTGCCCTACAGAGAACCACTACTGGGACGCTTTGCAAACCGCGGTACTTGATCCTGCCCAAGGAATATTGTCGAGGACGAGAGAAGAAAATTATCTACTGGTTCACGGCCTCTCTGGTTTATCCGCAGGTCTCCGCCTTCAAGGCCCAGCTGGCACAAGCCGTGCAGAATGCCCAGAGGATGGATCCTGTGCGGGGCAGCAGTGGCGGCGTGGCGGTGGTGAACGAGCCCATCGTCATCCAAACCTATACCGGGCTGATGGCTTTTTTTGAAAACAAAAATAAGCTGGGGTATTGCCTCGCTCGGGGCAGCATTGGCTTCTGAACTGGGCCCTCTTCCTCCTGGGTTCCTTTTCTTAAATTTCCCGCTCACAACATCTGGTGGAACAAGATACTGCAAGAGTGTGTTAATCTCTGGTGCCCAATAATCAGGAGGAGTCTGGACGCACCGTTTCGGACCCTCAAACTTTATTCAAAGGCAGACACTTGCAAGGGCAAGCCTGAGAGTCCGAAACGGCGCGTCCAGACTCCTCCTGATTTATAAATAAGAGAATGATAATATTATCATAGACAATGGTGCACCAATTTTGCCTGGCAAAATTCCCTTCTCAAATTCTTGGACAGGCCTGGGGAATGTGACCTTTCCAGATGTTAAAGGAGTCTAATACCCATCCAATCTAGCCAACTCGGCTACAGTCAGTCCTCAACTTATGGCCACAATTGGGACCGGAAAACTCCTTGTTAAGTGGTGTGGTCGTTAAGTGAGATATCATGTGATGATGCCCGATTTTACAACCTTTTTTGCCACAGTCATTAAACAAATCCAGCTTCTCCATTGAATTTGCTTGTTGGAAGCCAGCTGGGGAGGTCGCAAATGGCGATCACGTGACCCTGGGACACTGCAACCATCATAAATACGGTACATGCTGGTTGCCAAGCGCCCAAATCATGATCACGTGACCATGGGGATGTGGCAACAGTCGTAAGTGTGAGGACCGGCCGCAAGTCACTTTTTTCATTGCCATCGTGACTTCAAACGGTCGCTAAATAAATGGTCAGAAGTCAGGGACTACCTGTAATGGTCAGCATGCTTGGAATCAGAATCTCAGCCTACCTGGGGTGCTTTTTAGCCCAGGTTCTCAGTGTATGCAACGCGCCTCTTTGTTCACACCTGACACTTAAACAGCAACCTCATGGCTGCATTCACACAGCAGAGCCACTTACGTTTGCATCAGCCTGGGTTGCTTTTTTATGGTTTAGAGTTTGTGGAACACTCCCCAAGGCTGGTTAGCTTCTGGGCATTGTGCCAACCCAGAAATGGATTCCTTAATTAAGTTATAAGTGTGTGTTATGTGAATGCAGCTTCTCTGGGCATTTTGCTCACTAAATCTCTTGAGCTAATTCACTTTTCCCAACCAGAATCTTCTGGATAGGTTGGACGTCAGCTCCCCTCAAGCTTGCCGCTTGGCCATTGCTCAGGATGGTGGGATTTGCCTTGTTGCTACAACTGGCTAGCCACTGAGGGTAAGCTAGAAAGCACCCATTTATTTAGAAAAAGCTGGTTAAAGGCTCACTTCTCCTTTTATTGTGTTCTTCCTTAAAATAATAACTGTGGTGGTGGTGATGATGATGACGACGATAGTTCTTCAGTCCAGCTTTGGTTCAAATTTGAACTGTTCCTGTCTTTGAAATGTCCATTTTCTTGACTTGCAAAATCAAGAAGTCGATTAAGTATTTCTGCAAACAGGGAGGAAAGGATTTGCTTTTTAAGCAAGGGAACTACTTTTACTTTTTCTCATTACAATAAAATAACTAATTTTCCAGTTCAACCTGAGCCTCTGTTGTTTTATTTTCTGGAACCAAGAATGGATTTCCTGCAGCTTTAGCTCTGGAAATTTGATGGTTTGTCTTGTTTCCTATTTCCGTACCATCAGTGTGCGTGGTATGTTAGATCAATGGCCATAATGAACTTGCAAGGGAGTGCATTTTTTTTTAGAGTGCATTGAAAAAGGACTGGAGGGAGTTAGAATCTAAAACTGAGAATGCAGGAGATGAGGCGGTCCAACCAGACCCCCTCTCGATTTGATCACCATCAGATCCCATCAGCCCAAAGATGCAGGGCTGAAATGTCAAAATATAGGTTTGCTTTGGGGAGGAAGGGGGACCGAGCCAAGGCTGGGGAGAGATTGGAAGGATGCGGGTGGGCTGTGCCAAGCTCTCGGGCAAGACTGGAGTGAAGGGATTGAATTTTAGCTTAAGAGGCCTGTGGTTTTGTGCAGCGGCACAGAAGATCCGCCAGACTCCGCTGGGCCAATTTTCCACTAGCCAAACGCATTCCATGGAACTGTGATTCATTTAAATTTTAGATATTATCACTTCTTTGTAATTTTAGAAGTGATTATGCTTATATAATTCTAGTGTCTATTTTTTAATTTAAATATAGGCTGCACCCTGGACCTCGTTCATAAGTTGTTCTGTAAATGTATTTTAGCTTTGTCTTAGCTTTTATTTAATTTATTATCAATAGATTTAGAGATATTCACTGAGCACTCTGCTTGTACTGGTCTACGGCCGTAATACTTTGAAAATTGAAACTGAGATCAAGCGGGCTCAGCGCTTCCCAGCAGCTGTTGCAAAGAGAACCAAGTGTTCTGATTCACACATGCTGCTTCTGGGTCCTTCCCTGGGTGCTCAATCGCCCCGATCCACCACTCGGCTCCCAGCCCTTCTGGGCATTTCAAATATTTGTTTAAAACCCCTGAAAGTTTCACTTCGAAGGGTAAGCTGGTAAACTGCAGAAGAGAACAGCCTCCTGCTTCTTTCTACCCCAGGACAGAGCTGAGCCTCACTTTTTAATTTATTTATTTATTTTATTTATTATTCAAATTTCTATTGCTGCCCATCTCACCCCAAAGAGAACGATGGCAGGCGAAGTTGTCAGTGTAACACCAAGGACCTCCTCTTGCCTGGAGCGGGGAGAGGAGGAAGGGGGTTTGAGGATGGGGAAGAGAGTCTTCGGGGGGGGCGGTATCGAAGGGGCGAGAAGAACGTTTTCCTTCTTGTTCATTGCAACCTCTGGCTTTAAATTATTTTGCGTTAGTTTTTGCATGGCAATTTTATTGTGTGGGCCTGCGCGTGCACACTGTACTTGCTTTGTCTACTTAGGTGTGTGGTGGCAGGGGTACCCACAGGGGATCCAAACCGTCAAGATGGCCACTGCAGTCACATGACTGAAACCCCGGCCCTGTTTCCTGTGGGTCGTGGCCACCATCTTGCCTTTTTTCAGCCCCCCCCCACCCATGGGCACCCTTTTTGCCCAACATGCATAATCCCGTCAGCTCTTTAATGCCACGTTAACCTAGCAGCCACGATCACACAGCACACTAAAACCGTGGTTACTGTTAACCAGGGTTGATTGTGGCTGAGCAGGTTGTGTGAACCCAGCCTGCTCAGTGAGTGTCTAGTTCAAGGTATTGTGTAAACCCCCAAAAGGAGTTTATTCAATAACCAGGGCAAGCATGCTGTTTGGCTGCAGCCTCTGTGTGTGTGTGTGTGTGTGTGTGTCCAGAATTATTTTCTTCTTTTTCGTTCAATGAATCATTTCATTTACCTTCTTTGCAACAGTTATTTTGCTGTGTTTTATGGACCGTATGTGAAAGCTCAGGATTGTACTACCTTGGGTTCTATTTCTTGGAAGAAAGGCCAAGGAAGGTCCCCCCCCACCCCAAGAAATGTTTGGCGAAGGGGTCTTGGGCCCCGTGGCTGTCCTGCCCAATGGTCACAGCTCAGGAGAAGCCTGATGCAGGTCGTGCCACCTCCACCGTGGCCCAGCTTCCAAGGCAAGACACCCCCCCCCCGTGAGGATGACTCAGGCCGAGGCAATTCCTGTAAGCCAGGAGGCAAAGGAGTGGCCCCTCTCTTCCCCAAGGGAGGGGCCGCCGTCTTCATGTGGAGGCGGCTGAGCAGGCGTGGCGCGAGGGCTGGGCTGCGTTGGAGCAAGATTACGCCACAGTTGCCAATCTGAATGTGGAATCAGCCACCGCCCCTGCTGCCCCATTGGGCCAAGACTCCTCCGTCGCATACTGCTGTGGCGCTGATGTCACCCTGCCCCCAGATTGTGTGCACAGGCGCGCATGCATGCAAGCAGCATGCGTCTCGATGAGGCCAATATTCAGGCCGAGCACCAGTGCGCTGCGAGGGGCTCTGGCACAGCTCTCGAAACAGGAAATGCAAAAATCAGAACCAAGGGCAGGTCCTACCGTTTCAGCGGGTTGCGATCTGCCAAGCCCAGACCCCCCGAGCAGCGGCCCTCCGTCTCCCTGTGCAGGTCTCCCCCCCCCCCCCGAGACAGGCCACAGCAGTCTTCGCAGGTCCAAAGTGTGGCCCCTGCCCTTCTGTTCTTAAACCCAGCTGGGAGGGGAGGCTGGCCACCCATGCCTGTGCTCAGGAGGCTAAGCAGGGTCAGGCCCGGCTAGTCCTTGGAAGGGAGACCATGGGGAATCCCAGGGCTTGGCTGAATTGAAAAAAGCATCCTGGGAGCAGGCTGTGCACCCCCCTTCTGCACTGGGGTCAAGCCAACAGCCATCGCGTTTTGCTTGCAGGACCCTTTGCTTTACAGCAGTGCCAAGATGACAGAGAACAGCTTCATGCAAACATAATTCGCTGCATTCCCACGCAACACCTTTAACCAGATCAGGGATAGGCCAAGCACGTGCATTCACACAACCACCTATTCTTTGGAGGTGGGGCCAGCTTCGCCTGAAAACCACCCTCTTTAATTTGGCATAATGTGTGGAAGGAAAGAGGACTGACACCCTTATGCTTTGCTGCAAACTCTCTATCTGTTGGGACTGAGATTTTGCAATGAATTATATGCAAACAGATTTCCTCCCCTCCCCGATATTCCCCTTAAAGGTCTGGTGCCCTTCTTCCTGCTTGTCTTCAGTACAGGGTGCCAAGCTAGGCCATGTGGTTATTCAGAAGCCAGTTTTGTCTCAGCCCAGCTGGTGCGTCCCTAGCAAAGGCAAGTTTGGGGAATGTTTGTTTCCTGGCCCAGCCTCTCGGACACGGTGCCTTGGCAGTTCCTAACTGCATGTCCAGAAGACTGTCATCCCGCACCCTTGCCTTTGGCACCGTGTCAAGGGAACTGGATGTTATTGTACTCCCAAAATGGTACATGGAGCTCTGCTTCCAACGATCACAGGCTCGCGCAAGAAATGCTTCCAAGCCGTGATTATCATCGGCGTGAGTCACTTGCCGGGAGTCCTTGTGGGTTCCGGGAACCTGGAGGTCCCACTTGCTGCTAATCTTGTTTTGCATCTGGGCACAGGATGCTCTGGAGCCAGGGAAACCTGTTGCAGGGAAGAAGTTAGGGGAACAAGGTATGGGGTTGCCATTAGCTGGGTTTTCCAAAAGCCAGAGCAGCCATGAGCATCCCAAGGTGGGAAAACGAAGCTTGTTGCAAAACACAATGGTCTGGGCAGTGTTTCTCCACCTTGGCCGCTTGAAGATGGGTGGACTTCAACTGCCTGGCTGGGGAATTCTGGGAGTTGAAGTCCACGCATCTTCAAGCGGCCAAGGTGGAGAAACACTGGGCTTGGGGCATCTTTACACCCTCTGCTTCTCACACTTGGCAAGATGGTGTGCAAAGGAAGATAAAAATAAAAGCTACATGTTCTCCAATCTCCAGTATTTGAGCCAGTGCAATTCTAGGACCCCAGTGTCAGGACTAGAAGATTTTGTTTAAACTTCTGGGAGTGCAGCGCCGGGCTGCCATTTAGGGGAAGCAACGTAATTCTCAGAGTCCAACTGCACGGCCTGAATTGCACAGATGGTCTCTCTGGGCAGCCTTCGCAGCAAACAGCGGACGACTCGTAAGGAGAATCTTAGGAGAGACCTTGGTGTGGGTGAAGGGGCTGGAACAGAAATGATTTCAGGCAAGTTCTGGCTCCCATTTCTAAAGGAACTTTTCAGCCATTTCTTTTGCATGGAAAATTAGCTTTTCCAGAGATTGCGGCCTGCAGTCGCTGACCCCCAGACCCACCACGGCCCACCCACCGCTGCTTTGGAAAAGGATCTTAAAAGATTAGCAGAATATGTGGAGTCAGCCGTCTACTTCCAGATTATGGCCATGTTTGCTCTGCTTTTCTCAGCCTTGGTGAGTCCCCAGTTTGAATCCTGTGTCTAGTTCCACGCACCAAATTTTCAGAAAGATTCAGAGAAATTGGAAGAGGTTCAGAGGGGAGCAACCAGGAGGATCAGAGGACTGGCATCTGTCTTGTGAAGATCAAAAATCAGAAGTCCAATAACACCTTTCCTAGCTGATGAATTTTATGTCTTTTTTTTAAATATAATTTTATTGAAAGTTTTAAAAACAAGAGTGAAAATGAATACAAACTGAAATAGCAGTAAGAAGGAAAAAAGAAAAAGGAAGAAATAAAAGAGGAAGCTAAAGTGCTAAAAGAAAGAAAGGCAGAAGCAAAACAGAAAGGAAAGAAAAAAGATAAAAAGAAGTGGCTTCCGATCTTCTTTACAGCAGTTATAAATACAATTATGGATTTACCTCTTTCTCTAAAGTTAAATTGTGACTCTCTTCTTTCTCCAAACTATCCTATCTAATCATCAGATCAGATGATAGATCATATGTTCAGGCCAGGCCGGTGGGCTTCCAAAATCCTGCTTTAATGGGAGGAATAAGCCACCAAGGGCCTGGTCCAACCTCAAGGTTCTTCTGAGGGCCTTCTCAGTCGTTGTGCCTGGTTGTGGGTCCTGAACTGAACCCACTGAACAGAGGGTCAGATTCCAGGGTTCAAACCAATCCGCCCATCTCCATCATCCTCAGATTTTGTGAACGCAACCCATGCATTCTATCCCCCAGGTTTTAAGGGGGACCCAAAGCTTGACACTAACAAGGCATTTGCAGAAGGACAGATCATCTCCTAAACCAGTACTGAGTTTAAAGATAAAGCTGGGGAATAAAATTAGGAAAAGCAGAAAATAAAATGAGAACCTTCTCAGGATGTATCTGCAGGGTATGATCAAAAAAGTCAAGATGACAACCCAACGGGGGAATTGAAGTCCCACCTGGCTTTGTGTGAAGTTCCACCTGAGCAGAGCTTCAATCGCGTTGGGGTGCCCCCTTGATGTTTCTAACCATCCCCTGCAGACACCCTGACCCCTTTAAGTGGTGGAGAGGGATGGGGGCTGGCATGCCTCCTTCCTTCTGCCCTGTCCCTCCATCCCTTTGGCCTGGTGACAATGCCCCCCACGATGGCTCCCTCTGTCTTGAAGCATCTGAGCTATGGTGGCTTTCTAAAAGAGGACCTGACTTTATAGGAGGGAGCCTGACATTTGGGGAAGGTGAGGCTGACAGGTGGCCCTTCACACCACTCACTAATCAAGTCTAATAGTTAGCCAATGGCAGAATACCAACTTGAGTGAGAATGCCCCCCAAGAAGTGGTGGGCATGGATTTCATTTCTCCCTGGAGGCAGGGCTGAGAGACATTCCCCAACATTAGTTAGAATTTGTGGCAAAGGGATAGTATGACCCCATTTAATCCTTTAAATCAGTGTTTCTCCAACCTGGCAGCTTTAAGCTGTGTGGACTTCAACTCCCAGAATTCCCCAGCCAGCGTGTGCTGGCTGGGGAATTCTGGGAGTTGAAGTCCACACAGCTTAAAGTTGCTAAGTTGGAGAAACACTGCAAATTTAGATGCTTCAGCACCTTGCAACCAGTCCTGCTGCTGGTGCAGTTGGGGTGCCAGAAGAATGAGGTCTTCCTCCCCTTCCCAAGTTCTTTTTCTACTCCTTACCTTAAGCTTGAGTTGAAGAGAGCAGCGTTATCGAAAAAGCAGAGGGAGGGACATGCTGCTTCCTTCTATCCCATGGGCCTGAGCAGCAGCTGGACTCTCTAACCAGCATGGCGATGGTGGTCATGATGCCCACCCAAGGAATAGAGGAGGGCAGCCATCAAAAGGAAAAGTCGATTCAGCAAGAATGGGGGGATCTGTCCTGCAGGAGTCGATACTGGCACTGGGATGGTTATAGCACTGCACTTAGAAACGGTTTCCATTTCTCACTGCTTTTGCCTTATACGGTGAAACGTCACATTTTTGCTCCTAGAAAGGCACATTGCTCCCTCTGTGCTCTTTGAAGGGCTGACTGGTCGCTGCCCTCTCCTAGAACATCCTGACCTGGGTGCTAAAATATTGCCTTGGTTTAGAGAAAGTGTGGGGGGGGGGGCTGCTGGCTGCATTGCAATAAGTGCATGGCTAAAGTACAGGTGACGTTGGCAGCAAAGGTTGGCCGCCGAGGTACCCGGAGAAGGAAGCATAGGGTGGGCTCCGAGATAAGGCGGTGAAATTTCTAAAGCATTCTTTTTTGCAGAATACAAGCAAACAACACAAAGGGCCTTGCAATCTAAAATTCAGCAGAAGGAAAGCAGAAGAGAAAGAGGAAAAAAGTGGGGGGGAAAGACAAATGGAAGAAAAACACAGGATCCCTGCCATCCAGAAGCTAGGTCTCTGCTCCAAGGCATGTGCAATTGAACGTGGCACAGGAGAAAGCCGCCAACGGATGGACGTGGTTGCAGTTAAGCCAACTGGAAGAGAGTTTAAGGGCAGCAGCAGCAGCCCCATGTTTCCACAAATTAGGGTCCTTTGGACGTTCTTGAAACAGGAGAGCAGAACGGACGGGAAGGGATCCTGTCCAAGTGGCCCGACATCAGCGCAGGCCGTCTGTCTGGTTTTTATGAGTTTGATGACAAAGGATCTTTTTAAAAAGACAACCCCGTTCGTCTGGCACCCGACAAGGGATGGGCATCTCCGGACTCAGGATATAAAGATCTAAATGACAGGTTTTGCTCCAGGGAGGAAGAGGAAGCTGTCAGCAGCAGACTCAGTGGCCCCAGGCAATGGGAAGGCGGGTTGAAAAGGACTGGATTGCTCTGGAGAGTCCCTCCCTGCACCTGCAAGTACTGTCTTCTGAACATAGTTTTCCAGCCTTTTCGATGCACAGGTTGGCAGCTTTGCTGCAAGAAAGCTCTACGGCTGTGGTTACAGGTAGTCCTCTCTTAGCGACCACAGTTGGGACTGGAATTTCGCTTGGTAAGCAAAGTGGTCATTGAGTGAATCTGACCCAATCTTACAACCTTTTTTGAAGTGGTCGTTAAGTGAATCACTGCAGTCATTAAGCGAGCCACACGGTTGTTAAGCGAATCACATGGTCCCCATTGATTTTGCTTGCAGGAAGTAAATGGCGATCACATGACCGCAGGACACTGCAATGGTTATAAATGAGAACTGGTTGCCAAGTGCCCAAATTGTGATCATGTGACTGTGGGGACGCTGCAGCAGCCATAAGTGCTAGGACCGGTCATATGTCGGTTTTTCAGCACCGTTATAAATCTGAACTGTCACTAAACAAATGGTTGTTAAGTGAGGACTATCTGTATTTTGCATGTGCGTGTGATTCCACAGCAGGAGTTGCATGCCAGTTCCAAGGATTAAAGCCCTTGTGCTGGAGAAGAGTCCCCATGGGGCCCTGCTCACACCCCAGACTGAACCAGGTTGTGAAAAAGCATTTGCAAAACATGGGAAACTTGTTGTGAGAATCCAGCCCTTCTGTTTTTGTTTATGTTGATTCAGGTTTTGGGCAAAACTCCCAAATGTTTAGGAACAGGGTAAAAGTGGATTTTGTCAATGCAGCCAAAAGAGCTATTTTATACCCTATTTGCACCTGGGGAGCTGCGTTTTCCCCCCTTTGAGACACCCAAACTGTCATCAAAACCATCCTAGTTTGATGTAGGCACATGGGGTTACTGCAGCTCCACATCTGGGGAATCAACCCAATGTGAGAAAAGATTGCATTGAGCACAGAACCCCAAAGGTGAGAATGTGATCCTTGAAGGCATCCACCCCGCATTTCAGAACAGGTAGAACACCTCCATCCATCTCAACTGGCATAACATAATGGTTTGGGCTTGTTGGCGGCATGTTCCGCCTTGCTGGTCCTTATCCAGCCCAATGTCCCAGAAGACCCAGAGCCACCCTGGGGTTAGAAGGGAGCCAAGAGGTGTAGGACTACGTACCAGCAACATGCTGGCCACGTGCACACAGCTCACCTAAACTGGTTTCTGAATTAATTCACATTCTGGGTTTGTACAATATGCTGAGCCAGGCATAAATTAACCAAATGGCCAGGGTTCCATTCATGCAACCCAAAAGGCACAAAGCGAAAAAAGCTGAAAGGCTAACCATGCTTAACATCCCTGCCATGCGTCGCCAAGGACATCTGAGGCTAGATAACTTCTCCAGCTTTCAGAGGTGCCCACAGGGTGTGTCAAAAAAGTCAAGATGGTGGCGCGATAGTGCCATCAAAGCATTGCCTTTTTTGACCCACATAAAAAAGACATGGCACTTTGATCGCACTGTTGCAGCCCCCATTTTTTTGACCACACCCTGTGGACACCCCTGCTAGCTTTTGAAGATGGCAGCAGCTAGCCAATCAGATCTGGTCTTGATACTAGCTAAGCAAGATTATACCTGTCTTGGATGGGAGGCCACCAGGAAATCTTTGGACTATAGGCTAGAGTGCAAAGTTAAAAAATTCTGGGAAGATGTCAAGGGTAAACCACACCCTCACTTTTCCCAGGAAAATGACATGGGTGCACCCTTGTTGTCACAAGGAACTGAGCTCCACAAATTGGTGTGTGTGTGTGTGTGTGTCACTTTTAACTCCTCCAGCAGCTCAAAGCAGATTTGCAAAACATGCAGTCTAGTTCGCAAAGTTGGACTGGCAGAGTCGCAACCGCTGATCTTTCAAGGGACATAGATTTGTAAACCAGGGTCGCCATGTTCGGAGTCAAGGCCGTTCAGGTGAGAACTTGTTTTATAGAACTGGGGTCACATGCAAAGGTTAGGAATGCTTCTGAATATACTTCATTTTATGTCTTTAGATATTTCATGTTTTTGTATATGGGTATTTGGGTAAGGTCAGTCAACTCATTGGAAAAAGGGAAGGAAGGAAGGAAGGAAGGAAGGAAGGAAGGAAGGAAGGAAGGAAGGAAGGAAGGAAGGAAGGAAGGAAGGAAGGAAGGAAGGAAGGAAGGAAGGAAGGTTGGTTGTGCTATTTGAGACCTTAGTACCCTAAATCTCAAAAGAAAAATAAAATTTGGGCATCCGCCTTCAACTTCTTCCTCCGAAGTCTTGGCAGAGAGGGACTCCGATCTGCCAAGGAGGAAAAGATCACCAAGGCCTGATGGGTCAACATGACTGGTCACAGGATTATTTGGGGAGGTGAATCTTCCGGAGAGACAGGAGGGGCGTGTATTTAATACAGGAGTACCTGGGCAAATTCTCCTTTATAAAAGGTTGAGTCAATTCATACAACGGTTGTCATTCACTGATTTACATGACGCTAGCAGGAACTGGGAACCCAAGGAAGAACAGAGCCTCATTTATTTGTGCATATATCAAGTGGATGTGGCCACCCATCTCAGAAAAAGTGACTCTGGACGGCATACAACGAAGTTATAAAACAATAAATGTATCAAAAAAACCCAGTCATTATTAAAAGGTTTTTAAAAAATCGTAAGGCATGCAAGAGTTGATGTTAACAGCAATAATGGAGCCACTTCAAGATCTGCCCGGTCCCTTGGGACCGCCAGGCCTGATGTCATAGCCAGGTCTTGAGGGACCTCTGGAAAATAAGTAGGGACGGAGCTGACCTCACTTCAGGGAGAGGAGTGAGAAGCTTCCATAAGGTGGGTGCCGCAGCAGGGAAGGCCTGTCTCCTGGGACCCACCAAGAGTCGTTCCCTAACAGACGGGACCCGTAACATGCCTTCCCTGCCGGGTCTGATGGGACGGGCAGATGGAAGAGGGGGTCCCTCAAATAACCCAGCCCCATGCCATGAAGGGCGTTAAAGGTCAACACCAGCACCTTGAATTGGACCCGGAGGCAGACGGGCAACCAATGCAGCTCTAAAGCAGAGGTCTGACATGTGCTGTTCCAGAAGCACACGTCACTGCCCGCTCCGCTGCGTTTCACACCAGCTGAAGCTTCTGGATAGCCTTCCAGGGCAGCCCCACATACAGCGCATTACAGTAATCCAATCGGAAGGTGACCAGGGCATGAGTGACCTTGAGTAATCCCCCTCCGTCCAGAAACGGGTGTAACAGGCACACAACCCGAAGCTGTGCAAAGGCCCTCCTGCCCACGGCTGCCACCTGCTCTTTGAGCAGGAGTCGTGAGTCCAGGAGGACCCCCAGATTGCACAACGGGTCTCTCTGGGGCAGCACCACCCCAGCACTAAAGAGGACATAGTCCTAGAGCCAGCAGGCCCCCAACCCACAGCCACTCAGTCTTGCCAGGGTTCAGCAGAAGCCTGTTGTTCCCCATCCAGAGCTCAATAGCCTCCAGGCGCCAAGTAAGGGCGGTCGTGGCATCCCTTAACTCGCCGTGGGCAGAGATGGAGCACTGAGGATCATCAGCATACTGATGATATCTCACCCCGTGGCAATGGATGATCTCACCCAGCAGTTTCATGTAGATGTTGAAGAGGACCCTGATGGCACCCCACAAAGGAGGGGTCGAGGGTCGGATCTCTTGCCCCCTATCAACACCGATTGGGACGGGCCCCGGAGGAAGGGGGTGAACCAGTGCAAAACCACGCCACCCACCCCCAACTCCCTGAGCCGCCCCAAAAGGGTACCATGGTCGATGGTATCAAAAGCCGCTGAGCGGTCAAGGAGAGCCAGGATGGACACATCGCCTCCATCCCACTCCTGCCAGAGGTCATCCATAAGTGTGACCAATGCAGTCTCTGCCCCATATCCTGGCCTGAAACCTGACTGAAAATGGTCCAGATAATCCATTTCATCCAGGATCCTCTGGAGCTTCAGCACAACCACCTTCTCAACCACTTTCCTCAAAAAGGGAAGGTTGGAGACAGGATGAGAATTGTCCATCAGGGTGGGATCTAGTGATGGGTTCTTAAGAAGGGGGAGAACCACAGCCTCCGTAAGGCCAGGGCACCACCCCCTCATCCAAGGATGCATTAACCTCCTCTAGTACCCACTCACATGTCACCTCCTGAGGGGCCTTTACCAGCCAGGAGAGACACGGATCTAAAACGCAGGTGGCCAAGCTCACAGTCCCTGGGATACTCGCCACCTCCTCAAGCCCAACAGGTTCAAACCATTCCCAGATAACTGGGCAAGAATCCTCCCCAGGCATCTCCTCTGGACTGGCAACAAGGCTGGCGTCCAACTTGAAGCAAATTCAAGCAACTTTGTCTGACAGATGCTGAACCAATTTTTCCACGTGTCTCTGCAGGACATTCTCTGAGCCCCTCTACCCAAGAGGGCACGTGTCACCGGAAACAGAGCCACGGGGGGCGGCTATCTGCAGACACAGTAATAGCAGAGGAGTAATGACACTTCAGCAAAGGATCGTTACCTTGTCGTGGTGCTGGGGCTTGAGCACCTCAATGATGCCATGAGCTAAACCGTGAAGGGCCACCCAAGACGGGAAGGTCATGACAGAGAGGTCAGACTAAATGTGATCCCTGGGGAAGGTAATGGCAACCCACCCCAGTATTCTTGCCGTGAAAACTAAATGGATCAGTACAACCAGAGATATGTCGGTATACCATCGGAAGATGAGACCCCCAGGTCGGAAGATGGTCAAAATGCTACTGGGGAGGAACAGAGGATGAGCTCAACTAGCCCCAGACGTGATGACGCAGCTAGCTCAAAGCCGAAAGGACGGCTAGTGGCCGACGGTGCTGGTGGTGAACGGCGAATCCGATGTTCTAAGGATCAACACACCATTGGAACCTGGAATGTAAGATCTATGAGCCAGGGCAAATTGGATGTGGTTCTTGGTGAGATGTCAAGATTAAAGATAGACATTCTGGGCGTCAGTGAACTGAAATGGACTGGAATGGGCCACTTCACATCAAACGACCACCAGATCTACTACTGTGGACAAGAGGACCACAGAAGAAATGGAGTAGCCTTCATAATTAATAGCAAAGTGGCTAAAGCAGTGCTTGGATACAATCCAAAAAACGATAGAATGATCTCAATTCGAATTCAGGGCAAGCCATCTAACATCACAGTGATCCAAATATATGCCCCAACCACAAATGCTGAAGAAGCTGAAGTAGAGCAGTTCTATGAGGATCTGCAGCACCTGCTGGACAACACGCCTAAAAGAGATGTTATTTTCATCACGGGAGACTGGAATGCTAAGGTGGGCAGTCAAATGACACCTGGAATTACAGGTAAGCATGGCCTGGGAGAACAAAACGAAGCAGGACATAGGCTGATAGAATTTTGCCAAGACAATTCATTCTGCATAACAAACACTCTCTTCCAACAACCTAAGAGACGGCTTTATACATGGACTTCCCCAGATGGACAACACCGAAATCAGATTGATTACATCCTTTGCAGCCAAAGGTGGCGGACATCTATACAGTCGGTAAAAACAAGGCCTGGAGCTGACTGTAGTTCAGATCACGAACTTCTTGCACAATTTAGGATCAGACTAAAGAGATTAGGGACGACCCACAGATCAGCTAGATATGAGCTCACTAATATTCCTAAGGAATATGCAGTGGAGGTGAAGAATAGATTTAAGGGACTGGACTTAGTAGATAGGGTCCCAGAAGAACTCTGGACAGAGGTGCGCAACATTGTTCAGGAGGCGGCAACAAAATACATCCCAAAGAAAGAGAAAACCAAGAAGGCAAAATGGCTGTCTGCTGAGACACTAGAAGTAGCCCAAGAAAGAAGGAAAGCAAAAGGCAACAGTGATAGGGGGAGATATGCCCAATTACATGCAAAATTCCAGAGGTTAGCCAGAAGAGATAAGGAATTATTTTTAAACAAGCAATGCGCGGAAGTGGAAGAAGACAATAGAATAGGAAGGACAAGAGACCTCTTCCAGAAAATTAGAAACATTGGAGGTAAATTCCAGGCCAAAATGGGTATGATCAAAAACAAAGATGGCAAGGACCTAACAGAAGAAGAAGAGATCAAGAAGAGGTGGCAAGAATATACAGAAGACCTGTATAGGAAGGATAACAATATCGGGGATAGCTTTGACGGTGTGGTCAGGGAGCTAGAGCCAGACATCCTGAAGAGCGAGGTTGAGTGGGCCTTAAGAAGCATTGCTAATAACAAGGCAACAGGAGACGACGGCATCCCAGCTGAACTGTTCAAAATCTTGCAAGATGATGCTGTCAAGGTAATGCATGCTATATGCCAGCAAATTTGGAAAACACAAGAATGGCCATCAGATTGGAAAAAATCAACTTATATCCCCATACCAAAAAAGGGAAACACTAACGAATGTTCAAACTATCAAACAGTGGCACTCATTTCACATGCCAGTAAGGTAATGCTCAAGATCCTGCAAGGTAGACTTCAGCAGTTCATGGAGCGAGAATTGCCAGATGTACAGGCTGGGTTTAGAAAAGGCAGAGGAACTAGAGACCAAATTGCCAATATCCGCTGGATAATGGAAAAAGCCAGGGAGTTTCAGAAAAACATCTATTTCTGTTTTATTGACTATTCTAAAGCCTTTGACTGTGTGGACCATAACAAATTGTGGCAAGTTCTTCGTGGTATGGGGATACCAAGTCATCTTGTCTGCCTCCTGAAGAATCTGTATAACGACCAAGTAGCAACAGTAAGAACAGACCACGGAACAACGGACTGGTTTAAGATTGGGAAAGGAGTACGGCAGGGCTGTATACTCTCACCCTACCTATTCAACTTGTACGCAGAACACATCATGCGACAAGCTGGGCTTGAGGAATCCAAGGCTGGGGTTAAAATCGCTGGAAGAAACATTAACAATCTCAGATATGCAGATGATACCACTTTGATGGCTGAAAGTGAAGAGGAACTGAGGAGCCTTATGATGAAGGTGAAAGAAGAAAGTGCAAAAGCTGGTTTGCAGCTAAACCTCAAAAAAACCAAGATTATGGCAACCAGCTTGATTGATAACTGGCAAATAGAGGGAGAAAATGTAGAAGCAGTGAAAGACTTTGTATTTCTAGGTGCAAAGATTACTGCAGATGCTGACTGCAGCCAGGAAATCAGAAGACGCTTAATCCTTGGGAGAAGAGCAATGACAAATCTCAATAAAATAGTTAAGAGCAGAGACATCACACTGACAACAAAGGCCCGCATAGTTAAAGCAATGGTGTTCCCTATAGTAACATATGGCTGCGAGAGCTGGACCATAAGGAAGGCTGAGAGAAGGAGGATCGATGCTTTTGAACTGTGGTGTTGGAGGAAAATTCTGAGAGTGCCTTGGACTGCAGGAAGATCCAACCAGTCCATCCTCCAGGAAATAAAGCCAGACTGCTCACTTGAGGGAATGATATTAAAGGCAAAACTGAAATACTTTGGCCACATAATGAGAAGACAGGACACCCTGGAGGAGATGCTGATGCTGGGGAGAGTGGAAGGCAAAAGGAAGAGGGGCCGACCAAGGGCAAGGTGGATGGATGATATTCTAGAGGTGACGGACTCGTCCCTGGGGGAGCTGGGGGTGTTGACGGCCGACAGGAAGCTCTGGTGTGGGCTGGTCCATGAAGTCACGAAGAGTCGGAAGCGACTAAACGAATAAACAAAAACAATGACACTTTGCTGCCATTAGCACCACAAGGCAAGCCTTAATAACAGCTCTGACCTATGTTCAGTCGAGTTCATCCTTGGTTGAGTGCCAGCAACACTCTAGACTGGCCTTTCGCAACCTTTTGGTCCTGGAGGAACCCTTGAAATATTTTTCAGGCCTCGGGGAACCGCTGCACATTCATGCTCAAATAGAGGCTGGAAATTACAAAATTATTATATTTGTCTCATGGGTAGCCCTGTCTAGATGCATTAACAGTGTTCTTAAACTAAAAATAAAGAACGAAACCGACCTCTTTAAGGAGAAGTTGCCCAGATTTGAGATCATGTTTAAAATAAATCATGATCTCCCAGGGAACCCCTAGGGACCTCTCGCGAAACCCGAGGGTGCCACGGAACCCTGGTTGGGAAACCCCAGGCAGACATCTCTTGTTTCATCACCCTCGACTCTTTCCTGAACCACAGGGAGTGACCAGATTCACAAGAGGGGAGTGGTTGCACGGGTATGATCTACCCAAAGTTGGTGCCACCCCTTTATTCCAGGCAGCAACCAAGAATTTGGATGGACCATGCAGCAGGCCAGCAGGAACAGCCCCAGCTCCCTCTGAAACCCATCCAGGTCCATCAGTTGCCACGGCCAGATCAATCTGATGGGTCCAGCCACCCTGCAGGGGAGAGTGGCACTAGAGAACCCCATGGAATTCAGGGTGTGATCTGACCATGACAAGGGAGTCACCAATAGCTCCCCCAAGTCCACATAGCCTTGTTCCGACAGGAACACCGGATCCGGGGGGCGACCACTGCCCCGTGCCGGGCTCTGGATGCCCTGGGATAGGCCCAGGGCTGTCACGGTGGCCCTGCACTCCCGAGCCACCTCGGACCCTGTCCCTAGAGAAAGCCCCCCAAGACCATAAGCCTGGGGAGCTCCACTGCCACCCTGGCTGCGGAGTCAAGGATCTCAGGCAGGGAGGTTGCTGGTACACCAACGATCCCAGCGGATCCCTAGAGCCCACCTTAAGGAACAGGGTTTCACATCTGGTGGCCTGTGGGGCAGCGCCCCTGAAAGCCGTAAGCGATTCCCGGATGACAGGGCCACCCCGCCACCCCTGCCCTTGGTCTTGGCTGATGCCACACCTGGAACCCAGCTGGGTGTATTTCCGAAAGGGCCACCCGCCCTTCCGGACCCAGCCGGGTCTCAGTGCTGCCTGCCAGGTTGGCCCTCCCCTCAGGGATTCGGTCATGAACGAGGGAGGCCTTGTTACGGACCAACTTGATGAGATTGACTGACCAATGAGAGTTTTTGTGGCGGACTCCTTGTTAAAGTTTATTACGGTGCCAGCTTTTTTACTATATGTGGTTTTAATAGATATATGTATGTATCCATTGTATAATGATGCTGTTTTAACTGTTGGTTGGGAGCTGCCCAGAGTTCGGGATAAGATGGGCAGCTATATACAGTAAATGTTTTAAATAAATAAAATAAAGAAATAAAAAAATCTGGCATTTAAAGCAGCAGCTGAAAACCGGGGCCTTCAAAGTCTTCAGAGAACTCACTGGCTGCATTCAGACAACATACAACCTGGGTTAAGCTGAATGAACCCATCTTCCAAGTTCGCCCAATACGGGTGTCCGCAGGGATGTGGGGTCAAAAAAGTCAAAATGGCAGCCACAATCATGTGATCAAAGCCCCACCCCTTTTTATTTTGATCACATGGTTGCAGCCACCATCTTGACTTTTTTGACCCACATCCTGCAGACACCCCTGGCCTAGTACATATAAAATAATGAAACTGGTTGAATTAATCTGACATCTAAAACACACACACATACCCAAACCTGAACCACGTTTTACAGCAGCCGGGTTTTGTGTCGTATGCACGTGCAGCTGCTGGTCTTTAACGGACTTGGCAAAATACATTGTGTGAATGCAGTAAATGGCAAACTGGGGATCTGCACCCCGCTCTTCATCATCATATCCAGGGCTTGGCTTCTTATCCTGAATCTGAGTTGCAGCGGGCGGAGAGGGATTCTGCCTACCTAAAGTATAACCCTCCCAACTCTCCATCCAGAAAGGCTCTCTGCACGTGCTCAAGGGCACTCTCGTTGCTGCCTGGCCTAGGGTTAATCCACAGCCTTGAAGACCCAGTGGGAGTCTCGATTGGTCCACGGAAGGCCTTACCAGGGCCAGATTCGCCTCCCACCTAAACTCTCTCAAGGGTAGCCTTTCTCTCTCTTCAGCGGAGCAACAGCCCATGCCGAGCAAAGCTGCGGCTGTGGCATGTTTGGCTTCCTTTCGTCAGTGAGGTTTACAAGCAACAGCCTTGCAAGGAAGGTGAGCCCTGGGCCCATTCCGCAGGTGGAAACTGAGGCTCAGAAAGGCTGAGGACCGGGGGCTTCATCCGCTGGGCGTCCCTCTGGCTTCCCGGAGCCTCTTGCCACCATAAGCCTCAGCTGGGCCCCCGACGGGCAACCAGTCCGCTGCTGCTCCAAGACTTGGGTCTCCCGCCTGGGCTGGGGCTCTACCACTGCCCCCTGGAGCCACCCTGCTGGCCCAGATTTTCTCGGGCTGGGCTGGGCTGGGCTCCCTCGCCAGCTGCTCCTTTCTCTCCCCTGGCTTGTTTTCCTGGCTCTCTGAGGCCTTGGTGGTGCCAAGCTCTGCCTCCCAAGGGACATTGTGTACCCATACAGGCTGGTACATGCCAGGGCAAAGGGCCATGGGTGGGTGGCGAGCCCAGATGGCAAAGAGGAGGAAGAGGAGGAGGGGGGAGAGCAGGGTGTCTCTTTTGGGTCCATGTTGCCAGGCTCAGCAAAGGACATCTTCCGTGTTGACCGGGCAGCCACAACCAATGCTAAATGCCAGTTGCTCCCTTGCTTGGCCAGCAGCCACAGGCTCAGTGCTACGGACTGGCCTATCTGCAAGGGAAAGAGACAGTGTGGTGCAGTGGGTAAGGGGCTGGGGAGACCCAAGTTCAAATTCTCCCTCAGCCATAGCAGCTTACTGAATGAATTTGCACCAGCCCCTCACTCTTGGCCCAGCCTACCTCACAGGGTTCTGGTGGGGGGGGAGAATGGGAGGAGGGAGGGCTGTAGAGCCTTGAGCTCTACAGGAAAGGTGGGGTGTAAATCTAACCAATTAAAATAAAGTAATTGCCGTTGGGAGTTGGGTGGTTTATACAAATTGTATAAACAAATCAACATACCCAGCCTCAAAGGTGCCAGCAGAAAGCCAGTGTGCTCTGGGCACCCTGCACTCTCCCCCCACCCTCCAATTTTCATCGTTTTAAGATTGTTTTCACTGAAAATTGATTGGGGTATTTGCAGAGCAGGGCATTTTGCTCTGTAAATTCCCCTTCAGTGAAAAGAAGGCAATTGGCCTGGTTGGCCACTTCCTCGCCGCGGACCCCGTTACTAGGGGGCATAAGGGGGCACGGCTGCTTCTTCCTCTGGGCCACCCCTCAGCTTTTGGGGGGAAGAGACCCCACCCCTGTGCAGCCGCCAGCAGCAATTGCCTGCTTTGCACCTTTCCAGCTTCTCTGCAGGGCGTGGATCCCGAGGGCCAACCTTCCCCTCCCCTCCTCTCTCTCACCTGCTGCCCGTTTGGCCCCTGTGCAGCTGCAGCTGCCTGCACTGCCCCCTGATAGCCCCATGCCACCCTCCCAGGCACCCCCAGGGGGGCATCAAAATCTTTCAGTCTCTCTCTCTGTGTCTGTGTATATCTCTTGCTATGTGCCGTCAGAAGGGAGGCTAGAAGGCCACGCAAAGTGAGAAAACGAGTGCAGATGGCAGACTTTAAACGCCTGCATTAAACACGTCTGTTTGTTTGTTTGTTTGTTAAACCAATCTACATGGCCGCACCATCTTAGGGCCTGTCCTTCTCCCCAGGCTGCTAATGCACTTTTGCCATGCTCCAACGCTTCTGCAGAAATCTAACATAATTGCAAAAGGGAGTCGAGGTGTTTGGAGACACAGCAGTGTGGTAGGCTGGGGAGGGGGGTGGTTTAGGCCACAGCGGGGGCCCCAGCCCTCCTTCCCGTCAGTGCAAAGCTTGGAAGACGAGCCACGCCCATCTCCGATGCATTTTACTCTTTCATAAAAGGAACGCTTTGCCACCTCTTTTAAAGCCATCTTTAATGGGCTGGATTCACACAGAGCCCACTGAACCAGGAGAAGAAACGATCAGGAGGCTGCCAGAACAAAATAAGCCTTGCTTAGCCTTAATCTCAGGTCATTTTTTAATGGTTGAAACTGCTAGGCAAACCCAGCCTGTTAGTTTTTGATTCCAGATATTGGATGACCCCAGAAAATGGGTGAATTCAGGAACCAAGTTAAGTGTGTAACGGTGAAGCTTGCCAGAAAGAGAGAAGAAACGCATGGAAAAAAGCTGTTTTGCACATCACGATTTCTTTAACCACAGTTTATTCAATACACCACAACTGGCTAGGTGCAGACACATGACGGCTTAGCGCGATGGGTGAATTGACTCTGCAGTTGAAAAGATCCAGGGATCTCTGCGGTCTAGGGAGCCATTGCTCACCCTTGCTCAGCCCCCAAGCTCACAGGGATGCCGGTGTAGCCCCCCTCGACCTGTCTAAGGAACATAGGTTAAAAAAACGGGTGGAGCTTTGATCACATCATCATGGCCACCTTGATGTTTTTGACCCTATCCTGTGGACTCCCCTGGATGACCCATTGGGCCTTTGGAACAAAGGAGGTCTGGCATGATTCTTGCTCCAGTGGTTGGGTATCCATGCCCTCCCTGCAGAAGGTGGACCTTTGGTCTGATCCCAGAGGGCTCTTATGCCAGTTTGAGCCCTGGTACCCTAGATGGCATTTCTGGAGTAAGTCCTCCATTCAAAACCCAGGCTGGCGCAACAGCTGCACCGGGTGAATGTTCACAACCGCCCCGTGGCTGGATCGGAGCCCTGAGGTGGAGTCCAGCTTCCCAGGCCAAGCCCAGCTTGGATGAAGGATAAATCGTGAAACATCTTGGTCATCCTGACCATGCCGGGCACTCCAAAAATGAGAGAGAGGGTTGGCATTCCCGAGACACTTCTGTGGCATCTTAATCTGTCCTCCTAGAACTGAAATAGTTCAAGCAACTCGAGAAAGTTGCTGGCGGGTGGGCAGCTCGGCCGGCCGCGCGAAGGACGAAGCTGAGAACAACAAGGCTGGGCTTTGCTACGTTCGCGTTCTGCTTTCTTTTTTAATCCAGGACTGAAAAACTGGGGGAGACTCCTGGCTTGAACAGCCCCAGCATCCGACAGCAGCTACTTTAAAAATTGCAGACAGTTTTGGGTGTCTGGGTTCAAATTTGAGCTGGTCAAAGGATAAGCCAATTTTGCTCAGCCTCAGTTCTCCATCTGTAAGATAAGTGAAGCTCGGATCAAAATGCTGCCCTTTCTTCATCCCCCTAGACTGCCCTAGACAGTTGTTCACCCACACAAGATCCTTCGCATTCTTAACATTTCATAGTGGAATATTCAGTGGTCCTAGTACTCATTAGAGTGCTGACTGGTGTCTGTGTTTGGGGAGATGGGATGTGTTTCTCCTTGGCATTTATTTTTAAACTTTTACCGTGGGGGGTGGCAAACCAGAGTTCCCTTGAAAAGGTGGAGGCCTTCCTTTGTGCCTTTGATGACCCCCACTTGCAGCTGGGGCTCGGGTGAAGCCATGGGATCAGCCAGGAAGTGCCCAGGCCCTTGTCATGTTGGCAGAGAAAGGGAAGGGCCAGGCAAGTGCCAAGGATCTGCAGGGAACTTCTGAATCCTTTCTCTATCTTACTAAGAAAATATACTCTGAAAGCCTCTGTTGATTAAAGCCAAAATGGGCAGTGGTGGTCAATATTTTTGAGCCCCTCTGTTGGAAAGTCATAAATGCTGTGAGAACGTGTGCAGCGCACATAAAAAGCCAGGTGGGGCTTCGATCACACCACCACAGCCACCATCTTGATTTTTCTGGTTCTGTTTTATTCTATTCTGAACAGACCCCACCTTGAGTTTTGTGTCCACTTCTTGGCAGGAAGGATTCATTAAAAAAAACCAACCTGGAACAGGTTGAAAGGAGGGCCACAAGGATGATCAGGGCCTGGACACGTCATCCTGTGAAGAGATCTAGAAGGACAGCCTTCTTCAAGGACCTGAATGGGTGTCACAGAGAAGAAGGTCAAAAGGTGTTCTTTCTCATTCCAGAAAGCACAAGATGAAATAAGGGATCTAGGGATCTAGGATCTAGGCTACGGGAAGGCAGATCCTGACTGAGTAAGGGCAGATGGACCGTGGGATTCCTGGTCCAGAGAAATGGTGGAGTCCCCTTGGTTGGATGCACCTGACCAGAGGCTGGGCAGCCATCAGCCAGGCGTGCTTGAGTTTGGATTCATGCCCTGAGCAGTGGGGTGGGTTGGATGGCCTCACTGCCCCCTCCAACTCCAGGATGCTATCCATGAAATTCTTTCCCAGATTTTGAGCAGAGAAATTCAGTGAAGGATTTCTCCAGGGGTTTTCTTCCCCCAGGAGAGGAGAGGATCAGAAACCACTTCTCCAGGACGGAGCTCTTCCTGAGCAGCTACTGGAAATGCCTCTGTTCAATGACACCATCTTCCTTTGGAGACTTGATGGTTCCTCCGAAAAGGGCATGAAATTTGGCTGGGTTGCACCAAAGTAATATTCCACCCATCCCTCCCAAGAAAAGAAAAGAAAAAAAGATGAGAAAAATCACAGGGGTCTGTGAACTGCAAGTCCTCCCTGATTTTACTGTTATTTCTATATCCTCAAGGAGCCCACCCATCCTGTGCATTTAGAACCACCAGCCCTGTTTCCATGCCCGCAACGCAGCCAGGCTTCTTCCCCAACCCCACCTGCCCCCCCCCCCCGCATGTTTGCAAGGCTGCCTGATGTTTCCAGGCACCCCCACCCTTCTCATGTCAATACATGAGAGAAACAAGAAAACTTTTAGCAAAGTAATTAGCTGTTTCCCTTTCGGTCTCTGATACAAGATAATTGTGCGCTTTTAAGTATGCTTGGTACTGAGATGTACCAATTATGGGTGTGATTATCTGGCTATACCTTGACTGGAAAGTATTTTTATGGCTTTGGGAGTAGCATTCCTGGGGAAGGGCTCCACCTGGCCATTTCGAAAGGTCACCTCTAGACCTCCTGCCTGGACAGAGGTCAGGGGTCTTTTTCTGGAGCAACTGACTGGTTGGAAGACACCTTGAACTGTTTGAGTACATGGCCTACCGATCGGGGCAACACAGTACATAAATGAAGGAGGTGCTTTCTGCAGAATGCTTCCAGCGTGCTTTGGTTGGCATCTTTCAGCCCTGGGCCTGGGGTAGGTTACCAGCTCTTTGAACCTGGGGGTTGTCTTTTAAATCAAAAATGGAGTTTATGCAATGCCCTAAATCCAAGTTAGCAAAATGCATTCACTTTGTTGGCAGAACATGCCAGGACCAAGCCAATAAACCACATGATGGCATAATGCAGTGGCCTGGTTAATCCAACATGCTATAACAAAGGATGTATTGGTAAAGCAGTTGCTTTGCATAAGAAGCATCCATCTGTCTCCCCTTAATTTCCAGGTAAGGCTTAAAAAGACTCATGGCTTGAAAACCAGCCTGAGAGCACACGCACACACACCATGCACATATCTGTATTTTCAGTATATATACCATACATATTAAGTTTTTGGCTGTAGTTATCCACCCAAAAATCTGAGTGGTTGCTATGAGGGGAAACGTCCTTCCTGCAAAGCCACCATTCCTGTTGTATGTAGTGAATGGGGAGCATGCCAACAATTTCACAACCAGGTCCTTTCCTCCACAGCTGAACCCAAGGCTGCATGTTTTTACAGCAGCAACAAGGAGGGAGAGAGAAGCTTCACAGAGAGGTGCTCAGAACTTGGCATTAAAGTTTGAAAATGGTGTGTGGCAACAATTCCCCTGCTGATGGGAAAACAGATTGCCCACAGCTTCAGCGGAGCTCGCAAGTTTGCAAAGAAATAAAAATATCCACTTGGCTTTGGTTTCAAATAAACCAATGTGGGGCCAGAGATCTAAGACTGAAACGCCATAAAAGTCTCAGTAGTAAATTATCTCAGTTCCCAGATCAGTGGACGTTGTGCCATTGCCCAGTTCTCAGCTGGTGTGAAGCCTCCATGCTTACGATGACTGTGCAAAGCAGCCTCTCGCATTCCTAAGGACAAGGATTTTCCTGCAAATGTCCTGGATCAGATTCCTGCTTGACCCCCTCAGTCCCTGACCAGGTTCACATGATTTACTAACGCTTAAAGGGGGTCAGGTGATCTGTGCTGCTGAGCATGTTGTGTAAACCGGGGCCTTGGGCCCAATCATGATTTGGTTTGTTTGCTGGAGCACTGCACGTTGTGTTGATACAGCCCCTGTGTTTGTTTAGGCTGAGTTTCAAGCTGAGCACTTGGTGCAGATGCAACCACAGAATCTGGAAGCGGTCAGCGCCTGGCCTGGACCGATCTGAAAGGCTTCTTGGGGCTTCCTGTACATGGTGCAGGCACACTTCCCCCTCGGGCAGTTTCCCCCCTCTGAACCGCCCATGAGCAAATACGTAGTCACAAAACATCGCATGTACCTGGGTGACTGTGCACAACCTCGAGGCAATAATCTGGGGGCCTGCCAAGATTTCCCTGAGAGGAGCAGTGAAATCTAACCTTTCCATCTATCAGCCCAGCTTTGTGCAGGATTAAACCTCACCAAAAAGGCAAGCTGAAAGGACAAAATTTACAGCAACAGCCCTTTGGAGAAGGAAGGAAGGAAGGAAGGAAGGAAGGAAGGAAGGAAGGAAGGAAGGAAGGAAGGAAGGAAGGAAGGAAGGAAGGAAGGAAGGAAGGAAGGAAGGAAGGAAGGAAGGAAAGATACATGTTCTTTTTTTCAAATAATTTTTCACAACCCACCCAGAAAACTACATGGATGTTTTCACGAAATGTCCCAAAGCTGAGTCTGACTTGAAAGAAATGTTGCCCTGTTTTATACAGTAATGTGCCAAAGAAAAGATAAGCCACACTGCCTTTTTCTAGGCAAGAATACAGGTTTTCCCAAGATGGCATCTTACAGGTATGTTGGATTACAGTGCCCATAATCCTCGTCCAGGATGGCCATCGGCTGTGGAAGACAGGAGCTGGAATCCAGGATGCGCGGGGTAGAAATACCACCTTGGACCAGGTGGTCCTGTTAATTCGAGCCAATAAGACCAGTGGCTGTTTCCAGGCAACGCTCTGGACTTGGTGACGGAGTTAACCGTTTTCTGGGTTCGTGCAGTAAATAGTACCCTGGACAAATCAGACGGGATGCATTCATACAACACACACACACACACACACACAAACCAAGGTTAATTCTAGCCAAGCAGACATTGCTCCTAGGAGTTTACTTAATTTAGGTAAGGGTGTTGTGAAAATCAAGCCATGAGGATCGGAGGTGGCCTACCCTCTCTTCATCATTTGTCATCCCCCCTTCCCTTCCCTGTGCTCTTCATAGGCCGCTGTTCAACAGGTACACTGTAGACTGCATCTCCCCCAGAACAGAGGCCCAGCTTGGGATCCACAGCCACGCCCCGATCCCCTTGGAATTCTGCCCGATCTGTTCCAGGAGAGTTCCTGTCAGATCCTTGCAAGAATTCAAGCCTGGGAGTGGGCAGTCCCAAAGATTCGCCTTCTGCTTCTCATGTCCTCCTGCCCGGTTCTTAGGCCAAATTCAGACCTTCTTTACAGCCACGTAATGTGGCTTCTCCATGAGGATCGAGCGTATCCTTCGGTTGCACAGAGGAGGCCTCTCCCCTCTGGGCAGCCCTCTCCCTTGCAGGGGTGGGGTGGGGGAGCGATATTCAAGATCTGGAGGGGGCCTCCTTGCAGCTCCTTCAGGAGCCTCTGAAATCCAGCACTTTTCCAAAGCGTTGCAAAGTCACTGGAATTTCAACGGGACCCACCGCCGGGGAGGAGAGGAAAGGACTGAACCGCGGTCTTCTCTCGTTGGCTCAGGGGAGCGTGCCGGAGATGCACCCCCCCACACCCTCTTTTGTTCAAATTGACAAAACCTTAGAAAGTTTTCTGCTTTGCCCATTTAGAATAAATATAATAAAGATCAGCAGGAGAGGCCTTTCTGAAGATGCCCTGGCTGTCAGAGGACCCTCTCTCTCTCTCCCAATGTTGGAATCGTCTTCCTGGGGAGTGGCAATTTGCACCCCCAAATCTCCCCGCTTTAGGAATTCTGTGCTGCATATCTTTGACCAGCCTTGTTATTCTGTGTTCGTTTTAAATTCAGTTGGCTGCCTTTAAATTCGTTAGCTGCCCAAGCAGAAAGGCAGGATTAAAATATAATAATAATAATAATACCATCAGCATTGACAAAATCACCATCAGTCACTTGCAAAGGCAGCTTTACTTGGAACAGCTGACATCCTGCAACGATACCTTTAATGTTATTACACATCTGCCTATCCCAGGTCCTTGGGAAGGACTTGATAGTTGGGCAAAAATGCCAAATCCAGTCTGAGCATCTGGCTGACTGTGTGACCCACCATAATAATAAATTGTTAAATTTTATATCTCTATGTGATTCTGGGCAGCATATGACAAAACAAAACAAAACAAAACAAAACAAAACAAAACAAAACAAAACAAAACAAAACAAAACAAAACAAAACAAAACAAAACAAAACAAAACAAAACAAAACAAAACAAAACAAAACAAAACAAAACAAAACAAAACAAAACAAAACAAAACACAGCAGCAGCTGTAGAGAGACATTTTTTCCCCCCAACAGCAAACCATTTTTCTGTTCCACACCTCTCCATTTATTTTCTTTCCAAGAGAGAGAAGCAACATGTGAGCTTTTTCAGCATCTCAGAACGGATGTCACCATTTTTACGGGCCAACATCTAACCTTTTCCTTTCGCAGACCTTGCAGGAGACATTTTGGGAGTCAGGACAGGGAAAGTCATCCCGTGGGCTCAGCCACTAGAGGGCAGCATGGTTAAAATCAGCCCCCACCAGGAGCAGAACAGGATTTCTTTCCTCATTATATCTTGAAAAATTAATAATGAATTTTTAAAAAAACAATTTAAAAAGGGCTTTTGTGCTCAATGGCAGGAGCCCTTCAATCCTCCTAAAATTAGGGGGCTTCAGAGGGTCCCAAAGTCATCACGGCCCACGCCAGACCTTTCCAAGCTGATGCCCACCAACACAGATGTGCCTGTCCACGTCAGGGGACAGGCACATCTGTGCTGGGGGCATCCCATCAGCCAACCCATTCAGATGTCCAGTAAGGCCAAGAAATACGACCAACTTTCAGGGCAAATCCTTTCTTTGCCATTCCTGAAACTGATGAGGGTTAAATCTCCAGCTGTTTATACAGAAAGCTGGTGCTGGGTATCGGAGGCCGCAGGGATGGCTCATGCACCGTAACATCATGGCCCAGACAATGGAATTTACGTGTTTTGCGTCCGTTGTGCAAAGGCATCATGGTGCAGCATTCAGAGGGCTGGATGAGGATACCTGGGTCTGAATCCACCTTTAGCTATAGCAGCTAGCCATGTTACTGGGAGTCTGTCCTTCTCTCTCAGCCCAACCTACTTCGCAGAGTTGCTGTTGGGAGGAAACACTGGGGGAGGGATACACCATATGCACTGCCTCGATTTCCTGGGTGAAAAAGCAGGAAACTAACAATAATTTTACAGAATGACCTGCTCCCTTGCAGCCCCCCACTCCCAACCAGGCAGGACAACCCAGTCTTCTTCACCCGTTTCCTTCCGCCTGGGAGCAAAGCTGAGGGAGCGTCCTCTCCCAGTTTGTACACACTGGGCAATCTGGGCCACGAAGCAGCAATTCCTGCGTGAAATAAGCCAAAGGACCCGATGTTCAAATGTCCCGAGAGATGTTTCTGCCTGCCAGTTTCCAGGGATGAATAATGGAAGGTCCAGAGCCCTGCAAAGCACAAGTGTCCTTGGGCTCCAGAGAGCTGCTGAAGTCCTTCTCTGTGGAATGTGACAGCCTTGGAGATCTCCGGGCTGGGACTAGGGAAGCTGTCTACAGCAGTGTTTCTCAGCCTTGGGAACTTGAAGATGTGTGGACTTCATGCTGGCTGGGGAATTCTGGGAGTTGAAGTCCACACATCTTCAAGTTCCCAAGGCTGAGAAACACTGGTCTATGGGCTTCTGCAGGAGAGTAAACAATGCCATGGGCATCATGACATGATCCTGCGAGTGGCATTACAAGGTGCCTGATGGCTTATAACAGACGAGCCTTGGCCCCCAAAGGACCTGAAGTCTACTGGTGTTGGGAGCAGGCACGGTATGGGAACTGCTGAGCCCACCTGCCTGTAGAGAGAATATTTTGGTGTTTACGGCATGCCTTGCACATAAAACACATTGATCGCCCCATTGCTGCTGCCATCTTGACTTTCTCGACCATACCCGAGGATGCTCCTGATCTCACGTGACATCTGATGACCATGGAGGTGAGAACAGGGTAGACATGGAACGCCAGGAAAAATAGTTTAGCCCCTTTCTGTCACTCAGGCCCTTTTCATCTTGAGGACTATCAAAAAAGAGGGGAGGGGGGTTCAGGTGGCCTTTGAAAATTTGTCCCCTGGTTTGCAGGCTGGGAAACGCAGGGGAGACAGTTTCTCTGGATTTCTCCACAAGAAGCAGACATTCTGCAGCCATTTCTCCAGGGCAGAACTTCCCCTTCAGCAGTGACCATGCAACTTCTTTCTTCCCAATGTCTTGAATGAATGGGAACGTTGGAGGACAGGAAGGCTGCTGGCCACTGGAGAACTCTTAGGCAGTGACAGAGGGCACCGTTGCCCACATTCCCTTGCCTAAGGGTCTGTAGAACCCACAATGACATCACGTGCCTCGTGACATCATCACGCCTATGATGCAAATTTATCTTTTCCATCACTATTGCATGGAGCGCATAACATGCATTAGTACAGTACATACCCAGTTTGCATTATTACGTACAGTACTTAATTCACATCATTTGCATGATGATGCCATGACACATGCGTCATTGCTGGTGCCCCCTGGGCCTGCTCCTCCCTAAATATGTCCACACTCTACCCAGGAAAATATATTTGAAATTCCCTTCCCCTTTGAAAGAGGTGTTGAAAGCAGGTTCTTTCATCTGATGAAAGCCGATTAAAAAAAATTGGGAGAATGTAGAGATATGCAGACAATACGCAGAAACTTGGCAGACTTCCTGCCTGCCTGAATATTCACGCCGTTTGAGGAATAAAACAATCTTCTGAAGGTTTTCCATTGGCTGGCATGAGACGCAGAGCAACACAGCATTTCCACCTGGGTATTTGTTCAGAAAAGTTTCTGGGGTCCTTCTAAATCCGGCTTCCCCAGCCAGGGAGGGGCGCTCCAGATGGATGGGACTCCGACTCCCAGAATTCCTAGTGATGAGCAATTATGGGAATTGAAGTCCAAGTCTCCTGCAGGGCAGCTGATCCCGATTATGGTGGTGCAGACGCCGATAATGCACAGAGAAGAACAGATTCTGAAATGAAAACTTTGCAGAAGCTTTTTCACGGGTTGGAAACTTTTTTTCAGGAGTTGGAAAAAGTCCTCCCAGACTCCTGATTTTTGCAAAACCGTTAGGCACTCTTGTTCCAAAGGAGCACAAAGGGGACAAAATAGAATTTAAATCCTGTATCACTCTAGCCCTTCCCTTGCATCTGGGGAAGGGAGTGAAAGCTTTGGAATAAAATTGGTGGATCGGAAAAAGGGTTTTTGGCCACCGCAATCCTCCTACAACTTCCGTTGGGAAGGAGGGGGCAAAGCCTCTCTTTTGGGGTATACAAAACAGAGTGAATCTTTTTTAAGATGCTTCCCATCTGTATTGGCAGGTAGGCCAAACAGCTTCTGCCCCCTGGTCTTGGGTTGGTTTGAAATGCAGCTGAAGAGCCCAAGGCCCACCTCTCCTTCACGGGAAGTGACATTTGGGGGGCCTTGAAGTCGGCAGATCCTTTCTCTGTTTTGCAATCTTTCCCTTCCCCCAAATGCTGATGAGCAGAAGATGTCCACCCACAAAGGTGTCATTCGAGGAACGGCCCAGACATCAGCAAGATAACTGTATGCACAAAGACGGAAAGACTCGGCACTACCCATGATCAATGAAGGAATGGTTGGTGAAGACAATGGAAGTTGCTGAGACGGCCAGACTGACTTCTTTAATCAGAGAAAAGACCATATGTGCGTTTATGGGTGACTGGAAACCCCTGATGGGCTTTTTGCATAAAACAGAAAAAAAAATGAACTTATGATTTATGGTTTTGATGATTACACAGGATAGATCAGTGTTTCTCAACCTTGGCAACTTGAAGATGGGTGGACTTCAACTCCCAGAATTCCCCAGCCAGTGGGAGTTGAAGTCCACCCATCTTCAAGTTGCCAAGGTTGAGAAACTCTGGGATAGACCATAGAAAGAGAGTTATGTAGAGTAAGAGGTACATTTATAATTATTCTTATGTCTGCGGTAAAGAAGATTTGGAAGCTATGTCTTTGCAACTTTTTACTTTCTGAGGCATAAACAAACTGAGCAAGCTGGGTTGGTAGACTTCATAAAGCCTCAAAAAGCAAATGTGCCACCCCAGGTTAAGACTGCTCGGTCTAAGTGTGAGCTGCTAAGGCAAATTTAGATTTATTCCCTGTGTTAGTTGCTTATATTAGAGGGGAATTGCTCTGGGTCACAAGAGCACACAGGAGCCCAGATGGTCAAGGCTATTCTTCACACAGCACATTAGGCACCTTTGGGGTCCATTCCCACAGGATGGAGGGAGAGCCGCTAACTTGGATGGCTTTGAAAAGGGATTGGATAAATTCAGGGAGGACAGTCCAATGAGAATTTCGTGTATCGATGTATGTATGAGACTCCAGCACAACGCTGGGCAGCTTACACTAAAAAAAATAAAAGAATGAAAAGAAAATTCAATGTGCCCAGCTAAACACTCTTTGTATAACATAAAACACAACTGACACCCTCTCCCAAGGCCCAGGGGAACAGCCAATGTTTAAAGACTCCCAGGACATCATTAGGATGGGACCCCTCTGGATCTCCAGGGGATCCCATTCCAGAGGGCAGGCGCCATGACAGAGAAGGCCCACTTCCGGGGTCCCCCAAGATAGCACTGTTTGGCGGAGGGGACCCGAAGCTCACCGACTCTGCCCGAATGTTTCGGGTGGGCAGAAGCTCTGGGAGGTGGTCCCTCAAATAATTGGACCCCATGCCATGGAGGGCTTTATGGGCACCTTGAACTGCACCAGAAGCTCAGCGGCAACAGGTGCAGCTGGAGCGACAGTGTCACCTTGGCGCATGGAGGTGCACCCACGATGCTCACACTGCTGGATTCTGGACCAGCTGAAGCTTCTGAGAGGTCTTCAAAGGCAGCCCTAGGTTGGGGGCAGGATGGTTCCCAGACCCAGCCTCAGGGGAAGAGTGTGGGAGAGGGGAAGGTTTCCATTGACTGCCTGCAAGGACCTCAGAGGGACTTGGCTGGCCACCATGGGAAACAAAACCATGGGTTGAGTTGGCCTTGGCCTGATCCGGCCCAGCTCTTCTTATTCTGGCCCCGTCAGCCTCCTTTGCCTGTCCCCCTCCCTGAACATGTCATCGGTGAGTGTGTGTGCACTCCTGAAAGGCTGCTCTGTGCATGCACGTTTTTCCAAGTTTGCTAAAGGCCAAGAGAAGGAAGTGAATCAGACAAGGAAGGAAAGATGAGTTGGTGGGGAGACCAGGGGTCTGTTCAAGGTGTCTTTCTCCTGGGTGAGTTAAGTCAGCTGCAGCAGGCCATAAATCTTTGGCTGTTTCCTGGAGGGACGACACGGGGAGGGGCAGAGCATAAGTCCACCACCATCTTTTTAAACTCAGCCTCCCCAGATTAGGGTAAGGCGAGGCTGCAGGATAAGCCACTGCATTGCAAGTGGTTGCACTCCCGCACTTCTTCCTAGACCTCCAGATTTTAACACAAGGGGCATCTCCATCTCCCACCTTCACGGCCTTCTACAACTTTCCCCAACTCTTCCTCCCCAGAGCAACTCCCAGGTTGGCTGGGAATTATGGGAGCTGTAATGCAGGGGAGAAAGAAGGGGGGTTGCAAATCCTCCTGGGACGGCTGGAGGCCAAGCGAGATGAGAAAGTCAGGCTGCCTCTGGATAACCCATCAACTCCTGTATTCTCCTCCAATCCTGCAAATCTCCGGGGCAGGGGGCGGGGAAGGGGGGCTGAAGATTCCACCGGCTTCATTGCTAATGAGCTGACCCAGTTTTGCCCAGTGCCTTGATGTTGAACGCGGGGCTCACACACCACATTTAGCCAAATCAGTTAAAGGCCTGGCCGCTGTGTTCACACAACGTGGAAAGCTTGCTTAGCTAATCAGTTTACTGATGAGTCAATGGACTGTATCAGGACACAACCCCAAGTCAAGAAAGCTTGTGCAGTATTAACCTCAGCGAAGCTTTGTGTGGCTTTGCATGTTGTAGAAACACGGCTGCAAGGGAAGGCCAGGAAAGCCAAGATGGTAGCCACAGTTGCAACAAACATTGCAAAGGGGTGGGGCTTTAATCACACGGTCACAGCTCCCATCTTGACTTTTTTGACCCCCTCCCGTGCCCCTCCCCTTGCTCTCTGGTTACTTTATGATTCAGATATTTGGTGCTGCTCAACCTTGGCCTCTTTCAGGTGTGTGGGCTTCAACCCCCAGAATTCCCCAGCCAGCCTTGCTTCAGCCAGACCAAAAGGCCTGCTTGAAAGGGCAAGATGGCACTTGGGATTTTGCATTTCTTCACATTTTCCGACACAGTTCTTTGCTCAAAGAATGCACCAAAATGCATTACAAAATAAATACTGCAGAAGAAAATGCCATTCGAATTTGGAAGTTACACCTTGGGGAACCTTCCCCCCTTTTGCGAGGAGGTATATTCAAAGCTGCCTATTTGCAAAAGAGAAGCAGAAGCCTCTTTCTGCAGGGAGCGTTCCAGAACCTGGTTCTTTGCGGAGTATCCTCCCCACGGCCAAGCTGGGGAGCAGGGCCTCGGAGCGGTGGCGGTGGCTTGCTTTCCTGCACCCGAGCCCCTCTCTTGGCACACCTGCAGGCCTCAATCCATCTGTCAGGAGTACCAGCTGGTGACTGCATCGTCCCGGCCCAGCCGCCACACGGGGACACAGACAAATAAGGCCAGATGTCTGGGTCCAAGGTCATGGAAGCATTCTTATATTAATACCCCCTCACGCCTCCTTGCAAGCATCCTGCTGACTTCAGGGGCGATGCTCCAGGGGACTTTCCGTCGGACGAGGCCAGACGTCCCCGAAGGGGGAGGCATCGGACCCTGCTGGGCTGGTGGCGTCGCTCATCGCAGGCGGGCCCCGAGGGAGACAAGGGGCGTGCATGTCCTCACAGCCGGTGGAAGCAGGGCAGGTACACAGCCCAGCAGGCGTCTTCCAGAACGCACCAGACGTGGACGGGGTGCCAACCCAGCTCGTCTGGTGAAGTTACGATCCACAAGGGGCTGGGTGAACCCAGGAAATGAGTGAAGTCAGTCACCAGGTTGTGCATCTCCTACTGATTTAGACACCGTCTTCTGGGGGGGTCCACAGGATGTGGTCAAGAAAGTCAGGATGGCGACAGTTACGTCGAAGGGACAGACGTAAAAACCACACACAGCTTTGATGGTGCTGTCATGGCCCCCAAGGCACTTTTGGGGCCACACCTTGCAGACCGCCCTGCCAACATGTGCCCTTGGGTTCCTAGGTGTCCTGTGGAGCCACAATGACGTCACAGTGATGTCACATGGCTCATGATGTCATAATAGTGTCGTTTGCATGATGGAGTCATCACATACATGATGTCACTTCCCTTCCTTGCCCATCTCTGTGCCCATGGGTAGGGGCAGAAGTGGGGGGAAGGGAGTGCCTCCACTACCGGTAGTCCTCGACTTACAACCACAACTGGGACTGGAAGTTCTATCGCTAAGCGAGGCAGTCATTAAGTGAGTCACGCCTGATTTTATGACCTTTTTTGCAGCAGTCATTGAGTGAATCACATGGTCATTAAGCAAATCCCATTGCCTTTGCTTGTCAGAAGCTGGCTGGGAAGGTTGCAAATGGTGATCACGTGACCCTGGGACGCTGCAACTGTTGTAAATACATGCTGGTTGCCAAGCGCCCAAATTTTGATCATGTGTCTGTGGGGTTGCTGCAATGGACCGGTGGCAAGTCACTGTTTTCAGCGCCGTCATAACTCTGAATGGTTACTAAACAAACGGTCATAAGTTGAGGACTAACTGTACTTTCTCATGCTGGAGCCAAAGCAATCAAGGCTTTTAGTGGTTTTTTTTCAATGGTAAGAAAAGGTGGCAGAAAGGATGGACATGAAGCTGCCTGAAGGACAGGTGAGATGTGGTCAAAACTGGGGTCTCTCCTTTGACCAGGGCACCCCTGCTGATCTCTTTGGGGTCCTGCCCTGCGGGAACGCCAGACCAGCTCAACCATCTCATCTGACATAGCCAGAGTCGTTTTGGAAAACGAATCGGGCTGGTTCTTTGCAGGACCCCCTGCAGTGAAAAAGAAACCCGGCTGAGACTGGTGAGGCCTTGTGGGAACCCTAACAGTGGATGGGAACTGTAGTCCTTGGGAGCCCTCAGCCAGGCTGAAGGAGCAAGCGTGGTGGGAGTCCCTGCTCGATTCTTCTGGAACTCACAGCTGGCCTGGTTTGGGGGCCTTGAGTTGGATATGCAGGTCCTGGTGGGCGGATGTGCGGAGGAGGTGTTGTTTGTTTGGAAAGCAAACTGTAAGGGCCCTCGGCCGTCCCAAGTCTCGGGGACAAGAAGATGAGATGTAGAACTGGAGGAGCCTTGAAGCCCCTCCGTGGGGCAGGAGAAGATGCATGATGGGGATGCAGCTCCCTTGAGGAAGGAGCTCCAGCAGCGGCCGAAAACTTCACAGTCTGCAAACCGATGGGGCAGATGGACAGACGGAGGGCCTGGCCAGTTCTGCAGTGGAGCCCCATGGCGGAGAACTGGGAAACTGGGAGACCCCGCCCCAAGGCCTGCCCGCCCACAAAGTGTGCTTCAAACCAGGGATTTTCACACTGGGTTCCCCGGGGCCCTGGGGTTTCACAAGGACCTGAAGAGGGTCCACGGGTGGAGAAAAACCCTGAATGCACTGATCCGAGACAGCACTGCCCTTCCGCTCTCTCTGGCTGTATGTTGCCGGTGTTTGCCGCCCAGCATTTGCAATGAGCTGCCTTTCCCTCCCCACGTTCACACAAAACCGGACTCCCTGCCTGCTCCCGAACTCCAAGAACCATTTCTAATTTGCTCAGCAGCGCAAGAGCAATTGATCGCCATGAATCTGTCTGCCTTCCTCTTCGCTTCCCAAGTTGCGGACAGCGTTTGTGGGCATTGTGTGCTTGTGTCCCCAAGAGGTCTACTTAGGAGAAACGGCATTGAGCTGCGTGGGAATTAATGGAGAAACCTAGGCCTGCACTGCAGGGGGTGTGCTGCAAATCCCTTTGGAGTGGGGCATGTGCATGAGAATCACGCTGTGCAAGGACAGGAGAAAGACAGAGGTTCAGCCTAGCATTCATAATGGGAAAAGTCCACGCCACCAACACCCATCCTCAATATACATACATTATTTTTATTTTGCTTTCGTATCAACTGTGTGTGTGAAGTGCACATTTTTCCAGATATGGATCACTGGCTGCAAAGTGGTACCATTGCAGACAGTGCAAATACAGGTGAAAATAGGAAGCGCGAAACCAACTCCACAGCTGTTGGTTTAGGGCCCAAATTTTGAGAAATGAAAATCAAATTCAGCTGATATCACCTGAGGAACATTTGGTCTTAGGAACTTCTGAACTCCTCTTAAAAGAATATCCTGAAGTTGCCGGGCGAGCTTTGAAATATCTTGCATCGTCTGCAACCGCTTCCCCTTGTGAGCAAAACTTTTCTTCATAGGCAGCAACAGAAAATAAGTATAGAAATAGGGCTAAATACAGAAAGTAGCCCAAACGAGCTCACAGGGTCGTTGTTGTGGGGCACATAGGCAGGGGTATCAGGTAGGGTCGCCACCTTGAGTTATATAATAAAAAGGTGAGATAAAATAACAATAATGTAGATGATCGTGATCTCTGCTTATAAGTGAGACCCATTGCTCCAGACCCTGGACTTCTCTCTCTGGAACAGCAGTCATGCCCCACCCAGAGAACATGGATTTGTTTGGTTAAAACAGTGCCTTAATGGAGCAGTTTGAGAGGTGTTTAGGGAGCCCGCCTGCCCTCCAGACTCATGTTTCCCAGCAGGGCCTTTTCCTGCAAACTCACTCAAGGGTGAATATCCCTGCAATTAACCACAAGCTTCTTGGGTGAGGGAGCTTTCCTCTCCAATTTCTGCTCCAGCATCTGCCCAGGGAAGGTCAGCCCAGTATGGGTTGGTTTACCCACAACATCAGCATCCAGGAGCAAATCTTAGAGAGCATGACATGGAAACGAGCATAAGTGAATAATCTTCCCATTGATCCATCCATCCATCCATCCATCCATCCATCCATCCATCTACCATCTACCATCTATCTATCTATCTATCTATCTATCTATCTATCTATCTATCCATCCATCCATCCATCCATCCATCCATCCATCCATCCATCCATCATCTACCATCTACCATCTACCATCTACCATCTACCATCTACCATCTATCTATCTATCTATCTATCTATCTATCCATCCATCCATCCATCCATCCATCCATCCATCCATCATCTACCATCCATCATCTACCATCTACCATCTACCATCTACCATCTACCATCTATCTATCTATCTATCCATCCATCCATCCATCCATCCATCCATCCATCCATCCATCTACCATCTACCATCTACCATCTACCATCTACCATCTATCTATCTATCTATCTATCTATCTATCTATCTATCTATCTATCCATCCATCCATCCATCCATCCATCCATCCATCCATCCATCATCTACCATCTACCATCTACCATCTACCATCTACCATCTATCTATCTATCTATCTATCTATCTATCTATCCATCCATCCATCCATCCATCCATCCATCCATCCATCATCTACCATCCATCATCTACCATCTACCATCTACCATCTACCATCTATCTATCTATCTATCTATCCATCCATCCATCCATCCATCCATCCATCCATCCATCCACCATCTACCATCTACCATCTACCATCTACCATCTATCTATCTATCTATCTATCTATCTATCTATCTATCTATCTATCTATCTATCTATCCATCCATCCATCCATCCATCCATCCATCCATCCATCCTCTATCTCTATCTATATGTCAAGGCGGTGGCCATCAAAGTGAGCAGAGTTTTGACCGCACTGTGGTACCCACCATCTTTTTTGAGCACACCTTGTGGGTACCCCTCGCCAGAGCCCATTTTCAGTTGCCTATCCTAGCCCATTTCAAGCCCCTTTGCCCCATCCTCACCCACAACAACTCAGTGTTTTGCTAGCTTCACTCAGCCTCATTTCTCACTTTCTCACAACAAAAGTGCAGCTGGGGTTGGGTTAGGAAGCAAGCCTGGATCCTAGTTCAACTGAAAATCAGTTCAGGAAATCCCAATTAATCACCCAGGCACCTACTGAACACCAGAAAATTAAGCTGGTTAATGATATCTTTTAAAAAGGCCCCTCTGCACATCTAATCAGGAAGATCTACGGGATCTACAAGAAGGTATTTTCCCCAGCAGCCTACATGGATGGATCCGGATTCTGTCTTTTCACAGCTAATTGCTTTCATGCATGGATTTGCTCACATGGATAGCGTTAATCTGTTTAAATATTTGTATATTTTGTTTGTCGCTTATTCGTTCAGTCACTTCCGACTCTTCGTGGCTTCACGGACCAGCCCACACCAGAGCTTCCTGCCGGTCGTCAACACCCCCAGCTCCCCCAGGGACGGGTCCGTCACCTCCAGAATATCATCCACCCATCTTGCCCTTGGTCGGCCCCTCTTCCTTTTGCCCTCCACTCTCCCCAGCATCAGCACCTTCTCCAGGGTGTCCTGTCTTCTCATTATGTGGCCAAAGTGTTTCAGTTTTGCCTTTTTATTAAAATATTTGTATATTTTAGAGCTCCACAAAACATGAATTTCTGGGCATTCCTGAGCCATTTTATCTCAAGCATATTTTAACCCTAAAATATGCATTTTCAAAGCATTGCAAAATTCAGAAACGGTGGTGGAAACTACCGGCGTGTAGAGAGCACTTTAAAAGAAGCGTATCTTTTTCTTACACATCAGCAGCAACCAGAAGCCATCTCCCCAAAGCTGGGGCGGAGGTGGGGCAATGCAAGCGAAGCGGAAGGTATTCCTGGGAAGGTTGATTAAATTAGATGAAAAATGGATCGAGCACTCTCAACAAACCTCCGACCAGATAAGCCTAGGAACTGAAATGGAGTCAGTGAACACTGGCCTGGGATTTGCTGCCCAAGAGTCTGACCAGGCACCCAACCCACGTGAGCGGCGCCTCTGGCGAGTTGCACATCAGAAACAGGAGAGGCACCAACGTCCTTGTTTACAAGGGAGAGGTCCTTGAAGGAGAGCAGATGTATAGGGAAGGAGATAAGAAGGAGGTGACATTGGTCAGGGAGGATGGCAAGAGCCTCAGGTCTGGTAAAATGAGTCAATTGGAAAAGGTTCTGATGCTCCCACCCTGCAGATCATCTTACTTTGGAAAAACCAAGGGATTCTGGAAGCTGAAAGTCCAACACCTCTGCAGAATAACAGATTGGAGAAGCCAGATAGGGAGGAGTGCTTGGTGGAAGGGTCACTGGTTATATGAGCGGGTCTTGGTGATGGGTGATCACCAAGATCACCAAATCCACTGATTCTGTGGATTATCCATGCATGCCTGTTGTTTTGCGACCTAACCCTGCTGAACTGTACCAGCCTCCCTGGCTCCTCGGGTGTTCTGAATGCCAAATAACATCATTTGATGTACAAAGGGGGCCAACATCTCAGGAAGCAGAGAGCTCCTTTGGCCCATTCTGGGAAGCCATTGGGTGATTTAACACGGTCCTGAGTACAGCTGCACTGGAGATGATCCCAGCCCCTTTCAGATACCCAAACTCAGGAACCGGAGCAGTCAGTACCACCCCTGCTTTGAAGCTGATGTCATGGGAGCAAGAATAGCCCGCTTCAGTTCCACCTTCCTGTGTCCCTTGTGATGGGATCATAGCTCCATGTTTACCATCTGCAATATTTTCATGAAGTACCCGGTGACCCAAGATGGACTTCCTGGGACCAGTCAAGGCAGGACACCCTTCCAAGTTGCCATCTCAAAGCACCGTCGCTCCCTACTGGGCCCTGCAGGACCTCCAGGTCCTCCTCTGCCCAATCAGAGGCAGGCCCTTGGGGTGAAGGGCGAGAGCATTTAGCAAGACCTCAAGGACTCAAACATGAGACACGGAGGAGTTTAGGTCATTGATGTATTTCAGAAGTGACCAAATCGGAAAACTGCCATTACCTCAACAGCTCATAACTGAAGCAGCTGCTTTTTAGCGTTCTGTGTAATAGAAGCCTAAAATAAGCTCAGCTACACGGGCCTTGTTTCATCCCATCTGTTGGGAAGGTCAGGAAACAGTACTTTAAACGGGCCCTCTAGATAGAAACCACGGCCTCCTGGACTCTGGGATCCAGACCTATGACCAGCTCTGGCCCTCTTCCATTTTGCACAGTTAAAGGACAAGAATGAAGACTAAGGAAACTCAGATTCTTACAGATTCTGTTTTTTGCAAGGTTTAGATCAACTGTTGTTTGAGTTCTACTGTGCGATGCTATTGTTAACTGCCCTGAGTCACATGAGAGGACAGTCTAAAATTAACTAATTAAATGCAAACTTCATGCTTCCGATCCTTCGTGCTTTTGGGGGGGAGGGGGGCAATGTCCAGAGAGGAATAGCCGGCTCCTTTTACCACTCCAATGGACGCCCATAACCTGTTGTTGAAGTCAAATTGCAAAGACGATGCGTCTTCTAAGCTTGGGGGTTTCATCCGTATCCGGGGATTGTCATCCACATTTTTAGCAGCTTCTAATCTACATAGAGTCTACTGGGGTTGGGTGGCCAATAAATTTGAAATGGTGGTGATGCTGGTGGTGATGATATTGAATCTAAACATCTGGCTGACTGTGCAACCAGCCACCACCACCACACATAGACGCCACTGTCTTTCCATCACATGGCTTGCTGATATTGCAGATACCTGAAGATATCAAGACTTCCCTGTATGTAAAGCTTCCCTGTTCCCAGGGCCCTTCCCACTGGCCAGGCAGTTGAAAGGAGGCGTAGCTTGACTTTGCAGTCAGCCAATGTTTGTCCTGGCCAGTGAATTCTGTAAGAGAAACGCTCATGGCTTATTTTCTTTCCAGCCCTTCTTTCTCCCAGACCTTTTTCTTGGAGGACCAAGTAGGAAAAATAGGGCAGTTCACTGAGTTTTGATGCTCCCACAACTTGGGTGACTGAGTAGAATTAGATTAACCCTCGGCAAGACTATTGGAAGCTAAATCTAATCCCCCTAAGGGTCAGCTGCATCAACTGACCACTTTATGGTCTTCTGACAACACGCTGCTTCCTCTCTCCCATTGACCCAATAAACGTGTTGTGGGAATGGGGGCTTTGAAATACTTTCAGATGGTTCGCCAGTTAAATCCTGTCAATGCAGTGGTGAGAAGGACGGAAAGCCTTGTGTGTGTGCAGAAATGCAGGTTGCCCAAAGACCATTGTTTTGCCCACTTCTCCGTTGGTAAAACCCTCCTAAGAGACCGTGTGTGTTGCGTTGCTCCAAAGGGTGCCTAATCCAGCCCTTACAGTCATTGGTCCAACCAAAAACCGAGCCGTGTGGCTGCTGCCTTTCAGACCAGCCCATCCAGTCCAGTTTGCCAGACCAGCCCTTCCAGACTCTTCTGCTCCTTCATCTCCGTTGATTTTGCAACTTTTGTTTAGCTTCTTTGGCTCAAGGAAAACGCCCCAGGGTGAACTTTCTCCCACTTTTCCTCCCCACCTTATTTTTTTCCCTTACAACACCCTCACATATTTGCATCCTGTGAAATATCCTTGATGGCTTTGGTGAGCTGGAAGGAAGCAGACTCCGCAAGGGGACTTGCCAGCCGCTGGAAACGTCATTGCTGGTTTCCCAATGGGAGATGCCTATCGACTCCTTGGCTCCAGGCACCCAAACGGGCTGGGAGGAGAAGGCTTCCCTTGATGGAGTTTGGCTTCGGGGACAGAGGAGCCTTCCAAGTTTGCAGAAGACGGTGAAGGCTTCTCACCCCGGCTTGGAATTAACCACCCACGCCTGTTGGTGGAGCCCTGATGAGAGGAAAGCACATCAGGAGAAACCAAAGTAAAGATATTTGCATCTGCTTATCAAATGGAGGCTGGGTCTTGTTTCAGGGCATCCCCCAGCTTGCCTCGCTGCAGTGTTGGAAACCGCACCCCTCCCCAGTCAGTCATCTGCTGGACCATCTCGATAGATTGCAAAGGTTTCTGAGACACATTATCATAGCCCTGGTGGCTTTCATGGACACATCCGGGGAGCTCTCTTGGCAACAACGGAGGTATAATCCACCTTCACTTTTTTTAGGATTTTTTTTTTCAATTTCCCAGTCTAGACAATGGAGTCCCCCTTTTTGGGGGGAGATGGGCAGTAATAAAATTTTAATAAACAAACAAACAAACAAACAAATAAATAAATGGCTACGGGATTACTGAGTGCTGATCCAGTCCAGACCTGCTTAGGGCTTTTGTGGAATCAACCAAGGTTGTCTAAGCGCTGCCCTCTGTTGTGAGAATGACACAGAATTGTTCGCACTGAGTTCAGCTCTTAGTGATGACACAGTCACATCCATGGTGCTTTTTTGCGGTGGTTCAGAAGTGGCTGTCTGTTGCCTTTTTCTCAGGATTACCTGGGACTACAGCCTGGGATTACCTGGTCATCTCCCATCTTAGTTTACACTGGAGGGGAAGGTTCAGGTGTATCTGGACTTCTTTTCCAGATGTTGCTCACCATTGATGAACGTCTCCATGAGTTGCTGAATGAGTTGACAGCTGACTCCAGGGTGTCTAAGAACCCAGCCTGAAATCTTGTCTACATGGTGGTTACAGTTCCACTCAGAATGTCTCAACTCTCCCCAAAGTACAGATAGATCATAAGTTGGGTCAGCCCCATCTTTCAAAGAAAGCCCATGTGCAAATCCCGTATCTGTGGAGATTCAGAGAGGGGATGTAACTCATGTTCTATTTATTGCTCTCCAGCTCCAAGATCTTGAATAGGAGGATCAGAAAAGACACCTTCCCTATTCCAGAATAATTGTTGCAGCTTAGAGCAGGTGCTGCGCTGGCCAGTCAACTAGGCCGAAAGGGAGGTTTACCTTTCTTTAATGCAAACCAGCGTTTGAAAGCAAAGACACGTCAATAGAAGAGTTTGCAAGCAAGCCACTGGATCCTCACAGATCTGGCTTCGGGTTTCTGTTGGTTCCACAGGGGAAGAGAAACGAGTTCACTCCCCCTTCCTCACTCACCTATGTTCCCAATGCTCTGGGAATGTTCGTTTAATGCATAATGTATACATTGGGGGGGGGATTTGTGCATAGCTTTACAAGCCACCAGGAGCAACCTTTGTGGGTGTGTTTAAAACTTTCTTTTTACCATCCCAGTTCTAATCAGCCCTTCGGCTTAATTAAATCTCAAAGCAGGAGCATGGCATGGGGTCACACCCACACCACGCAGAGAGATAATTACTCCATTGCATAACCATTAACGGATTTGTAGCGTCTTCCTCCTCTTGTTTTCTCAGAAAATGGGCATCTTTCGTATTTTCTCTTTGAGGGGAAGGAAAACACTTTGGGGTTCCAGCTGGTTGGGGGCACCAGCACACACACAGCTGCTTGGAAACTCCTGGCTTTGAAACGTTCATATGGGGTTTCTTTCCCCTTAAAACTCTGTCAACCAAGAAGGACCCTTTATGGCCCTGATAACTTTCCAGCTGCAGGCATTCCTCTGTGGCCAGGCGTCTCCCCCTCGTCGGTTGCGTGACGGTAGCCCTTTTTTTCAAAATCAGCCGATTTCTTAGAAGTTCCGTATTTTTTAATGAGATCTTAGGAAGTCTCCGGATTGAGTTTGCCTAAATCGTACGAGAGTTGTTACTTCTTAAAGATTTCCTTTCTTTCTTGCCCGCGTCAACTCACAAGGTCGCACCATGATTTTAGTGCTGGAAAAAAAGGCTGAACTTTATTGTAACCAGGATAAACTGGGCTAATTCTTTGTTGGGGTAACCATTTCTACAAAACTTGGATTTGGCTGGGATTACACCATGTACTAATTAATAAGGGGAGTTGTTTCATTTTGCCTCAGCCATCATGGTTGGTAAACCATTGCTTGGTGTTTAAAAGGTCTGAACCTAGCCAATTATGGTTTATTCAATAAACTCCATTTAACAGAAGCCATGGCTTAGTGTGAAATGTGAAGCCCAATTTTGAAGTAAACATAACAGGGCAGAAAATTAGTCTGGCACATAATGTGATGGCCTATTGCTGCTCCTCGGGGTGCTGGCAGGGAGGGGGTCAAAAAAGTCAAGATGGCCACAGTCAGGCAATTGGAGCCTCACCCCTTTTTTACATGTGTGGCAACATACATCCATACATGCAAATCCATCATGCAATTCTCTTTTGAGATCAGCAGTTTGATGCAAAGCACAGAGAAAAAGAGAGTGAGCAAAAGAAATTAAGTGTGGGAAATAAGAGAAAATGAAATACAACTCCGTCTAGTCCACATCAACACAATTCATTATACCTCTCCATCTTTTTCTGTCCTTGAAAGCCATCCTTGTTTCCACTCCATCCATATACTCCACTGAACTCCTTAATTCAGTTTCCTTGAGGATGTGCCCCATGAGAATCATCTGAAGGAAACTGGGATGTTTGGCCTGCCAAAAGGAACATGCAGCAGTGTTTCTCAACTTTATTCAATTTAAGATGGGTGGACTTCGATTCCCAGAACATGCTGGCTGGGGAATTCTGGGAACTGAAGTCTACCCATCTTAAAGTGGCCAAGGTTGAGAAACACTGACATACAGGATAGCCCTATTCAGGTATATAAAGAGAAGGTGGTCAGGAACTGTCTTCCATGGCCACAGAAACGAGGAATAGAAATAACGGTATAAGTCAAAGTCACCTCAATTTGGTTCAAATATAAGGAAGTACTTCCTGACGGTAGAATCTATCCGGCAATAGGACAGTCGACCTACAAAGGTGGTAGGTTCTTCATCTCTGGAGGCTTTGAAGAAGAAGCCAGAAAGCCACCTCTCATAGATAGTTTCATGGGTTTGCCTGCGCATTTCCAGGGGTTGGGCTAGATGACCCCTGGGGTCCCTTCCAACTCCACAGTTCTATCATAATTCTCATTCCTGAATTAATCCATTTTCTGGGTTTGCAGAATGTGCTGTACCATGCACTAGCCAAAGAGGCTGAATTTGGATAACAAGCTGAGTCACAAAACAAAAGTAAGGCAAGTGAACAATCCCCCAGTTTAGCATGTTGTATGCGTACAAGTGCCAGGTCCTCAATGCCTGGGTAGGCGTGTTGTGGGAACATAGCCTGCCAAAAGTATACAGGTGTGCTGGCTCTGAAAAAGCCCGGCATGAAATCAAGAGCAGACCATAAATACATTGCATGTGTTTGTTTATTTCTGCAATTTATCTACCATGTCAATCCTCAGGGACTGTAGATGCTGGACAGATATAAAGATAGCGATGAATTGCATGAATCATGGGATGACCAGATCTGGGCTGCAGGAATCCAGGTGGCCACTTGATGGCAGCAAAGGGATTCAGAGCAGGCCAACTCTTGCTGCCCCCTTGTGGTCCCCTGGAGATTTGCAGCACAGCTCTGAATCAGCAAAATCCTGGGAATGTCCCGGGGCCCAGAGACCTTCCGAAAGCTTTGCATTGGAGGGGGGTCCACAGAACACTTGAGCAAAGCTGCAGCGTCTCCCTCCTCGCCGGGGATGCGTCGAGCTGCCTCCACCCGCATCGTGCAACAGCCCGAAGCGGCCCATGCTGCTGAGCCTGCAGGATCTGCACTTTCCCCCGGGCCCTCGTCCCCCAGCTGGGCCTTTGGGAGAGGAATTGGTGCCCCTCCCACTGGCAATGTGGTCTCACTGTTCCTCAGATGCAAATGCACAAGACCCACCCTCCAGTTCCCACCGATTCCCAAAGCCGCGCCACACCTATTCAACGCTGCCACATTCGGCTAGTGCGCCTTGCAAAACGATTTGCTTGGTGCTGTGTGGCACTTGGCAGCAGCATCGCCTCGTGCCCAAAAGGCTTTCAACAGCAGCTGCGTTCCCACTTCCTGCTTTAGCAGGGCACGAAAGCACAACACGCAAACCTTGTGTTATGTTAACGTTCAACAGGGGTTGTTAAGGGCTCTGCAAAACATCCTTTGCATGGACTTTTCCACGCATGGACAAACCGACGTGTCCATATTTGGGGCGTTTTGTTCGGTGTAGAGAACTCAGTGGGGCTCCCCTGGTCCCTTGTGCAGATTTTGTGCCATCTGCAACACAGAACAACTGAAACAGTTTGGCAGAAGCTCCCAAAAGCCCAAGGGGTTCTTTGGCCTTGAGACAAAACATTTTTTCCCATTTCATGCCCAGTGTTAGTTTGATGTTGTGGTGTGACCCAGAAACTGGGTTAATTTAGTAACCAAGTTAAACATGTGAGCACAACTGATCTTTTGTCAGCAGAAATACATGGATCCAACAGGTAGGAATCTTCTGGGAAAAGGCACTCCTTCTCTTTGGAGGTGGTTGCAAAAGTCTTTCTGGAAAACATCGACCTTGGAGAGTTATTCAAAGCCAATGTGTTTGGGTGTCTGGCTGCCTCTGTTAGATCCTGTGAGCCCAGCTCATCAGCTCAGTTTTGATTTCTACTTAGAGCACAAAGACGGAAGATGGATCACTTCCGGAGCTGGGTTGTGCGAATGGAGCCCTAAAAGAAAATGCAAAGGTGTTCTAGCCAGGAGAGAAATAATGGCAAGTCAGTGAACAATTTCCAAAGGCAGAATTCTGAAAATAGGGACACCCCTCAGAATATGCAAGGGGTAACTAAACCAGTCAAGATTTCTTCTCTTTTTAGAACTAAAATACGGCAGCCGGAAGTAAGGGTTGGTCTTCTGGTTAGCTGTCTCTTCTTTTCTTTGACGTATATTATTTTTACATTTTACTTCGTTGTAAGCTACCCAGAGTTGTTGTGGGATCAGGCGGCCTTGAAATTGAAATATTTAATTAATTAAATCACTTCCTTTTCATTTTCCTCGATTGATATGGTGCATTTGCATGAACACAAATTATACTGTATATCCAATACCGTCTTTAGAAAGGAATGTATACTGTAACTATATGTACAATCTAAGAGTTATCCATGTAGGACACTAAGACTGATTCCTTGAAGGAATTGATGCTGCCTTGAATTGGACTGGCACAGAGTTCTAAGCCATAGCTTAACTTCTTGAAAGCAAAACCTTAGCCGGCTGGTCCTGCTTCAGAACCAAGAACCTTGGGAAAGACCGTCGCTCAAAGGTTTGTCACCACAGGCAAGGTCTTCTCAATATTCGGTGTTACTTCCAGCAGAAATTCAAAACATTAAATAGAAAAGAGTTTGTTGAGTCCAAGGAAATACCAGCTAATAGGCAATGTATGTGTGTGTGAGAAATGCAAGGGGACTTATTGCATTTAACAGCCCATGAAAGAGGCATAAAACTGGCCTGCAAGAGGTATGGACCATGAGATCGTTGCTCGGTGCCCAACCCCAGATGTCCAGGAAATGGAGTTCAGCAACCTCTGGAGTTCAGCAGCCTCTGGGGGCTACCCCAAAACACCAGTTAAATCCCAGAATCTGGAGCATTGCACCGACTTCATCGCAGCAGGCTCTGCAGTCAAGCTCCCTTGCAGTCGGAACCCCCCCCCCGGCCCCCAGCCTTCAAAGATGTAGGCTCCCCCTCTGGGCTGTGTGGGCTGGGAAACCTTTGCTTTCCCTTGGACAAGTGTGTGGCGGGTGTAGGTGTCTGCTAGAGGCTATGATGAGGAGAGAAATACTTTTGCAAGGTGAGGCTGGGTGTACTTGGGTGGGGCAAAGAGGAAGTCAGTGCGCGGGGGACTCCAGCGCATGTGTGTGTGTGTAGATGTGCACTGGAGAGAATGCTCTCCTCGTTTTAATTATACTCTGGTTGGTAACTCGCTTTGTTTTGTTGTGATGATTACTCACCGCCAGCATCTTCGTTCTTGGCTAAGCAAGGGAAGATTTCATCTGCCATCTTGCAGCCTTGATGATGCACCCGCCATTCCAAGCCGAGGGACAAGTGCCAGGAAGGGGCGTTGATGCTGCGGACAAGCAGCTGGAGCCGTAATGGCAAGATGCAAATGCTGAAAGCTGGGAGCAACTTGGCACCGAGAGGGAGGAATCTTTTATCTCGTGGAAATCAAGGGCCGTGTTGTTTTAAAGAAATACAGTTGGGGCTGTGCAAGAGGCTTGGAGAGATTTGGAGATCTAGACAGATTGGTTGGAGAGAAATTAAATTTGTTCCTCTGGGCCAGGAACGCTTAGTGAAAATGATTCCCCCCTCCAGCACTGGGGGAATATTAGATTAGTTACTCGTCAGGGAGGCCCACGGGGGAGGGTTCAAAACAGTCAAGATGGGACGTGTGAAAAAGGAAGTGGGGGCTCAGTCGCACAGTCCCGGCTGCCCCCTTGACATTTTGGACAGTCCGGCGGTGACCCCCTGCTTACACTCTTCGAACTCTGGAGGTGATGGTGCCTGTTAATGTTACACACACAGTCCTTAAGGGAGGGCTTAGTTGGGAAAAAGTGATCTCACAGACCTTCCTACCTTAACCGTGTTGGAAACATGCAAAATTATTCTGATTTGGGCATTTGTGGGATGTGTGGGAGGGATGGATTTCAAAATACAGAATGGGGAAATACTGATTTTGGCTGAATTTAGCTGAGATGTAGAATTGTTTTTCCCCTCTTTCCATCCCTTAAGTGAAACCTGAATTTCGCTGGGAGGTGTTTATCCAAATGGAACACAACGCTCACTTCAGCCCATCAGACATACAACTTTGGCTACTGTAGTCAAATTCAGCTTTCGTTTTGCGTTTTCAAATGGCAAACTTTAAAACTTGATTTTTTTCAGGGTTGGGCTTTGAAAATTTTGCCAAAGCTCACATTTGGTTACACTCATTTTCTTTGGGGTATGAACAAAAGTTAGGGTTGGTCAGAGCTGAATCAGCTCAACTCCTCTTTTTTCTTTTTTCACTTTATATCTTGCAGCGTAAAGAATCCTTCGCCTCCCAGTCTCTTACCTTTTGCAAACAATGCTTAAGACAACATAGACAGTGGTGACAGGTAATATAAACCACAGAAAGACACTAAAACGGTTAACTTAAGCCCTGCTTTAAACTAACTTTATTCAGAGGGAATGATTCATAAGATGCACATTACTGACTGACAAGATGCCCTTTGTCCATTTCCTTCCTTCCTTCCTTCCTTCCTTCCTTCCTTCCTTCCTTCCTTCCTTCCTTTTTTCTTTCTTTCTTTCTTTCCTTTTCTTTCTTTCCTCTCCTTCCTTCCTTCCTTTTTTCTTTCTTTCTTTCTTTCTTTCCCTTTCTTTCTTTCCTCTCCTTCCTTCCTTCCTTTTTTCTTTCTTTCTTTCTTTCTTTCTTTCTTTCCTTTTCTTTCTTTCCTCTCCTTCCTTCCTTCCTTCCTTCCTTCCTTCCTTCCTTCCTTTTTTCTTTCTTTCTTTCTTTCTTTCTTTCCTTTTCTTTCTTTCCTCTCCTTCCTTCCTTCCTTTTTTCTTTCTTTCTTTCTTTCTTTCTTTCTTTCTTTCTTTCTTTCTTTCTTTCCTCTCCTTCCTTCTTTTTCTTTCTTTCTTTCTTTCTTTCTTTCTTCCCCTTTCTTTCTTTCCTCTCCTTCCTTCCTTCCTTTTTTCTTTCTTTCTTTCTTTCTTTCCTTTCTTTCCTCTCCTTCCTTCCTTCCTTCCTTCCTTCCTTTTTTCTTTCTTTCTTTCTTTCTTTCTTTCCTTTTCTTTCTTTCCTCTCCTTCCTTCCTTCCTTTTTTCTTTCTTTCTTTCTTTCCCTTTCTTTCTTTCTTTCCTCTCCTTCCTTCCTTCCTTCCTTTTTTCTTTCTTTCTTTCTTTCCTTTTCTTTCTTTCCTCTCCTTCCTTCTTTTTCTTTCTTTCTTTCTTTCTCTTTCTTTCTTTCTTTCTTTCCTTTTCTTTCTTTCCTCTCCTTCCTTCCTTCCTTTTTTCTCTTTCTTTCTTTCTTTCTTTCTTTCTTTCTTTCTTTCTTTCTTTCTTTCCTTTCTTTCCTCTCCTTCCTTCCTTCCTTCCTTCCTTCCCTCCCTCCCTCCCTCCCTCTTTCTTTTTCTCTCTCTCTCTCTCTTTCCTCTCCTTCTTTCCTTCCTGCTTCCAGGACAACTGACCAACTTGGACTAAAGACATCCAAGTAACCGCTCTGTCCTACCTCTAACAGCAGTTGCAAGAGATTGCTAAATAGCAGAAGCCAGCGAGGCACCCACACTTCATTGCTTTAATATGTCCCTACTTTTATGGGACATATAACTATCCACAATGCAAAATAACATGCCTATTCCAGCACATCGCGCCCTACAAACAAAAAATGCCCCATGGGCCTCTAGGATGGTCATACACATGGCGACACTTGGAACCCTGTTTTCGTATGTTTCTTGATTGTTTTCTTCATTTGCCTAAAGCCACCCCAGGATGAAATGTAAGGAAGATGCACAAATATCCTGGAAAACATTGCAGACATCTCTAACTGGAGCGTATTTATTGGCCTCTTGAGTGAAGGAATTCCAGTCTTGGGGATTAGTTATAAGAATTCCCTTGCACAAAACACGAACAACAACGATGACAACAACAGCCATGCTTTTAACCATTTGAGTGCAACGATTCTGGTCGCCAATCTCCGCACTAGCTTCTGAGAGCCGTCTGCAGGGGAGATGTTAATCAAGTCAAGTCAAGACGAGAGCCACAAGTGCACAAGGGAAGCCCCCACCCCTTTGATATTCACTGCGATGTGCATAAAATGGGAAAGGGAAGGGGGGCTTCGATCGTGCAGCTGTGCCTGCCATCTTGACTTTTTTTTAAACTTCCCCTGTGATTTCAGTGGGAACATCGGTGGAAAGAGAATTCTGTTGGGAACAGTCTTACTTTCGATGAGGGCCTGTTATCATCAGTTTTATATCTGTGGTTTGATTCATAGGTCAGTTTGTGTGTTTGGGCATTATTTGGAGGGTCTTGGTTGAGTGATGGAATAATTAATGCTTGTCAGTTGTAAAAGTCTTACACACTGGGTGTGCTTGGATGACACACCTTTCCACCCCAGCTAAAGGCTAGCAGCTGCATTCACACAATACCCTGAGCTAGGTTAAGATTCTGGGGGCTGAGCCTATTGTGTGAACTCAGACCACTTGGTTCATTTATGGTTCAGCGCCTTCTGCAATCCCAGAAAATGGCTTCGTTCAGTAATCAAGCCTGAGGGAGGAACACAAATGGCTGCATTTTGTTCTCCTGCTGAAAAATGGCTGGAAATAGCATCGCCGTTTCTCGAGGATTTACTGCTGAAAGCGAGTGGCCTCCAGAAGAGATTGGGATACCCCAATTTAGCATGGAGTCGACTTATAGTGGTGTCTCCGGGGGGGTCCAAAAAGTCAAGATGGTGGCCACAGTCATGCCACCAACCCCCCCCCGCCCCATTTTACTTTGCACTGGTGACTTTGATGGACCTTTGGAGACTTTTTTTTCAGTGCTAAGTTTGGCAATGATTTCTTAGCAGGGTGGAATGGGATTTGCTCAGAAGTGCAAAAACTGGAAACAGCAGGGTTTGATTATCCCTGGCTGAGGCACAGAGTCAACTCAGAATATTCCCCTGCTTGATCGTGCCTTGGCGGGACCCTTGCTGCCTTCAGAACTAGAACTGAGGGTGCCGGAGGGAAGGGAGAGGCTGAGGAACCCAGAGCATTAAGCTCCACCTCTCTCTAAGAGACCCCGCCCCTTATTTGCTTTAAGCTCCACCCCTCATGTCACCCTCAAGACATCATGTCCACTCTACCACCTTGCCACTTCTTCCATGGTCTTTTAACCAGAGCGTCTCCACCTCAGCAACTTTAAGGTGTGTGGACTTCAACTCCCAGAATTCCCCAGCCAGCATGCTTGGGAAGTTGAAGTCCAGGCATGCTGGCTGGGGAATTCTGGGAATTGAAGTCCACACACCTTAAAGTTGCTGAGGTGGAGACGCTATGGTTTAAACCAAACTGAATATGCTTTCCTTGAAGAACTGCTGGGGGCTTGAAACACCCAGGGCTGAATCAACGTATTTTGGGCTGGATTTCCTTTTTCTCACACTACTTCGACCTTCTTTAGGTTTGTTTGTTTCTCCCATAAGGCGTCTCCATAGTACCTTTTGAGGGAGGACAGGCACCCTGCTTTAGACCTGCCACCAAGCAAGGAGAAAAAGAGACAATAGGTAGGAACCATTCTTATTTTTAAAATACAGCACTTGAGTTTGCTCTCTCCATGAGTCATGGAGGCTTCCAGATTTGGGTGGAGAAGTCCAGCCTTTGAGATGAAGCCAAAAGCTGCAAGTCTTAACCTGCTTCCCTACGGGACAGAGTCAGGTTTGCTAGCCAGGAACTCACCTTAGCAGGTGAGGGTCAACCTGGGCACAGGGGCTGGGGGGGGGGGAGGGTGTTAAAGAAACTCCAGATGTGGCTGTGACCGGCTGATCGAAGCCCCGCCCTCTTTTACACGCATTGCAAGTGGAGGAGTCATAAAAAGGGGGAAAGGCTTTGCTGGTGCAATCACGGCTTTTTAATCTTCCCATGGGTGTTCCTTCCTGAAGGGGAACAGGAAAGTGAATCCTTTTTCATCCCCCTCCTCCGCCCCCAGTTCTGGAGGCTGACGTGGTGAGCCAGTTCTCTGATATGCCTTTATTTATTCATTTATTTATCAAATTTCTAATGCCGCCCATCTCAAATGCAGGACTCTGGGCGGCTAACCATTAAAAACAGAATTTAAAAAAAAATAAACTAAAACTATAAATAACATAAAAGAGCAGCCAGGCTATTTTAGAACTGTATCACTGCTCCCACAGCTGCGTTTTTACAAAACACATGCCTTCTTTACTGAATTAACCTTTTTTTTTTTTTTGCATTCCCAAAGCTCGCTGGGCCATAATTCAGCAAACAGGCTGAGTTCACACAACACACTAAGCCTAAAATACCGAATTTTGGTTAATCCTAAGCAAGCTTAACAAGTTGTCCCGAAGCAATGATTAGTTCAACACCTCACCTGGTTAAATCTGTTGGGTAAGCACAAAATATGTATGTCCCATCTCAAAATGATCACAGAATTTTAGCAGCTGCTGTCAGAATTTGTCCCAAAGACTGCAAAAAAGTGGCTAGGAAGTTGCCTGTAGCCCTGAAGCTTAAATTCAAGTTGTCCATCCTTCACACAATATGCTAGACCAGGTTAAAATGGGATTGGGTAGTTTGCGGTTTAGCTTTTTAGGTGACCAGGTCATCACATTAAGCCACAATATGGCATTTTGGGTTGACATAACATGTTAAGTGAAAATAGAAATGGTGGCTTGTTCATCAGTTTTGAGTCCTTTAAATGTACATTCTGCTCATTTCAACAGGATTCATTTATTCCTTTGTCTGATTTAGACCTCACCTTTCCACTCTGACAAGACAGCAAATAACATGTAAAACAAAGTTGGAATACAAAAAGTGAAGACCATAGATGAAAACTGGTGATCAACATCATCTCCCAGTTCAAATCATCTCCGCCAGACAAAAGAGAGGTAAACTTTAGGAGTGCTGGGTGAGGAATGGATGGTGTCGAATCCTGAGGGAGTGGGCTCCCTAATCTGGGAGCAATGGTCTTTCCCTCACACCAGAGGAGTGGCCCTCTTACTCTGGGGACATCTTCAGAATGGCTTTCCTGCCAATGTTAATAGCCAGCTGGGTATAACAAGAGGGGCTCTCCTTGAGCTTGTCCAAGCTCAACAATTCAACACCAGCACCTGAGATTGTGCCTGGCAACCTACTAAATTCTTCTAGAACAAGTATCAAATGTTCCCAGGTGTTGCACTGTGAGTGGGACCACCCTTTAGAAGCCGGTGGAAGTTCCAGTCAGTGCAAAATGCAATGTGCAGACAGCTGATCCATGCATGGTATGGGGTTCATACAATGCCTCTCCATCCATCCATCCATCCATCCATCCATTCAGGGACTGCTAGGATTCCAGAAAAAACCTTTTTCTTCCTCCACGTCAGAGAGATGATTAATTTCACTCTGGTAAGCTGCAGAATCTTACCCTTAGTTGCCCCAGGGACAAACTTCATCTGACAACGGCAGATTTAATGCATCCGTGCTGTGAATTATTTCTTTGGAATCCATCTAAAGTCGGTCACTGAGGTCACGGTGTGCAAAGCCTTCCGCTCTCTCTCCTCCACTCACATCCCGGTGTCGAGCGACTCACACCGACTGCCTAATCTCTGCCTTTCTTTGCTTAAGACGTTTTCTAAGACAGATAAAGGCTTGGTTTGTCATCCCTGGAGTCTTAAATCCTGACATTCTCTAAAGGCAGGTGCTGAAATAAGTCCCAGGGTGGAGTCGCTAACTTTAATTTTATTTTATCAGCAGTTACTACTGCAAGGAGCAGTTGCTCACCGTTTTGGATCAGGCCTTTGAAGCAACATGGCGCTGGTCGGGATCAGCTGGGAATGTTTGCAATGCAAAGTCAAGATCAAAAGAGAGTTGAAGGCTGTGGATTCTGGGGTGCAGGGCAGGTTTAAAAAACCATGAAAGTGCCATCACAAGGATAGTAGCCCTGCATGAAACCGGGCTAGAAAATGACACAAAAACACGTAGAGCCGCAGGAGTCTAGGGGCAAAGGTGTCAGATTGGATCAGGGTCCAAGTCTTCACTTGAGCACAATGTTCACATGATAACTCTGGGGTGCCTCTCAGGCCAACCGCTTCACAGGCTTATTTTGGGGTGACACCCCTCAATTCAGGTCACCTTCTCCATGAAAAAAAGAGGGGGGCACTGATCACACAACTTGATTTTTTTGACCACCCTGGCAGATGTCCCTGTGTCCTTGGTAAATTTAGGCAGTCATCCCATATCCATCCACTTACCCAGCAGGAAGGAAGCCTCTTAAATGTGCTGGGGACTTATTTCTGATTAGACACAGGGCTGCAGAGATAAAGGGTACCTCTTTCTCCTGGTGTTGGGGAGAAATTCTTGCAGAGTTTGGCCCAAATCCATATTTTTCCCCACTGAACACAGTAATGCTGTTTACAGCTCAAACAATGCAAATGAAGACATGTGTATTAAAGTGGGAAAATGTAGAAAAGAGTAGACATTGCAAAAAAAGAAATCTGACATAAATCTGTATGTAATAAGAAACCACACAGAGAGATGTCGATCTTAGGGACCATTGCGATGAAAACATACAAACTGGGGGATGTGCATACAAAAAGTGACTGTGATCTTTGTGTGGTATTAAAAGCAAGCCATCTGGAACAGAAATGGTTGAAGCGAACGTCCCATTAGAAAAATGGGAAACTGAGTCAAACAGAAACTGAGAGATCACCCATCTCTAGAAGCCCAACGGAACTCAGAAAAAAATATTCTAATTTGCCACACCCTATAAATAAAAGTGAAGATTAATGCTTGTAACGCAGTGAATTGGACTAATGATTGTTGATCTCAAATCTTTTCAAGTAGTTTATTTCCTCCTTGATCTTTTATTGTCCTTTTCTGATTTAGAGGAAAATCTTGCTAACACAAAGATACATTATATTTTATTTTTCAAAAAAGAATAAAGAAGTCAAGTCTCCTTCAAGTCATACCTAGGAGCTCAATCTTCAGTTTTTCCTGAATTTTTAGGTGGATGCCTCTGCCTGAGGATGCATTTTTGTAGAGAGGGTGGGAGAAGAAAATGAAAGCGACAGAAATTCAGATTCCCAGCATGAGTTTTATTGTTCTCCCAGTGCTGGGAAAGGGCTGTTCACCGTCCAAACACAAGCCTTAGCCTGCAAAGCTGCGAGGGATAAACCCAGCGGTGAATCAGAAATGATCGCTCTTCTTCTGCCTTCCTCGCACTTTGGAATGGCCTGCAGGACACAGTTAGAGACGGGGAAACTTGGTTCACTGGTTCACCCTTCCTGCTCCTTGATTATAATGGGCTCGGCCTTTTCCAGATTATGTTCTGAGAAATCTTCAGAGCTCTTCTGGATCATCTCTCCAAATCTCCTAAACATGGGGCCCTTTCCAAATGCTTCTGGGCGCACCTTCCAGGAACTGGCTTCCTTCTTCTAACCCTGACCCTAACCCTCCTTCTCCTTGGATGGGGAGAAAGGGAGATTATGCATCAAAAACACCCTCCTTGTGAAGTCCTCACCCCACTGCTTTCCTTGACAAGCCCTGGAAGACAACCCAACGCCCACCCTCTTCCAAGACCCTCTACTTCTTGGGACTTGCAGCCACACATCTGCAGGCACCACCTTGCGAGGCCTCTTCTGGAGGTTTATTTGGAAGAAATGTGTGGTTCCCATAAGACACTTACCTAGATCATATGAAGACATACCATCCACATAGGCTAAGCATGTTTTTTTTTTGCCATAAAACCCAACCCACATCTGGTGGTGTCTCCAGATGTGTGGCTGCAAGTCCCAAGAAGTAGAGGGTCTTGGAAGAGGGTGGGCATTGGGTTGTCTTCCAGGGCTTGTCAAGGAAAGCAGTGGGGTAAGGACTTCACAAGGAGGGTGTTTTTGATGTATAACCCTTTGGTTAATTTAAGCTTCAAATATATTGTGCAAACCTGGAACTGGAGCCAATTCAGAAACCTGGGTAAGTGTGTTGTGTGAACGCAACCAATCCACAATCCAGTTCTGAAACATGGCCAATCCAACCCTGATTTACAGGCCACAGTCTATAGCATCATCCACTCCTCCATCTGAAATGATTCTTCCTTCCAAGTCCAGACCCAGTTCCTGAGAAAGTAATTCCACCCTGGTAAAACCTGTCAGAACAGGAGAAAGAGATTACAACACACCAGACATCATCTGAGTGGAGAAAAAGAGAAAAACCTAAATCAGCAATTCTGAGTAACAGCTGGAGAGGGGGAGACACAGAGTCAACCAAATTTCTAAGATGGCTTAGAAATGGAATGGTCCTCCGCTCTCCAAGTCTTCTACAAGTATTTCCATCCACTTAGGAAAGAAACATGGGCCAGTCATGTTTTGGCTTGAAATCTGATAGGGAGGGAGGGTGGATGGGAAGGAACACAAAGGCCTGGACTTCCAGTAATTTGGAGGTCAACCTTAGACGCATCTCCTTAACTTGATGGGCCTTTCTTTGTGTTTGGCAGTAGATTTAATTTATCTTACCATGGAGACCTCCCTCTCCTGAAAGTTCTTGATTTCCCTCTCCCCACCCGCACCTCGTGCAATGGGATGGCATGCTATCAGGCCAGATATCGGCCTGAAGGAATTAACATTATGGGAGTGGGGAGAAGAGATTGAATTAAGCAATCAGGTTAAGTGTCTATGCAACAAAGTTCACCCAGTGAAGTAGATACGGAGTCTGGTAGCGCCTTCCTTTTAGAGCATGCTAAGGCAGCACTTTCCACGTGGAGATAATCTATCAATGTGGTCATTAAGAGCTGACACTGACTTGATGGCACATCATCCATAATCCATCAATGAATCAAAGCAACACTCCCAAAAATGTACGCTGTAATAACGTTGGTTAGTCCTGAAGGTGCTACCAGACTTCGTGTCCACTTAAGAAGAAGAGGGCACCATTAAATAAGAAGCAGTTCAAAACTTGAACAAAATCGAGTTTTTCCTGAGTTACAAAAAATAATCTCTTGGAAATAAAGAGGGGAGGAGGAGGAGGAGGAGGAGGAGGAGGAGGAGGAGGAGGAGGAGGAGATAGAAGAAGAGGAGGAGGAGGAAGGGGAAGGGGAAGGGGGGAAGAAGAAGTAGTTATTGTAGCTGCCCGCTCCCATAAACTCTGGGTGGCTGACAAATACAAATACAAATTTCTCTCTGTCTTCTGAAAAAAAAGGCAGAGTTTTCATCTTTCAAACTTCCCTCTAACCAGGGATTTCTTAAACCATGGCTACAGCTCCTGGGAATGCTGAACTCCTCCTTGAGAAGAATTTGAAGAGAAGGAGAGAGAGAAAACTCAATGGTTGCAATTATCACCGCCGCCACCAGTAACAGTCCTATGGCACACACGCTGACTGGCCCTTCTTTCTACAGCTAGCATAATCTCAGCGCATGTAAAAATAACACCGGGTGATCTGGATTTCCCCTGCTTAGCTGAAGAGCAGGTGGTCAGCGGGAAATTCCAGTGCTCGCTCCTTGTCCACAGTTGCTGCGCCTCGGTCTCCAAACCAGGCCCTGCAGAGGCCGTCTCATTTGGGGACATGCCTGGAAACAGCAGATGTTTTTGTTGTTTTACGGATGGGGGGGGGGCGGTTCAGCAGAAAGCCTCTGGATACCTTCTTTGCACTCCTGTGGAACCCCAGCCTAATGGGCCTATCAAAGGAGGGAGGTGGACTCCCATTAGGACAATCAGCATGGAAAGCACAGCTTCAGGTGGGGAAGGAGCAACGATGCTATCGTGATGCAGAGGATATAAACTTTTGTTTTTTCTCTCTCTCTCCATTTCTTTGTCTGTGTTCAGACAACTGGCTTGGTTATTGAAATTCCTGTGCAGCCAGGGAACCTTTACAAACGTGGAGGTGGAGAAAAGATTCACACAGAGTTGAAAATAAAGCAAAGACCGTTCTAGGCTGCACCAACAGAAGTGAAGTGTCCAGGTCTTGAGACCCCATGGCTCTTCTTATCCTTCATTGGTCAGAGCACATCTAGAACATCGCACCACTTCTGGGCACCACATTTGAGGCAGATGCTGTCAGTGTGGATCATGCCCAGAGGAGAGCAACTAAGACAATAAGGGACCTAGACGGACATCTTATAAGAGGGAGGTGTTGGGTATGTTTAGCCTGGGAAGAGAAGACTATGGGGAACTTGATGGCTGTCTTCAAATACCTGGAGGGCCATCTTGGAGAAGATGGGGCAGAATTGTTCAGAGTTGTCCAGAAGACAGGAAAAAAGCTAGTTATTTGGTGGGGGGGGCATCATTCTCTCATTGTTTTTGCCCATTCTGTAAGATCTGACAGCGTGGGTCTGCTGTCCTTCAAGGGAGCCTTGAAGCCTTGGCTTTTTCCCCAGGCCTTGGACTAGGGCAGGACATGCAGCCAATATGGGAAAGATTTTGTATACAACCATCTTTTATTTCGTATGGTGTTATGTCATTGTTTTTTTAACTTTGTATGCCACCCAGAGTCAGCAAGGAGCTGGGCAGCCCTAGAAATCAACATTATTTGTAAACAAAGAAATAGTTGGTTTAAATTACAAAGAAGCCAATTTTGGCTGAACAGCAAGAAGAATTTCCTAACCGGAAGAGCTGATCTATAATGGAAAAGACTTCCTTGGCAGGTGGTGGACTCTGTGGGTGCTCCATTGCTGGAGGTTTTCAAGAAAAGATTGGACAACCTTTTTTCTGAGTTGATATGAGGACTCCTGCCTTGGGCAGGGGTTGGGCTACAAGACCTCCAAGGTCCCTTCCAACCCTATGATTCTGTGACTCTATGACTCTATGGATGTGAGGATCGTGGGTTCAGATATCCTGATAGCAAGAAATCTCTCTGGAAGCCGTTCAGCTCTCAGTAAAAATCTCTTTATTTTAAGATACAGTCCCCCGTATGGATAGGGGACTGTAGAGCAAAGACTCAAGCGAATAAGATTCCCCAGTTCCCTCCTTTTACTTGCCCTGTTCTCCTGCCTTTCTTTTGAAACTGATTATTTACAACTGCTTCTGGTTTTACAATGTAATTCCCAGCTGCATTCCTCAATGTCCGTTTTCTGATAAGGCGCCGGCCATAACAGCTTGGCCCAATCTCGCTGGGCCATTCAGTGACGTCTCTGTTTCCCAAGCAGTAATTAACTACCCCCTCCTTTACAACCCATGACAGAGGAGAAGACCCAGAAGTGATTTTACGGCTTCTGGGGCAAACCTCTGACAATGGATGGCCCTCTGTCAAGGAGGCTGCAGTGTTGGGTTCCTCCAAGGTGAATGCCAAGGTCTCTCCCAGCCACATTCAGTAAAAGGTGGAGTCAATTGTGGTGCACCCAAGAAGGTGATCTTGAGTAAGGAGCTCTGGTATCCGTGGTGGCATCGGGAAAGAGGTCTGGTGTCTTGGCAGAGATGCAACTGATGCCCTACTTGGAAGAGGTCTGCTGTGATAAGAAGGCAGACCAGTCACTGACTTGCCTTGGCCAACTCAATTTGATCCTCCACCTTCCCTTGCTCTTTGGCTCTGATCCTGCATCTCACCTCAACTTGGGGTCTCCTCCAGCAAAGCAATCAGAGGGGCCTTGTCCCCTTCCCTAGGGCTTATCCACTCAGAAGTGCAAAAGCCTACCCCTCTGGACCAGCAGATCTTACCTTGGGAACTGCAAAACTAGAAAGAAACTTTCCCACCTGGTCTCATCCCTCATAGGAAGAATGAAGGGGTGGGCTGATCATATTGAGAGGACAGAGCTGGAAATGTGGAGAATGGAGCCTCTGAGATGGAGGAGGCTGGGAGGACGTTTAGCCCAGTGGACCTAAGAAGACAAACCTCTTTCGCTGCCAAAGCTCTTCTAGCATCTTCCACACATGGGACCGAAGGACCAACATCCATCCTCAAAGCTGTAATGGTGATCCAGAGCAGGCCTGTCCATCATTCAGCTGCTCCCTCCAACCCACATTTTCACTGTCGGGCAAAACAAATCTGTGCTGCTTTGCTGATTGCCTTACTTCTTGTTTGCAAACCATCTTCCGCAGGTCCTCAGAGTGCTGCATTGCTTCTGAGCTCCCAGAAGGTCCATGGGAGGTGAGCCATTTCATGGTGGAGAGCCACAGAATTACGCTGAATAGGATCAGGGCTCCATCATTTGTCATGTTCCTCCCCACTACCCCCCAGTGTGTAAATCTTTGATGGAAGGAGGAAGGAATGAACAGCATAAAGCACCAGGCAGTCCAGGGACCAGGCAAGGCACAGCTGGTGCTCCTGTAACTGGGCTCCCATCCGCCGAGCCCATGAGAGCGTTGCTGCTGCATCTAAAACCAAGGACGGAGGGCCAGAGGAGTGCCAAGTGGCATGGGGAGGCAACTTGGAAGGGGTGTTGTATTCAGGAATAGGTTGTCCTATCCCTGCCTATTCTCAAGGAATCTGTAGCATTCTGGATGTACTTCTGCGTGCAGTAACAAATAACTGGCTCTCCAGGCAGGGAATTCCACAGGCAGGAACAGCAGAACCTTCACAAACTCAGGTGCAACAGTTGTGTTGTTGCAGACAAGAAATACAGTAAGTCATATTTATGCCGACGATCGGATAGGCTCTGCCATCTCGCGTGGTGCGTGAGGAGGGGTAGCCAGCCCTGAGGGTGGTTGGCACCCTGAAGATGCTCCTGTACGTTAAGAACTTTTAACCTTCTATGTTTCGGATTATATTTTTCATTTAAGAATATTGTTTTCTTGTATTTTCATGACTATTCTTGTTTTACTGTAAGCCGCCCAGAGTCACTCTTTGAGTGAGATGGGCAGTGACTAAATTTGAGATGCAAATAAATAAATAAAATGCCAAGCCAAGGATTTCCTCCCACCCTTTTGAGTCAACAGACTCTGGGCCGTTCTTTCCCCGGCTTGACATCTGTTCCATGTTTACAAATGTTTCTCTCTGGCCAGAGATTTTAAGCTGTTCTGCTCTGTACAGGTGGAGACCTGGAGTTCTAGCGTAACAGGCTCTGTCTGAAAACAGACCAGTGTCAGAGCAAATTTGGAGATGGCTGGTTTTGTGGATCTCTGTGTCCTGCTTCCGGGCTGTGTCTCACTTTAAGGAAATCTTCACCTTTTTCTTGGACTTCACCAGGCTTTCTGCTCTGCCAGCAGAATTTTGCTGATAAGGCGTTAAGAGCATCTGAAATCTTGGGCTAGACCAGAAGCAAGGCTTCTCCTAATATGCGGGGGCCGGGTTTGAACGACCGGATTAAAATGGGGTTGGGCAGTGGGCGGACCAGTCTGTTGTGGAAATCCAGACGTTTTCCTGGCATTCTGTGATCCAAGCCATTGCACTGAATCACAACATGGCTTACATCTTTGGGCCTCACACGCCATGTGAATGCAGCACCTGTTTTCTTAACTGGGTTTAAGATTTAGTCCTACTAGCAAATGGGTCTACTAATTCTGGCCTCAGACGGATAATGATTTTGCTGAAGCCTTCAAACAAGCAGGACAGCCTTTCGCAAGGCCTATTCTTGCTTCTAATCTGAGTAAAAGCCAAATGCAGGGGAGGATCTGGAAAGGCTGGGTCAGAAGGACCTTTGAAATCCAGTCAGGAGGTGAGAGAAGCATGTCCTTTGGGCTTCAAATCTGCATCATCTTCGCCTTGGATTTGGAAGCTAATTGATTAGTTGTCGTAAGCTGTTTCGTACAAGTGTTCCACTTTACCTGCTTAAGATTTGCACATCGAACACAGGTTCTGCTGGTTTTACACCACACGCTTAAGAGTCACTTGCCACACAGGTAGCTGCTGTTCTGCATTTGCAGAGCTCTTTGCATTTAAGAATGTGTTGCTAACCTCATTAGCTTCAGTTAAAATGCCATAGATTTATTTTTCGGCTCGGCGCCAGAATCTGCACATTGCGGGCGAGTGGGCTGAGGCCCGCGGTGGGTGTGACTAAAGTCAAAACTGGGTGGACCACCCTTCTCTGTCTCTGGCACGGCTTTCAGTTTCTTGTGGGCTGCGCTCACACAACATACTGATCCGGCTATTGAATTAGTCCCACGCTCTAGAACAGTGTTTCTCAATCCCAGCCACTTTAAGACGCATGCTGGCTGGGGAATTCTGGGAGTTGAAGTCCACGGACCCTAAAGTGGCTGAGGTTGAGAATCACTGATCTAGATGTTCACAAATATGCAGAACCAAGAACTAATCCGGTGATTTCTGGGGAGCGGCAAGAGGCCTAAAATGGGCATCGTGATGTTGCAATGGAAACCCTGGGATTTAAGTACTCACAACCAGCTTCGGAACACAAACAGAAAGGGGTGGGGTTTGCCCTGTGATGTCATGATGCAGGCTTTATTATTTTTTTGTGATCGTGGTTAGCAATGGACTCATCCCTGCAGGGGGCTTTGTGTGCGTTTATTTGTTCGGTCGCTTCCGATTCTTCGTGGCTTCACGGACCAGCCCACGCCAGAGCTTCCTGTCGGTCGTCAACACCCCCAGCTCCCCCAGGGACGAGTCCATCACCTCTAGAATGTCATCCATCCACCTTGCCCTTGGTCGGCCCCTCTTCTTTTTGCCCTCCACTCTCCCTAGCAGGGGGCTTTAGAACTAGGCTAAAGGCACAACCCCCCATATTTGTGCTTATAAACTGGCTGTGTCCAGAGAAGGACAACCCAGAGAACGAGGGATCTGGAAGGAAAAACGAGCAGCTGAAGGTGCTGGGTCTGTTTAGTCTGGTGAAAAGAAGACTGCAGGGAGACCCAAAAGCTGCCTTCATGGGTTTATAGAAGGTGAGGACAAGAAATAAGGGGGTCAAAGCACAGGAAAATAGATCTCACCTTCTCCCTCGAGGCACAAATGACCAGGCTCAAGTTATCCTCCTTCGGACGCATTATGCGAAGGCCCAGCTCCCTGGAGAAGGCTCGGATGCTGGGAAAGGCGGAAGGAAAGAGAAGAAGAGGAGGACCAGCAGAGGCAAGGTGGGGGGACTCAGTTACGATGGCGGGGGGGCACCATTGGGAGACCAGGCTGGACACACATCATCCTGAAGAAGGTCCACCTCTGTGGTTGCTAAGAGTCAAAACTGACTTGATAGAACGTAATCCATCAGTCAGTGCCAAGACCCAGCCCCCTTGAGAAGTCCATCATGCTGGGAAGGGTGGAAGGAAAGAGAAGAGGAGGACGGCCAGAGGCAAGGGGGATGGACTCAGTGACAGCAGCGATGGGGGCATTATTAGAAGACCTGAGGGACCAGGCTGGGGACAGACCCTCCTGGAGAAAATCTATCTATGTGGTCTCTAAGAGTCAACAGCAACTTGATGGCACATAATCAACCAATGTGGCAAGCTGACTAATTTCCACACTTTCAGGCTTATGACAGGACATTTAGGTGGCATGTGGGGAGAACCTAATCCGGATAGATAATGAACAGAAGATTCAGTCGCAGTTGCTTGTTTAAGCCCCAAAGCCAACTGGGTATTAGTTTCTCCCCTCTTTTTCCATTTTTACTGTCTGGTCCAATGTAATAAAATTTCTGTTTCAGAAATACTTCAGATTTGACTCTGAAAAGTTGCTTTGGAGTGCACAGGACACCAACCCAGGACCTGCTGGCAATACATTAAAGCCGTTACATCTTTTTCCAACTGCCTTCAATCCTGAAATTAGACACGGCTGCTTTAATGAGCCATCAGTAGGTGCTGGGCTTCTACTTCTGCATACAGGTCATCCTTGCTTAACAACTATTCGTTTAGTGACAGTTTGGACTTACAATGGTGCTGAAAAAAACAACTCATGACCGGTCCTCCCACTTACGACCATCACAGCATCCCTGCAGTCACGTGATCACAATTTGGGCACTTGGCAACTGGGTCACATTTATGACTGTTGGAGCGTCCCGTGGTCACGCGATCGCCATTTTCAACCTTCCTGGCTGGTTTCTGGCAAGCAAAATCAATGGCGAACCATGTGATTCGCTTAACAACGGCCTCAAAAAAGGTCATAAAATCAGGTCGGATTCACTTAATGACCGCTTCGCTTAGCGACTGAAACTCCGGTCCCAATTGTGGTCATTAAGTGAGGACTACCTGTACTCCAAAGCAACATTTGGAAAGCAAACCGGAAGCACTGGGGCCTGATCCCTGGCTTTCACGCCAGGTCTCCATTTCTTCTTCAGTGCCTTTGGAAGCAAGAGGGGGCGAGGCAGGCCACATTCCACTTTGCACCTGAGGTTACGCAAGAGGAACCCCAGCCTCTCGCAAAGAACAGATGGGGGCCTGGCGTGGCATCTTTCTTCAACACAGACAGTAGGACAGCCTGATCAGCGGCGTCTGCAAGGTATGGCCCAAGGAGCCAAGATGGCGGCCACAACGGTGCAGTTGAAGCCTTGCCCGTTTTTACGTGCACCACACGTCACAGGGTGTGCCTAAAACCAAAGTGGAGCTTCAGTCGCTACGTTGTGGCCACCATCTTTCTTGACCATATCCTGCAGACACCCCTGGTTGTCCCCAGCTTGGAGGCCCCAGGGGGGCTTAAGGGGCTGGCCTTGTGGCGACCCAGCTGCGTTCTCCTGCTCGCTCAGTTGTTGCCACTTCTGATCTCCTGCGGCCCAGGGCAGCCGCCTCATTTGCCCCAAAGATAGGACCGGCCTTGCCTGGATACGCACAAAACCTTGTTTTCTTTGGGGACAGATTGAGCAGATGCAGCAGCTTTGGCAGGTTTTTGTGGCTTATCATGCTGTGTGACCCCCATCTGTTGAGTTAGCTTGTGGTTCTATGTGTGGTGCAAAAGGAGGACACATTTTAATTCAACGAGGAGGTTTAAAGGTGATGGGCAAACACAAAGTCCTGCCCTCTCTTCTTCATCCTAACTTTCTGTATCTGATTGGCATGAGAACTGGGGGGGGGGGGGGACATTGTCCTGAACTTCTTTGAGGAGGGGTTGGGATTTGAAAACCCCAAATCTGGGGGTGGGAACAGATTTTCCTGGACACTCAGAAGGCTTCATCCAGGGCCATCCACTCTGGAGGTCAAAAAAGTCAAAATGTTGGTTGTGTCCAAGGGGTTGAAACCTTTCTCCTCTTTTACCTGCGTTATCCCTGTTTTTGTTGCTTGTTTTAATATTTATTGCTACATAACCAAACTAATTTGTTCCCACTGCTTCATAAGGGTTCTCCTTACCTATCGGCCTGGCCAAGGTATGATGCAAAGCCTGAAAATGGATCATTTCAGTCACCAAGTCAGCCAGCTTATGAATGGAGCCATTTGGGGACTGAGAAATCCGAAGGCAAGATGCGGCTTGAATCCCAACCCACGTAGTCAAGGATGCCCCTAAAATCCTACTTACGGAAAATGGGTTTTGGGTAAGTGCAGCGAGACTGTTATATGCCACGAAGCTGGAAAAATACCGAAATACCCACAATGGAGGAGTGGATTGTGAAGATGATGGAACTCACAGAGATGGCAACATTGATTTGTTTGATCGGGGATGAGACAACAAGTGCTTTTATTAAAGACTGGAAACCTTTTATGGACTTTTTGCTGAAAATGGGGGGAAAAATGAACTGGTGATTTATGGGTTTGTGGATTAAAAAGAGTGGAATACGGGAAGAAGGGAACTACGGTGCAGTTTTAACGAGGAAGGAGGTAAGTTTGCTTGCAACTGCTGTAAAGAAGGTTGGAAGTCAGTTCTTTATATATCTTTTCTTTTTTTCTATCTGTATCTCTTTTTACCCTTTTCGTATCTTTTTTCTTTTTCTTTTCTTCAATCTTATTCTGTTATTTCACGTTTTCTTTTACTTTTGTGAAAATCTTTAATAAAAAAATATTTTTTTGAAAAAGGATGCCCCTAAAATCCGTTCTCATGCTTGAAATTACCTTATCGTTACCACTCAGTGAAAACTGTGCCTTAGAAATCCCCTGTTCTGTTTCCGTTCTGAATCATGCACAGGAAATGGTGCACCGCTTTCCATTCCTTCATTCCTATTGCCTTAGACTGGTGTTTCTCAACCTAGGCAGCTTTCAGAGGTGTGGACTCCAACTCCCAGAATTCCCCAGCCAGCTGCCTAGGTTGAGAAATGCTGCTTTAGACAACAACTGGTTGGGCTGAATTCTAAAAACCCACTTCTGATAATCACCTTCAACTGGAAAGCTTTGCCAAAAAAATGTAAAACACCATTCAGTTCTGCTATGAATAAATATTCACAGTGACAGGGGATGGCAAAGGGTGGGAAGGGGTGAACAACAATTTTCCAGCGGATTCTTTTGAGTCCCCCACCCCCGGCTTAAAAACAGCAACAACGGGTGACTCACTGCATTTCAGACCCACCTACACACATTCCCCAGACTGTTTCTGGAGCCACCTGAATAGGGAAGCCCTCAGTTTAAAATCTGTTTGCCAACCCACCACGGGTCGCCCTCCAGCAGCAGACACAACCTTCTTGGCTTTGATGGGGAGATCTCCTGGCCAGAAAGCTGGAATTCCATCATCTCAGCTTCCCAGGCAGAGCCTTCATCCAAGACGGGGTTCACCAAAGGAAAGAAGGGCGTCCGGTGTCATGGCAGTGACTCTAGAATGGCTTGATGTAACCACTGGGAAATCTGATCCTCTCTGGATGCCTCTTGTTCTCCAGTTTCTCTTTCACAGGGGCAGAGAAAGCCCTAAATGTACTGAATTGCTCCGGATAAGAGAGCTTGCCAAGTTGCCAAATACAACCGAGTCACATCATGCTGCATTCACACATGCCCCCTTTTGTGAACATTGGGTCCTCAGTGCCAGTGGTGGATCCCGTTTTCTACGCTGATGGTAGAAATGCCATGCAAAGTTATTGTCAAGTGAAAATTGACACTGCCTTTCTGAGGAGGTAGGCAGGGCAGAAATGCCCAGTGGCACAGAGGGTCCAGCTCACCATCCTGCCTGCCAGTTGCAAATGCTGTGGTTCAAGTGGGCTCTACAGCTTCCATTCAGTTAAGGGCACCTCTGTGGGGCAGCATTGGCTTTGCTATGTGCCTCTGGGCAGGGCTGGACCAGAGGCTATCAAGACAGGAACAGAGATTCCAGGGAAGGAAAAGGCTCCCAAGCAGGAGATAAAGTTACCTAGGCTCGCAAGCTGCAGAGAAAAGAACGGACTGGGGGTACCACAATTCCTACTGGTTGAGAAACTATGGAGGGTAACCTCATGTAAGAGCTCCTAGAATCAGTTATATATCCACACAATTATCAGGCCATCTAGCCCATATTCAACTAGCTAGCAAATCAACTTGTCATTGGATACTTTGTCAAATGCATTGCTAAAGTCAAGCTATATTATGTTCACAGCATTCCCACAATCTATTACTCATTTTACTTAACCAAAAAATGAGATCAGATGCGTTTGGCAAGATTTGGTCTCTTGAAAAATCCCTTCCAACTTCTGCTAATTGCTGCACTGCTTCCCAGGTGCTTACAAATGGATTTTGTGATGATCTGCTTTACCAGTTTCTTGGGTATTGACGTCCAGCAGGTTTGTGGTTGGCCGGATCTTCCAGCTAGCAGATCTCCACTGAAGAAGATGAAGGCACCATAGACAACAACACACTTTGGTGGGCAACCTGGCCCTGAGTATTGAATTTAAAGAACTCCTAAGGCAGACTTTTGGTCGTCCCCTTCAGGTACGATCAGTGTCTGGTGGACTTCCAGCCAGTTAAGCCAGAGCTCAACCCCTGAGACTGCACAGCTCTAGAGTAGCCCAGTGCCCACAACTGTGGGCACCAGCAGTCTTGGGACTCAATCCTGGATGGAACCAGTGCCTGCCGGCTGCCAAGGTCTGAAAGGCAAGGATGGAACCACTTCAAAAGCAGTCCATCTTCCTCAGTAGAAGCCGGGAACTTGCCTCCCCCAGCCTGCCTGGTGCCTGGTCCCCAATTCCTGTGACCCTTTGCAGGGGCTGTTAGGAGCTGTAGTCCATCTATGGGGGGCAAAGCCTACTCAGACATTATTGCTAGACTTTTGGCTGGTAGAAAGCAAAACTGAATATTAGTTTTTTTTTTCCTGAATGTGGATTCCTCCAGGTCCTTCAGCAGAAAGCTGGGGTTTCCCCTCTGCCTCCCATTCCTGCCAGCTGTGAGAACATCCTGACACCAGCAGCCAGTTGGTTGCAGAAGTGCTTCAAAAGCCTCTCTACATGGGGGGGGGGGCAGCCCCTCTGCTCCGACCCTCTGGGGGAACACCCTGTCCCTTGGTGGTTACTTTGCTTTTTGGAGTTCCCCTTCTTGATAGCCAAGTCCCTTCGGGGGTGGGGGGAAGGTTGGAACTTGAGTCTCCCCATCTATCATGGGGCTGATTTCTACCTTACTCCCACATAAACACAGCGGTGGTGTTCACCCCACATTTCACTAGGTCCCCAGGTGCCGTCATGGCCACCATCTTGATTTTTGGACCCCCCCCCCTCTCCCACAGATGGCCCTACAGGACTTACTGAGTCTGCACAGAACCTTGAGCCACGAACGAGGTAAATAGGCTGGGTCTTTGCTCATACTGTGAAGCTTTAAATAGCTTTCCTCCTGCCTCTTGGGCATACGTGGCAAATACATTTTATGCCGGGGACGCTCAAGGGCCCTGCTAAGTTGCCAAGGAGGGGAGTAAGGCAAACGGAGGCCCTGGCTTCCATTCAGGGTCACCCTGGGTGCAAGCTCTGGCAAAGCGCCAGGCGCCGCTTTCCTGCAGAGTGCAATTTCCACGCAATGTAGATGCCAGGGCAGAGCGTTTTCCTCCTCATGGGAATCCATCTGAATTTAGCTCCTGATGAATCCCTCATTCATTCTCCAAAACCACAAAAACAGTTTAGGCTTACAGCCCGTCCTTTCGGGCAGAGACGAACGTACCGAAGGTGTTGTGATCAGGCTGCAGAGCAGGCCCTTCGAAAGCTGTTTCCTTCTGGATGTTTGATCGGATATATTTATAACTCCAGTTTATCATTGGAGAACTTGTTGATGTCTCTCGGCTGCCCCCCCCCCTTTTTTTTCCTCTCTCTCTTTTTTAAACGGAGTCTGAGATGCCCGGTAGACTGGTCCTTCTTCACACTTTTCTTCCTTTGGAATTATGTTAAAATAGCCAGAGATGCCAAGTATTTGTCAGGGGTGAAATTCAGATTTTGAAGCCTGGGAGTGAAAGATGGAACGGGATGCTTCTTGCCACTTTCATGCCCTGCACTGACAGCTGGATCTTTATGGGAGAGTGGCAGGCTGCTCCCCTTGGGCCAGTGGGCAGCAGGGGAGCTGAGCAGGCACAAAGCAGAGGCCTGGCTCTGTCCCCAACACACGGCCACAAATTCCTCACTGCTCCACTTGGTACCTGCTTCTGCCGGCTCCAGGAGATTCTGCAGAGCCTCAGCCAGGCACCTCGCTGCATGGCGTCAGCAGAGCCTGAGGCGAACCCTCCGACCCTGGACTGCCTAGGGAGCGCCAATCCAGGCGTCTGAACTGAGGACAGCCACCAGAGACAAGCTGTTGCCGGTGGCCATGGCTGCCCGGGACATCTGCCCCCCCCCCCCCGAGAGGGCCGGCTGGGCCACCGAACACCTCTCTGGAAGATGAACGGCGGAGGCTTCAGAAGCACCCGGAGAGCAAGTACCTGCGCTGATCTGGACAGAACGCAGAAACGGCTGGCACCGGTTGATTGTAAATCTTACCCGAGGGATTCCCCTAAGTTTTGATGCTCGCTTTTAAAACCACCGGACCTAACGGCAAATCACGCCAGAGGGCTGAAGAGGGACAAGAAGCCCGGAGCTTCCCCGCAGGCCCCGCGGATGAGCAACCCTGCCCCGGCCGACCGCCGGCCCGCCCGAGAGGCCAGGTCCGAGCTGCGAGCGGCTGGCACTCGGCGTCGAGGCAACCCGGCGGGGGGCACCGACGGGCGGGAGGTCCGGAGCCGCCCGTCCGAGCCGCGGGGCCGCCGGCTCCGGAGGTCGCCCAGCGCGGGGCAGCGGCGCGGCCGGGGAGCGCGGCCGGAGGATGCTCGCGGCTCGCTTTGCGACGCCGGGGGCTCCCCGCAGGACTCCCATTGGCCGGGCCCCGGGGAAGCTCCGCCCACCGGCGAGTGGAACAGATCAAGGCTCAAAAGTTGATCCCGCCGGGCCAGCTGACCCTTCCGCGGGCGGCCGGCCGGCTGCCCTTCGATGCCGGCGGAGGGGCTGCTCCAGACCGCGCCGGGGAGGGCGATGAGTCGGGACCCCGCGCGCTGCCCGGCCCTGCCATGCTGCCCCCCCGAGGCTTACCTCCAGAGGTGAGTGGCCCTGCCAGGGGCTCCCCTTCCGCGAGCGGGGCGCGCCCCTCCGCCCCCCGATGCCCCCCGAGAGGGGTGTCCGGGCAAGACCCGCGGGCGGGTCCTTCTCCCTCTTCCTTCGTCTGTGGCGAACGCGCTCCGCATTTGGCAAGTCGGGCATGCTCGAGATTCCCGGCTGTTGAAGGAGAAAGTTGCTGGAGGCTGGCTGCCGAGGCTAAGGAAGGCGCTCGCTTCCTTGGTTCCCTCCCTTGCCCCCCGGATCCTGACACCTGTTGTGTTCAGGCAACACCCCGAGCCAGGTGGCGTAAGGATCGAGCCGCGGCGTTCACACGACGTGCTAAACCGAGTAAGGATCAAACTTGGTTAGCGCCGCGGGGGAGGGGGTTGGTTGGCTGTGTATTGCAGTGTTTCTCAAGCTTGGCAACTTGAAGACGAGTGGACTTCAACTCCCAGAAGTCCACCCGTCTTCAAGTTGCCAAGCTTGAGAAACACTGGTGTATTGTGTGAACTGAACCTGTTAAGTTCATGATGGTCCAGAGGCTTTTGTGAACCCCAAATGGTTAATCCAGCATGTGGTATGAAGAGAATCTACTTGGAGCTCGGTTGCTCGACCCTGGAATAGTGCCCAGGACTGGGATACAGGGGGCTGTTCAGCACACACAGCCTTGGATCCAAGGGTTGTCTTCCTAGAACAGACTCACAAAAATCCATGCGGATTGTGTCTGCTCAGGTTTCAGCGCTGAGCAATGCCCACGGTTGAGGGCTAGCTTAGCTCCGTGGACTTCTGTGGGACTCCCAGGAGTATTATTAAGGTCAGGTCCAATCGACTGCCGGGTCACTTGTGGAGAGAAGCGATTCCTTGCCCATAGGTGATTGTGCCCACATCAGAACAAGCATGGAAGTCACTCCGTTGAGGTTCTGAATATCCAAAATCGATGTTCAGGATTCGGGGAGTGCCTGGTAAGATCAGGCCGATCAAGGATGCCTCATTGACAAGGCTGTGATGGTCCTCCTCCCTTGTTATTCAAAGGTACGTTGCTCTTGAATATGGAGGTTCTGCTTTGTTTTGTAGACCATGGGCTACAATCCGCAACTTCTTCGTCATTTTGCCTTTTTAATGTAAGCATTAAATTAAATCGTCATTTCAAACTGTCATTCACAACGTAGTCAAATTTGGGTGGTTGTTTTAATTATGTGAGCCTCCCGGAGTCACAGATGTGAGATGGGTGGCTATACAGATTGGATAGCAATAAATAAGTAAAATTGAATAGCAAATAAACAAACAAACAAACAAACAAATCTAAGACATGTGATGGCTGGATCCATGCCATATGATGAATCTTTTTATGGAATTAATCCACCTCTTAGGTTTCTACAATATACCAATTTCTAAGTTAACCCAATGGCCCAGAACTACACACTAACACAGTGTATTCCCCAAACCCAAACCAAGGTTAAGAGTCACCTGGTTTAGCCACCCCTTCCTTCTCTGAACTGGCGCAGGGTTTTGTGTGGAGGCATCCGGTGTGGGATGGAATGTTTCCTCGGCTCTATTCAAATAGTTCGCAAGGCTAAAACTTCAGGTCTCAACTTCTGAGAAGAAGTAAGGGTCTGGCTGGTGAAAAAGCCAAAAAGTGAAAAAGTCGCATGCCCAGCTTGGCACCGTTGAGATATGTTGGGAGTTGAATTCATTGTGGGTCCGCTCAGCTGGGCAACTGGAGCCCCAGTGCAAAGGGAGTGCCCACAGCTTTGCTGGCTGGGCCTTTCCCTGGTGATGGGGGGGACTCGGCATGTGATCCGGAGCAGATCTTTTGTTTTCAGCGTGATCCAGGCGTAAAGCTGGCCTTCGAGCGAGCCTCAAAGCAAGATGCCCATCTTCCCCTTGAAAGTGTCTGGGTTTCTTGGCGTGCTCCTTGCTGTTGTCATTTTTGGGGCCTCCTTGGGAGTTCCAAGGAATAAAATGAATTTTGGGGGTTCAGGCCTGCCTGGAGCATGGAGAAAATGAAGATGAAGGCCTTGGAGGCTGCATTTCCAGAACCTGCTTTCTGGATTTACACATTACGTTGAACTGTCGAGTAACCAAACAAGCCAAGTTTCGTTAACATCGCCACAAAGCAAACCGAGGTATCCATGTGAGAATTTTTGTCAAAGCCTGAAAGATGGCAGGGGCGGCCTGGCAATCTTTGGTGTGTGCCCTCCCCTGGCAGATCTTGATGCCTGTGAAAACAAAAGAAAAACAGCCGGCAAAGCGAACTAAGTCAACCTGACCTGGTTAAGGCCGTTGTGTGAATATTTAGGAACGCTGTTCTTCCCACCGGGAGTTGAAGCGTGGAGATTCTGGCTGTATGTTTTCACGGCAGCGCAAATACAGAGTGCACATTTTGGGATGACTGATCTGGGCTTCAGAATAGCTTCCCTGCTGATCACGGGGCCTGCTGCAAAACATCTAGATGTGACCCCTGGATGTGGTTTTCTTTTTCGGGCTGAGATCCCCACTAGTGATGAGGGCGTTTCTCTACTTGCATGTAACCCTGGTCTGAATCTGCCCTGGGCCACCTCTGTCTTCTGCCAAGCCCTCTCCGCATTGTCTTCCTCTCGTCCCCAGCCCAGGAACGAGAGAGGTTAATTGTACTGATGATAAAGTTGAGTTTTCCCACCTATTCCAACACCATCCAGGAGCAGAGTCAGGGTGTGCAAACTCTGATATGCTTTACCAGCCATTTCCTGGGAGGCGGAGTCAAGGGAATTCAGGGAAGAGGAGGATTGGCAACAAGGACCAAAACTCTCATGCCAATCGGTCCTTCTTGCATCTTCTGGAGACTTCCAGCCCCATTAAGCTGAAAGGGCAGAGCTCAGGCAGATTTCCTATCACCCAACAATGGCTGGAGGATGCTAGAAGATGCTAGAAGTCAAGAGTTGGGACATGGCCTTAGAGAGACTGGTAGAATCCGAATTTGGCCATCCAGGATGGACATCTAGAAAGGGAGCGGAGAAGGTCAGAAGGAACTTGGGAGGTAGACACGTCTTCTCAATGGTGGCTCCCCCACCATTTAATATCCTCCTCCTGGAAGTACAGAAGGTCCCAATCCTCCTTTCTTTTTGCAAGCAAGTGACCATGGGACCTTTTCAGCATGTTCTCAGCCATGTTCAGACATCCATCGTAGCTACCTTGTTATTATTTCTATCTGCCTTTACTTTATGGTATATTGGAATGGCTGTTCACTGCTCAGGGTCCCTATGGATTGGAGCAACCTCTACATTCTGTTAATCAACAAATTAAATAAATCAATTTGCTGGGCTGGGCGGTGTCTAGGTTGGAATCCAAAATCAATGGTGGGACTTTGCCCCAGGGGCAACTGCGGGGGCCAGACAAAAAGGTCAAGATGGTGGCTGCACCCAAGCCTTGCCTCGTTTTTGACACGCGCCTTGATGCCTCACATTGCTTAAAAGATCAGTAAATACAGGATCGCAGGCCTCGTGTGGGTATTTTAAGGCCGCCTGTGTTGCGGGTTAGCTAGGAAGGCCCCAAATCCTGCACTGGAGTCTCTGAAGCCCCCTTGGCTGTGGTGGTCCTTCTTCAGCCTGCTCACCTCTCTTTGCTGGGTGCCTTGTCATGTTCCCATTTTGCAAGCCTGTGCAAAATCCTGAAGGCTGACATCCAACGGGGAAAGGGCTGATGTCCAACAGGGAACGGGCTGACGTCCAACAGGGAACAGGCAGTGTGAAATTGCAGGCGGGCTCAGCAGCTCAGCTCCTTGGGCCAGCGGAATGTGGAACAGGGCCAAGAGAGGGGAGGCTGAAAGGCAGGGTCATTCTTGCAAGTCCCCAACATCGTCAAAGGCTGCCTCGGATTGCAAAGGCATTTGGCTCCCCTTGCAATCGGCAGCAGCAGCTTTCAGACCCCTGAAGGGAAGCTGAGAAGGGGCCGCCATGAGAAAGAAAAAAGAAAGGAAACAGAACCGTCGCACCCATTCCTGACCCGCTACAGCAGGATGCCAGCAAGTATCTGATGCCCCGGCTGGAAAGAAAGGAGAGGATGGCTGTGCCTGAATGGGATGACGATGCTTGTGTTGAGCAAGTCTGCGAGCCCCCAGTTGCCAGCAAGGCCACGCCGTGACTGACTTTCTGACGGATGTGAAAAACAGTCCGAATTAAAGTTGTCATGAGAAAAAGAAGGCTCAGTTGGTACCCGATGGTCATCAGAATGCAATCGGCGCCGATGCCTCAGAGACGAAGATGGTCCGAGCGAAGGGGCAGAATCTCTGGAAATCCAGAACGTGGAGATCTGGCCCGGTATTTGTTGGTCTGGCAGAAAAAGTAAACTTTCCTCAGTCAGACTCAGATCCCGGTGGCATTCAGTTTTTTTTATCAGAAGGTGGTGGTGGTTTGCCAGGATCTCCTTCTAGGGTGGTATTTTCTGTGAAATTAGATTAGATAAACCTTGAAAGAGTTTGATCTGTGTGTATGTATGCACCCATCTGTCTGTCTGTCTGTCTGTCTATCTATCTCCTTTGTATTAATCATCTCTCATCTATCGCTATCTCTATCCCCTATCTATCTATCTATCTATCTATCTATCTATCTATCTATCTATCTATCTATCTATCTAGTCTTTGGTTAAAACTAAAATATATAACAACTAATGCTAGACTTGCTCTAAGTTAAGCCAAACAACTGAACTCAATGTCCTTCCCTGGCCAAAGGTTGCCCTTTTGGCTCCGAGGTTGAAAGCTTCTTTCGTTTTGCAGAAAACAGGTAATTGGGATCCTGAGATTAGAATTAGATCTTAGCATCTGCAGCCCACAAGGACAGGGCTCAAGAACCATGTCAATAGCACAGACAGTCACACTGATTCAGCCACGATGATGCGACCCCATCGTTGTCATCCAGATTCTCGGCAGAGGCCCACCAGCATTTGCCATCCAAGCTCCCTTCCAGGGCTAAACCAAGCGGCTCAGGGGAATTTTGTGAGCACCCCAACAATTAAGGCGGGGCAGAAGTCCACTCTGTCTTCCTGCTACGTCAGTTTCCTCTCTCCGTTCCTTTTCCCCTTTCTCAAAAAACAAGCAAACAAACCTCTAGGTGGCTAAAACAAAATGTAGCATGCAAACAGATTTAGTGGAGTTTACAGGACATGTTTAGCAATACGTACCTGAAATGAAAATCCTACATCCTGAGATGGGTAATACTTTTATGATTTTTCTCCCAATGGATCAACACAGCTGCCATTGCTTTTTATATTCCTAAATAATAAGGAATTGCTATTAACCCATGACAAACTAGCAAAGAAATGATTGGATGTTTTGGAGAGCTGAAGTCCAACTGTTTAAACCAGAGCTTCTCCACCTTAGCAACTTTAGGATGTGTGGACTTCAACTCCCAGAATTCCCCAGTCAGCCATGCTATTGGATCAGTCCCGTGTTTTTCAAACTTGGCAAGTTTGAGATGTGTGGATTGCAACTCCCATGCTGGCTGGGGAATTCTGGGAGTTGAAGTCCACACTTCCTAAACTTGCCTAGGTTGAGAAACACTGGTTTAGACAGCAGAAATTGGGAAAAAGCTGTCCTTTCCTTTTCTATTGTCACACGAGTGAACAACTTTGGAATAATTTTTCTTGGCTCTAAAGGAGAAAAAAAAAATTTTTTTTAAACATTAGAAGGCTTTTCTAGACATGTGATTGCCAAATTGTTGGTTAGTTCTTAGCCCCTATAATCTCATTACTGTGTTGTTCTGATTTTTACAGTATTGATTTTTTTAAAAAATGCATTTTGAACTTTGAACCTTATTAAGTTATATGGGGCATTGTAAAGGGAGGGGCAATGTTTTCAGTAAGACGAGCATAGATTGTTTCCTTAAACAGGGGCAACAATGGGTTCAAGCATTGGATTAAGTCATAGTTCTGGTTACCATGGTTTGTTGAGTAAGCCACAAACAAACTATAAAGTGACTTGCCATGATTTATTGCCTAACTGAACTGTTTGAGATCAGATATTGTAAGTTGAAAGGAATACCAGGAAGGATCCAAATGCAAATTTTAACTCAAGCATGAAGCTAGCTTCAGACAATTGCCCAGAATAATCGACCTCTCAGGTTGTTGTACGGATAAAATAGCAGCGCAGGGAGCATGCACGTTGCCCTGTAGTGGAGGAGAAGGGAATGCTGCTGAACTGAGTCCCCCTTTTAGTGGGGGAGGTGGGTGGTGATAGAAATTTGAATAATAAATAAACAAACGGAACTTCTGGCGGGGAGATGCTGATTAAGAGCTTTACCTCTTGGCAGCATTATAATGAGGACTGGAAACTTCCCAGAAATGGATCTGGTTTTGCACACTCAGCTCCACCCCCACAACAGTCCATCACTGCACACGACACATTGAACCACATCAGTTCATATCCAAATAGTGGCCTTTGCAACTCTCAGCTTGAGCGACCTTTGACAGCTGTCTTCTGCTCGTTGTGGGAACCCAGCCAATCCGATCAGTCCAGTGCTTTTCAGACTTGGCAAGTTTAAGATGTGTGGACTTCAACGCCCAGAATTCCTCAGCCAGCAGGCTGGCTGAGGAATTCTGGGCATTGAAGTCCATGCATCCTGGCTGGGGAATTCTGGGCGTTGAAGTCCACACATCTTAAACTTGCCAAGTTTGAAAAACACTGGATTAGTTTATGATGTGGGGTATTGCACAAATCTAGAAAATAGGTTAATTCTGTTAACCGAGTTAGATGTGTAACAGGAACCCAGGCATGATCAAACTGACATGACTTGCAAAGCTGATTTCTCTCTTTCCCCACAACCCCCTAGGGCTGAAGTCACATCCAGACAGCTGGTTTAATATGCCATCCTTCAGTCTGCACCCCCAAGGTTGCCTAAGGGAAGGGGTCAAAAAAGTCAAGATGGTGCTGACAACCATGGGATTAAAGCCCCCTTGCTTTCTAAAATGCATGACGCATATCAAAAAAGTGGGGCTTTGGTCACGCAGTTCTGGCTGCCATCTTGACTTTTTTTACCTCTTTGCTGTGGACATTCTAGTATGGTAGCACAGGGACAGAAGATCAACCCCCTCTCTTCTGAAAAGTTTTCAGAAAACACCTGAAACCTGTTCTCAAGAAACATCTGGGGATGGAGCCAGGAGGAATTAGAGGTCCCTGGATGAGGCGGTGTTTTTAACAGTGATAATACGAGGGCTTTTACAATGGGAGCGTTATTGTTATGTCATAGTTGGATGATTGATGATTATTCTATTTTTTATTGTTTTTTTTGTATGTTGCTGCTGCATAGCAAAGGATTACGAATAAATAAATAAGCAAGCAAGCAAGCAAAGTGCCAGCATTCAATTGCTCTCTCCCCTTAGCCAATCCTGACCCTCCCTTGTGAATGAGGCCCATCTATCATGCTGCTGGCAAATTAAAGTACAGGTAGTCCTCACTTAACGACCACAATTGGGACCAGCATCAGTTGCTAAGCAAAGCAGTCATTAAGCAAATCCGACCCGATTTTACGACCTTTTTGCGGCAGTCGTTAAGTGGATCGTGCAGTTCCCCATTGATTTTGCTTGCTGGAAGCCGGCTGGGAAGGTCAAAAATTGTGATCACGTGAACATGGGATGCTGCGATGGTTGTAAATGTGAAGCGGTTGCTAGGCACCTGAATCATGATCATGTGACTGCAGGAATGTGGCAACAGTCATAAGTGTGAGGACCGGTTGGAAGTCGTTTTTCCAGCACCAACGTAAGTCTGAACCACTGGTAAACAAATGGTTGTTAAGCGAGGACTACCTGTACTGCAATTGATGGATTTCCCAGCTGGGGGGGTGGGGGAGGAATTGCTGGCCTGCTTTTTGCCATAATTGAAGTGCCAATTTCATTTTAGGTTTCGCCAACCTTTGTTTGCAGTTTTTAAAAAAAACTGTTCTGGGCATCGAGTTCTGTCCCTTGACTGGTGCAAAGAGTGAGGAAGCTGGCCTTGGTGGAGATACGCAGAAGCCCTTAACTAGGCAAAAGGGGGTGCAACATTTAGTCCGGAGCAGATTCACCGAAGGAGAAGGGAGCCCAGCCCAGTCAGACTCGCCAGATTCCCTTCTTAGAGCCCAGCCCAGCCACGGTGGGGCGGCCTTCCTCCGTGGTGGATCTTCCGGTCCGGTCACCTCGTGGGGCTGACCGCTGGCTCGCGGTTGGTGGGCAGAACTGTGTCCGGTTCGCAGTGCAGCCTCGTCCTGTGTGTCTGTTCACGTACGTCAAGATGTGCGTGGTGTGCGCGTATGTGTGGGTGTGCAGGCCTGGCCAGCCACAAAGCCAGAAGCGAGGCTGGAGCATCCACGCGCCCTTTCTCCTTTCTCCTCCGTCGAAGCCTCACCAACAGCTGGAAGGGGATAAATGTGCGCAGCCGGACGGTTCTGGAGCCCTGGGAAGGAAGGGGACGCCGGGGAGCTGGTCTCCGCGCAGGCCTGGCCGTCTCGAACGAGCGCTCCCAGGTCCCCGCCGGACCGGCCGACGCGACCACCGGTCCGCCTGTCCGTCACAAGCGGGCGGGGGCACGGAAGTCCCCCCCTGCCGCGCGACGCGCCCAGTCCCCGCTGGGCACCACGCACCACCGCAGGGCAGCAGCGCTCGGGTCGGGAGAAGGCTGGAAAAGCCCCTTCGGCTCCGGTTCGGAAGAGCCCGGCCCTGACCGGCCCCGCCGCGCTCGGGGGATGAGCGGGAGGCTGGGTCAGGGCGGCGCGTCCCTCAAGCGTGGCTCGCCACCCACCGGCCAGCCAAAGCCAGCCGGACATCTGGAAACGCCCCGAGGGTCGGCCACGGCGGCGGACTCCGTCTCTAGTTTCACGTTGGCCAGGAGCATCCTCGCTTTTTCCTGCTGGTTTTGGAATCAGGCTCCTTTCTTGAGGGTCCCTGGATCTTATGGATTTCTCTTGGCTATTTGGGATCCGGAGACCTTCCGTTTGGAGCCACCTGTAATTCCCCCGGGCCTGAAAAGCAGGGGAGCCGTTCAGCAGGAGGCGCCGCCCCGGGGGTGCAGCCCGGCCACGGGTGGTTCCCTTCCCTTCCCTTCCCACGGGTTCGGTGGGATTTGCTCCCCTCCGACGGGTGGAATGCGGGAGACAGAAAGCCAGCCTCCCTGGGAGGAACGTTAATCTCTGCTTTCCAAGGCAGCGCTTCTCCCGAAGGCCGGGAGCGACCGCAGCCAGTCCACAAACACACCTAGTCAACGATCAAAGCGCTGATGCTCAGAGGCATGTAATTATGTCCCCCTCCGTCCCAGATTAGGCAGGGGGAGGGATGTTTACAGATCAGCCACTCCCATTTCGGAAATGACAGCCAGACTCCATTGAAATTTCGAGATGTATGGTGGGGGATTAAGAGGGGCTTTGCAAAGTTGCACCTGCTGTCTTTCCCCCCCCCCTTTTCCTTTTGTCTTCCTTCCTCCCTTGCCAGCCAGGAAAAATTCTTGATGCACTCTTTTTTTGGTGTGTCTCTGTTTTATATTTGGGGGAGAGTGGTCATCTCCTGCACCTCCCCTCTGTTGAAGGTGATGGAGGTGTGGAGCCAACAGCCGTCCCCCAGGTCCTAGGCGTCTACGTGCTGCACGCTGATGGCTGCCATGGGCCTCCTCTGTGGGCCGGCAGAATGGTGGGAACAAGTAAGGGAGCCTGGCCGCGTAATGCTGGAAGCACATGACAAAACTGGGCAGAGTTCCGGGGAGACTCAGGCCCCAGATGGGTCTCTTCTCTACCCCCACCCCCGTCTCAAAACGGCTCTGGATAATGTGCAGATGTTCATGCACATGAACATCTCATCCCAAGCCTGTAAAGGGAGTTAGGGTGGAAAAAAGAGAGGGGCTGGGTCTGTGTGGTGCCTTCAAAGGGTTGGGGAATTAAAATGATTCTGGGATTATTCAATACACTGAAACATCAACTAATGGCTGGTTAGTACAATATGGGAAGTCACAAAAGAAGGGAGGGAGGGACGGAGGGAGGGAGGAAAAGAAAGGAGGGTGGACATAAAAGGGAGGGAGGGAGGGATTCTTATTTGAAATAATTTCTAAAGCAAATTCTCTATCATGAATTCAGCCAGAACTGCTAGAAAATATCAAAATTTTATGTAGTTTTGCATGTATTGTGTGCAAGACTGTGACTTTAACCTGGTTATTTAAACCCATTTTTCTGGGTTTGTATTATCTTTATTACTATTCGTAGCACAGCAGGAGCAGGAGCAGTAGTAATATACCAATATCTGTAAGAAATATAGTGGCTTACAATATAGAAACACAATTAAAACATCCATAGTTAGATAAAAACATACAAAAATATACAGGTTGTCGTTTATTCATTCAGTAGCTTCCGACTCTTCGTGACTTCATGGACCTGCCCACGCCAGAGCTTCCTGTTGGTCGTCAACACCCCCAGCTCCCCCAGGGACGAGTCTGTCACCTCTAGAATATCATCCATCCACCTTGCCCTTGGTCGGCCCCTCTTCCTTTTGCCCTCCACTCTCCCCAGCATCAGCATCTTCTCCGGGGTGTCCTGTCTTCTCATTATGTGGCCAAAGTACTTCAGTTTTGCCTTTAATATCATTCCCTCCAGTGAGCAGTCTGGCTTGATTTCCTGGAGGATGGACTGGTTTGATCTTCTTGCAGTCCAAGGCACTCTCAGGATTTTCCTCCAGCACCACAGTTCAAAAGCATCCATCTTCCTTCTCTCAGCCTTCCTTATGGTCCAGCTCTCGCAGCCATATGTTACTACGGGGAACACCATTGCTTTACCTATGCGGGCCTTTGTTGTCAGTGCGATGTCTCTGCTCTTAACTATTTTATCGAGATTTGTCATTGCTCTTCTCCCAAGGATTAAGCGTCTTCTGATTTCCTGACTGCAGTCAGCATCTGCAGTAATCTTCGCACCTAGAAATACAAAGTCTTTCACTGCTTCTACATTTTCTCCCTCTATTTGCCAGTTATCGATCAAGCTGGTTGCCATAATCTTGGTTTTTTTGAGGTTTAGCTGCAAGCCAGCTTTTGCACTTCCTTCTTTCACCGTCATCATAAGGCTCCTCAGTTCCTCTTCACTTTCAGCCATCAAAGTGGTATCATCTGCATATCCGAGATTGTTAATGTTTCTTCCAGCGATTTTAACTCCAGCCTTGGATTCCTCAAGCCCAGCATGTCGCATGATGTGTTCTGCATACAAGTTGAATAGGTAGGGTGAGAGGATACAGCCCTGCCGCACTCCTTTCCCAATCTTAAACCAGTCCATGATGGAAAAACAGCACCTTCCACCTTCATTGTCCCTCCCCTAACAGAACAGGGGCTCCACCAGCAGCTTCTCCTGGGAGAGGACCTCTTTGGATGGGTCTGTTGGCAGTCCTGAAGGTCCCTTGGTGGGTGCCAAGCTGTACAGGGCTTTGTGAATCAAAGCCAGCCCCTGGAATCGTGCCCAGAAGTCTTCTGGGAACCAGTGCGGAGCCTCATGTGCTCATGGGGACCCATGTGTGAGTCTCTCAAAGTGAGTCTCATGAGCTCATAGGGACTTGCACCAGTCAGCAACCATTTTGCACCGACCACAGCTTCTGGGTGGTCTTCAGAGGCAGCCCCATGGAGAGTGCATTGCAGAAGTCCAGCTAAGTGGTGATAAGACACAAGTCACTGGATCCATCAGCCACATTTGGGCAAAGATCTCCAGGCCATGGCCTCCACATGCCCATCCAACAGTAGCCATGAGTCCAGGAGGACCCTTCAACAGACAAAACTGGAGTTGGCAGAACCTCAATGAACCATCAGCAACTCAGTCTTGCTCGGGTTCCACCTCAACCCATTTGGTCCCATTCAGACTCCAACAATCTGTTCAATTATTTGCAAATCAACTCAGTGCTCATCCATTACACATGCCCAGCATCCTTTGCTGCGTTACTCCATTAAGCCATTTTCTGGATTTGCACAACATCTGCAGCCATACAAAGAGGGTCTGTGCAAGAAGCAAGGGCCCCCCAATGCAAAACCCAACAGAAACACCTCTCCAAGATTAAACCCTCACTTAGCTCAGCACGTTGGATGGAAGCATCTGGTACATCTGTACCTGACCTGGTGACATGTAAAGATAGCTGCCGGATGCAGTTCATCTAGAAAGAATGTCTTTCATTGTGTGTTAAAATTCAGTTGCCACCAACTTTTGGCCATGAGGGGAAGCCCAGGAAGGGGTCTGATGCAAGAAACACAGTGGACTTCCTCTCTCAAGGGGCAAATCTTCGTACGGGGACTTCTTCGAGAACAGCAATGCATCAGCGTTCAAACTCTGTATCCTTCAGACGTTCTGGCTGGACCATCCAAAGGCAACCAGGGAAGGCTCTCTACTGCTGAAGACGCTGAGATGTGCCGGCCTTCCACCAGGTCAAGAGCCTGGAAAGTTTGGCATGAAGCCAGTTGCCCCTGTGTATGTGCTCACAGCGGGGGATGGGGGGGAAAGCTTTGCTCTGAATACACCCTCCCCCAGTTTTGTGTATGTGTGTGCATGCACGCGGTGTGTTTGGAGCATTAGCGTGTTTGACCACAAAACATTTTGCGGAGCCTAATGGAACTTTCCCTTGTCCTTCTCCATCTGTTCCTTCTCCCTTTCTCCTCCTTCTCCTTCTCTTTCTCCTTCTCCATCTGTTCCTCCTCCTCCTCCTCCTCCTCCTCCTGGATATGGGCTTTATTTCAGGGAGGTTCTTCTCCACAGTAGGCTCTTAAGCTTTCTGTCTGAGCGAGGCATATCTCCGTCTTCCAAAGGATTATGCTGGAGCGGATCCCTCTATTGTCCCCTGAGTTCTTTCTTCTCTCACCCCCCCGTGCCCCCCCGCCCCCGTTCCTCAGCTCCCAAAGGCAGGAGCAAGCAGCCTCCTCGTCCCCGCCTTTCATGTGGTCTTAGCACAGCGGAGCAAGGAACTGCACCCCACCTGATTCCCACCCTGCAGGAAGCTGGAGGGACGGGGGAGGAACAAGGGCTGCACAACTCCCCACTTCAGATGGCACTGGAAGGCGGGGCAGAAAACGTGGCAGGGGGAGTTCTCAGTGCAGCCACTCCCTTGCCGTCGGTGGTCCCTGGCTGAGAATGATGGGACTTGCAGTTAGCCTCTTGGGGGCACTCCCCCCCCACTGGAAAGGCGCTGTTGGAGCACTTTCGGGTGCCTCTTGGTGATGCTTTTGAGCAGATTGGACGGCCGGAGGGGCAAAGGGGCTTCCACCAGTGGCATTCGCTGCGGGGGATGAAGGTTATGGTTTCCCAACTTGAAGGTGCCGAAATGAACCCAACTCCATGGAGAGGCTGGAGGCGGGATTAGGAACCAGAGGCCCTTGTCCCACAAGTCACAGAACTGGGCCATGGTGAGGTCAGAAGCATGGAACGGATTTCACATGCCTGAGAGTCTTGGGTGTGGCACCAGCGGTCCTTCTCAGTAGTATTCATATGTGGCAAAGCTTGAGAAATGCAGAAGAGGAGGAACAGAATCAAATTACCAAATGGTTAGACAATAACCAACTTCACACCACCACTTAACCTGGTTATTGAATTAAGTCGTTCTCTGGGGTTCCATCTTAAACTTGCCAAGGTTGAGAAACACTGCCTTAAACCCTAAACTCACCAAACTCCTTAGATCTGTACCACCTCCCAAGCCTCTGCAAAACGAATCAAGCCAAACTAACCAAGCTGGCTTAAACTAGCCAAGTTTGTGCAGTTGTGCAAATGCAGCCACAAGCTTTGCAGCTAATCCAGGTCAGCGGCTGGGTAGAAAGGTTACCAGCTGCTCTCCTACCTTAGAGGGCCAAGGTAGAGTAACTGAGGGGGGGGGGACTCTGGGAAGAAGCAGGAACAGCAGGAACCAGCCAGTTTTGCACAATGCCGTCATCGCCCAGGGCTGGTCCCACCACAGAATCTGAGGTAGCTTTTGCATGTTTCCAGCAGAAGCAAAATTAGCTCCAAAGTCTTCCGAGGCCACCATGAAGAGCGAACCTGCAATCTTCCAGGGTGTGACCAAAGGCTTTACAGATGGTCCTCGCTTAGCGACCACAATTGGGACCAGAATTCCGGTTGCTGAGCAAAGTGGTCATTAAGTGAATCTGACCTGATTTTATGACTGTTTTTGCAGTGGTTGTTAAGCAAATCACCGTGGACGTTGAGCAAACCACGTGGTCTTTAAGCGAATCACGCAGTTCCCCGTTGATTCTGCTTGCCAGAAGCCAGCCAGGAAGGTCGAAAATGGCAATCGCCTGACCACGGGATGCTGCGATGGCCATAAATGTGAACCGGTTGCCAAGCGCCCCAATCATGATCACGTGACTGCCGGGACGCAGTGACGGTCATAAGCGCGAGGTCAAAAATTCTGGGAGTTGAAGTCTGCACATCTTAAAGTTGCCAAGGCTGAGAAACACTGGCCTGCTTAGTAGGGCAGTGCAACTACTGGGAGTTCAACTGTCATGGTTAAGCCTCTGTGTAACTAATTGATTTCCGATGGTTTTCAACTCTGAGCAGAAACTCCCTGGCTGGGTCCGGACAGCAGCGAACCCTAAACTGGGTAGCCATGTTTTGGCCCAGGATGCTGTGAGAACCCTTGTAGTTTGTCCTGTCCTGGTCCAGTAGGTTGTGCAAGCTAAGGACAGTGGCGTGTGTGAGGAAAGCACATTTCTTCATGCACAAACACACCCTCTCGGCAGGGGCTTCCACAGTGGGGGGTGGGATTTCAAATGGGACAGTGGGCACAGCTACACAGTCAAAGCCTTGCCCCACTTGTATGTGTGCTGTGGGACTTCAGTCACACTACTGCAGCCACCATCTTGAATTTTTTGATCCTCACCTCCCCCCACAGAGGAACCTTCTTTAGATGTGGAAAATACAGGTAGTCCTCCTTTAGCGACTGCCCCGTTTAGCGACCATTTGAAGTTATAACGGTGATGAAAAAGTAACTTTGTGACCCATCTTCAGATTTACAACCTTCTCAGGTCTGTAGAGCAAAGGAAAGCCGGTCAGACTGTAAGCACCGTTGTGGTTTCACTTAGAGACCGCTTCGCTTAACGACTGAGTTGCCTGTCCCAATTGTGATTGCTAAACGAGGACTACCGCTATCCTTATTTAGTCATTCATTCACTTCAGTTAAGGGCTGGGAGTGAAACCCTATTCCCAGTGTAAAGTCTGGATAATTGGCATCCCCTCTCCCCCTTCCTTGTACCCCCCTTGTCTCCCCATCTGGACCATGTGGCTGCAGTCCTTCCAAATTCAAGACACCAGCCCTCAATGCAGCAGTTGTCGGCTTCTGGCATGGGGTTTCTTCACAGCCCCATATTCCTTCTCTCCTCTTCACTGCATGAGGTCATCTAGACGGGCTATCACTCTTGCTTCCGGTCTGGTGTGTAAACCTGGGGAACGTCTTGGAGCCCTGATGTACCTGTTTCCCCACAGAGCACGATGCTCTGTGCTCTCAGCAGCCTGTAATGCCCAGAACCTCAAGAACTAATGGAGAGGACCAAAAATAAATAAATCCTTTGGGTGAGTTTAATTAAACTTCTGGTGATTGGTCTCAGCCAGTGTACTGCAGCTGAGCTTGACCCCGCTTGACCTCCGCCAACTGAAACGGTCTGGTCTAATTCCCCCACACAGAAGCATCTTACCAGTGCATGTCCAAAACTTCAAAAGAGAGTGCAGAATCCACCAGGCAGGCACCTGCAATATCCAGCAAGGGGAGAGGGGATAGCAACGCTGCCCAACTTTTCCTGCAAACAGTTGCACATCTCCATGAAACTCATATGCCAGAAGCAAAGCAAAGTAGCAGTAGTTACTTTCCCACCCCTCTGCTTTTTAAATCCAGCATACAGGTAGTCCTCACTTAATGACCACAATTGAGACAGGAATTTCAGTTGCTAAGTGAAGCAGTCATTAAGCGAATCTGACCCAATTTCATGACCTTTTTTGCAGCGGTTGTTAAGCGAATCACCACCTGCATTAAGCGAACCACATAGTCATTAAGCAAATCACTGCCCATTGATTTTGCTTGCCAGAAACTGGCCAGGAAGGTTGAAAATGGTGATCACATAACCAGGGGATACTGCGATGGTCATAAATATGAACCGATTGCCATGCACCAAAATCATGATCATGTGACTGGGGGGAATGCTGCTATGTTTGTAAGTGTGAGTACTGGTTGTAAGTTTTTTTAGCACCGTTGCAAGTCTGAACCATCACTAAATGAATGGTTGTTAAGTGAGGACTACCTGCATTTCTTTTGGAAACTCAAATTTCCAGCACAGAACAGAATTTAGGTATTCTTCTAAATGGCAAATTACACCATGTATTTTTCCACCTACCCATGATTTAATGATTTCACTGTGGAATACCTGTCCAGACAGGCTGAAAACTGATCATCCTGTACTGAGGTTCTTGCCAGAATTAAAATGATTTCTGAAGACCACGATGTTTCTGGGCAATATTCTTTTGGGCTCGGATTGGACAGGATTAACCTCTGAGGTTCCTATTGCTAAGTTTTAAATTTGCTATCAGAAATGCTGGCTGCTGCCCTTACAAACAGACCTGCTTCTGTTGGGTTTTGGGTGTCACATGAATGCAGCGACTGTGTTTTGTTATCCTGGGTTGAGGATTTAGCATGTTATGTGAAGCGCACTGTTGTTTCCCTGCCTGGAAAGTATAAATGCTCAGGAAGCAGAATCACTATTACATTGGGTAACTTTAGAGCATCTTATTTCAGTCTGGCTGACTCCACAGGGTTGTTGTGATCGTAGAATGGACAAGGGGAGGATTTTTGGTGCTGCCTTGAAATGATAATAATGATAAATGATCCAGTCTAAACTTCTGGCTGACTGAGTGATCAGCCATAACAGTAATATCAAACACCAACATCTGCCTATCCCAGGTCCTTGGGAAGGACTGGATAGGTGGGCAAAAATGCCAAATCCAGTCTAAACATCTGGCGGACTGTGCGACCAACCGTAACAATAACAGCCGCCCACTGCAGTGGACTCTGGTGGCTTGCAAAATGTAATACTAGATTAAAACGGTTATCTGGTGAGGATGAGAATCATTTATTTATTTAATTTATCTATCACATTTCTTCACTGCCCATCTCAACGAACGATTCTGGGCAGCTGGATGGGAGACCATGAGGAAATCCCAGGGTTGTAGACTGGGAAACCGAAGCAGCAGAACAGAAGACGGCCATAACAGACGGCTTTGTAGTTGTTGCCAAGAAAACTCCCAGTCACAAGGAGCTGGCCTTCACTTGGGAAATCTTTCTTTTTTGGCCATGCCTGGCCAACCTTGGCTGATGTTGGCTAAGCTAAGAAAGGTCAGTCCTGGTTAATCCTTGGATGGGAGACCACTAGGTGGTGACCCAGAGTGGGAAGTTGGAAAAGCAGCAAATGGCGGCCGTCCTGTGGGCTGGAAAACTGCACGGAGTCATCCAGGGCAAAGCTTTGCAGCGAATGAAGAGGTATTGTACTCCTCGGCCAACGAGGCGGAGGCAGCGTGAAGTGGCCAGGGGAATTCCAAGCCACCGCAGACCGGCTGGGCCTCCCGATCAAACCTCCCTTCTGCTTCGACCCCAGGAACATTCTTCGTCCTTTTGCAGCTGCGAATCTTGTTCCTCGCCCGGCCAACAACTCTCTGCCACGCAAAATAGGCAGCGAGGGGGAATTCCAGCAGCCGGGCCTCGCCAAGTGCCTGGAGCCGTGAGCAAGAGGCGGCAACCCCCTTCCCCTGAGAGGAAAGGGCTGAAAACACACGGCCATGGCGGGCGGGGGGGGGGGGCTGGCACACGCTGGGGCTGAAGGAGGGCCCTCTTCCACGGCCCTGCCACGCCCCGGGCATCGACGGGGCAAGCAGCCCCCAGCTGAAGCTCCAGCAACTGGGGAAGCACCACCAGGTGAAGTTTTGTCTGCTGCAAAGCCTTTCAGGGCAAAAGGAATCTGGGCAGGGGACGGGGGAGACCCCTCGGCCTGTCCACACTGGCAGGGGGACCCGGCCAATGGCCATTCCCCTCCTGCTTGGGGAGCTTTGGAGAGCTGGGAATTTCCTGGGAAATTAAAAGGAGTTGTGCCTCCAGAATAAGATTTCCATAATTCTATCTGCCTCGCTGAGGTCCCCAAATGCACCTGTCGGTCGTTCTTGATGCAGCGATGGAGAGAAAAAGGGATTCATTTTGGCTTCCTGAATTCCTGCCACTCCGTGGCGTTGATGGTGAAGCCAGAGGGCGACCCCAAAGCCTGCCATTTTGCTCCTGACCTTTGGCTGTTTCTTGCCCAGGCGGGGGCAGAAGAGAAGGGCCAGGGCGATTTTCCCCGTGGGCGGTTCAGGGATACCCTGCAGTTAAACTGGCAAGGATTTCTCTCAGCAACTCCGTGGCTGCATTCACACAACACACTGAAGTCGGTTAGGTTAATCAGTCCGTTTTCAAGGTTCATGCTGGTGTGAGAGAAGATGCGAGTTGTTGTTGAACCATTAAAAAAAATAACTGGGATTAAACCTAGCCAAGCTTACCAGGGTGGGCAAAAGCATTTGCCGGTCGTTGAGGGAGCTGGCTAACTGTGCTGCGCAAACCCACTGTTACCCCCGCAAAGCCTTTGCACGCTTTGGAAGAAAAGCTGCCACTTTGCCCCTGAAACAGATTGGTCGCCCCTTTTCCCTGGGCATAGCAGGTGCCTGGCTGGAGGCGGGACAGACCTTTGCTCCCCCATCTGGCATCCCTTCCCTCTGCTGACCACACAGACGCAGGGCCACCGGATCCAGCTTGCAAAACCCATGATGGCCACTGGGGGCAGCCAAGAGAGCCTGTTTTCTGTGTCCCATGGCGCCACCTAGTGGGCATCTGGATCTTTCGCAGCCGTGAGTGCTACTCTTGGTTCAAATAGGCCTGGAGGGCGCCAGGTTGGGGAAAGCCGCTCCACCTCTCCCAGCTGGGCTATTCCGAAACAGAAAGGAAGCGCTCGCATTTAGGAAGAAGACGCGTCTGGGCTCGCAAGCCTGGAGATGGCCCGGGCTGCAAGCATGCCAGGGCCCATTAGGCGGTAGCAGAGAGACCCGGAAAACCCCCCTCTCTGCGGCCCTCTAGGGCTGGGCTGCAAAAAATCCCCCCCTTTCCTTTTGCACCAAAGGGGCCAGACGCAACGCAGGGGGCAACCGGGATCCGAGCGGGCCGTCCCCCTCTGTCCTTCGCAGCCGGGGAATTGGGGGTGGGCGGTCTTAACATGCAAGTATTTAGCCCGATTAGCATATGCAAATGAGCTGTTTAGGAAGGCGGAGCTCCTGAGCCGTCCCGCCCGCGTAAAGGCAGCTGGGGACGTTTATTGCCATTATGCACCCCCAAACTCTTAATCCTTGTTCGTTTTCGCTTTGACCGCTGCAGATAAGAAGGCCCCCAAAATTGCCTTAGCAATTACATGTTGCCCAGCCTTTGCCTGCGGGTGCACGGCTTTCTGGACATTGGCAGACCTTCTTTTAAACTCGGAGCAAACGGCTAGTTTCCTCTGAACCAATCAAGGGAGGAGCCTCCCTCGGTAGGTGTTATGGGCGGTGGGGGACCCTCGCCCCGGTTCCTTGCAGATAGACAATGATTGCTTTCTCCCCATTGGGCTTGGATTTTGCTGCTGGGGGAGGGGGGCGGAAGAATGAATGGATGCAAGTTTGGATCTTGGATTTGGGGTTTCCCCCCCTCCCCCCCTCCCCCCCCTTACCCGGGGCTGTTTGCGCAAAGCCACACACACTGGTAGGTAACCTGGTTAGATCAAGGCCTGGGTTCTGCGTTTGCAAAGCAACAGCCCCTTGTTGCACTGGGCCTCAGCGTTTTGCACAAATGCCAAAGGTGGGGACACTTCGTGGTTCAGCGCCTTCGCGCGCCCAGAAGACAGGTTAGTTCGGTAACCAGGGAAGGGTCTTGTGTGAACGCAGGTGATCGCGGAGGAAAAAAAATATTGCCAGGACTTGCAGCAGGTTAACCTCCGCACGGAGGTTCTGAGGTAGGGCCTTAAAATATGCTGAAAAAACAAACTTAAAAGCATAAGTTCGTTTTTTAAGCATATTTTAAATGCTTAAAACTTAAAAAACAAAGTTTTAAAAGCCCTTTGCTGAATATTGAATGTTATATGTGATGGAAATCAATCATTCCTAACTGCAATCATTGCTAACTGCATTGATGGATTGAACTGAATTCTACTGAATTCTGAACCGAATTCTACTTAGTCCTTAATGTAATCGTTTAGATGGCATGATGATCTGTTGTGTTGCCTTCGCACAGCCGCCTGGGCCAGATCAGGTCAGAAACAATCAGCTGCTGTGGACCCGGTTGGTTCCTTCCTGTCTTAGAGGAGAACCTGGTCAGCTTGGTCAGTTTATGGCAAATTCAGTGTGACTCCAGGAAATAGGTTAATCCAGAAACCAGATTACTGTCTTGGGCAGCGTTTCTCAACCTCAGTAACTTTAGGATGTGCGAAAGGTCTCTAGTGTTGAAAAATGGAGCAAGGGGATAAGGGTTTGGCCATCCTGTAGCTCTCCATACTTCTTCTTAGAGTTTAGTCGTGATTCCTGGCCCATTAAAGTGATAGAATACGTTCAGTTCTTTACAACTCACGGTTCTACCGGAAATTTATAACCTTTACGACATTTCTAAATCCCTAGTTCCTTTGTATTTTACTTTTTTATTTCCTTTTCTTGTTCTTTAATATATCTGTATATGTGTCCTTAAATGCTTAGTAAAAACACAAGAAAAATGGAGCAAGGAGGATATTTAAGTGGCACATTTGAAGGCAAAAAAACCCAGCGTGGGAGGAATTACTGTTTGCTCAGCAGTGGGCCTCCTTGGTCAAGAGCACTCTAGCTTGAGCTGGAAGTGGTTCTGTATCTTAGGTACCCTTTGAGCACCTACTCCAGACATTTCTACGATGGCTAATCCAGCCATCCCAGAAATGTTTGGATTATCTTTCTTCCTAACCACCAAAGGTATCATATAGATTCCAGCTCAATACAGGTAGTCCTCGACTTACAACCACAATTGGGACCAGAACTTCCATCGCTAAGTGACGTGGTCATTAAGTGAGGCATCATGTGACCGTGCCTAATTTTATGACCTTTTTTGCCATGGTAATTAAGTGAATCACGTTGTTAAGCAAATCAGGCTTCCCCCATTGACTTTGCTTGTCCAGAGCCAGCTGGGAAGGTTGCAAATGGTGATCACGTGACCCTGGGATGCTGCAACTGTCATCAATACATGCCGGTTGCCAAGTGCCCAAATTTTGATCATGTGACCGTGGGGAATGTGGTGACAGTCATAAGTGTGAGGACTGGTCACAGGTCACTTTTTTCAGCATTGTCGTGACTTTGAATGGTTGCTAAACAAATGGTCATAAGTCGAGGACTACCTGTATGCTGAGTGGTTTAATCCCCTGTTTGGATTCCTTTTTAAAACCCATATCGGTGTGCATTTGAAAATGATTGAACTGTTTTAATTTTTTCTTTAGCCTTGTCTTTGCCACCCACTTTGGGAATCGCTTGAGAACGGACATAGGGACCCCCCGGGGGAAAAAGCCTTAACTGGTTGGATGTCTCCTGCAGGTTTGTGGACCCACCGGGCCGTTTCTCTTGGGCGGAGAGCTTCTATCGCGCCAGCATGTCGCAAGGCTCCCAGACGCGGGAATACCTCCCGCCCGAGGTTTTCGAGCACCTGTGGGACATCTTGGAGCAGTAAGTGAGAAAAGGGGGCAACGGGTGGCCAAGGGCCTCCCTGTTTTAATCCAGTAGAAGAGAAGTCCTGCCTTTGAGAAAGGTGTTTATGGCTTCCTTTATTTTTTAGCCTGGGAACACTTTGGCCGTCACCCACGCACAAACCCAATCTGCCCTCTTTGCCACTCGTCAGGGCCGGGGGCCTGGCCTTTGCAGGGGCAGCCCCTGTTTTCTGGAACATCTCCCCCCAGAGTATCAATGAGTCCTGCCCAGCAGCTGTTTCAGGACCAGGCCGAGCCAGGCCAACCTGTTTGGGCTCCCTCTCAGCCCTTAGGTTAAATGAAAGGTGCCTTTAATGTAGCAGGTCTTTATGTTTGGCTTTGATTTGCTACATGTTTTAATTCATTGCTTTGGGCTTTTTATATAAAGAGTCTGCTAGGATTGGGGCATGCTCTAAATATTGTCTGACAACGTTGCCAACAAATGTGCAGGGTCTTCCTTCTGCCTCTCTGGTTGGCTCCATCTTGTCTCCAGTCCAGGACGCAGAGGGGCTTAAGGCATCCTTGGTCTTCTGGACGTTCAAGCAGATTTCCCCCTTTCTTCCCGCGCGAGGGACAGCCTCAAAGTTTGGGAAACCTGTTAGCTTTGCCACCCAGGAGGGACCGGGACTGGGCGGGAATGGGATCTGCAGCGCATGGCAAATGGCTTGCCAGTTTATTTTTCTGCACTCCAGGATGGGCGGGGAGGGCTCTGATTCTGCAGGAGGGAAAGGCCTGTCCTCTGCCAGGAAAGACACAAAGCTTGGATATCCCGCAAGGAATCCCCTCCCGTCCTCCCCGCCAGCCTCTTGGCTTGGCTCACATCAAACAATTAGATACCTTTTGCAAACGTGGACCTCCCACTGCAGGCCACTTGCAGACCCGTTGAACCCCAAAGCTTCTGTGAGCTCCCTGCTTTTGCTTCCTGTCCAGGCCTCCCTAGAAGTAACTGGACAAAGAGGCTTCTTCATTAGGACCAGCCAAAAGAAACCAAGTTTCTAGTCCTTACAGTTAAAGAAAAAAATCAGTCCCACCTTTGCCACCCCTTAAATTCTCATCTCAGCATGAAAAGTTCAGAAACTTGCAGACTCAGTGCCTAAAGGGTGGGGAACTTGCAGGTAACTTTGCCCCCAGCAAAGCTGAGATGGAATTAAGGAGAAATGAAGTCACAGTCGCCCTGAGCTTTCTCTGGGAGTCTCCAGGAAAAAAGTCCCTTCGATGCGTCCAACCTTCTCTCTGTTCCTACAGGCCTTTGTGTTCCGTTCAGCCAATCGACCTGAATTTCTTGGAGGAGACCACGGAGAATGGCCCCACCAACAAAATTGAGATCAGCATGGATTGCATTCGCATGCAGGATTCGGATATAGGCGACCCCATGTGGGTGAGTGGAATTGGGTGGGAATGGCAAGGGGGCGTCTAAGGGTTCAGGAAGGATCCGTCTGGGGGGTGAGGCCGTCTTGGTCCAGCATTTCTCTCCTGCAGTGGCCAGAGAGGTGCTTCTGGGTGCAAGAGACAGGGATCTTCTTCTCTCCCAACATTCAGAAGGAGCCTGGGAGCCCCGTTTCCAACCTACCCGTTTTATTCCAAGGCAGAAGCGAAAGCTTCTGCCTTGGAATAAAATGGGTGGGTCGGAAACGGAGCTCCCAGGCTCCTTCTGATTCTTTGCAAAACACTGCCCTAAAGCCACAGCCCTGGTTTCCCATACTCCCCACAAACTTCCCCCCTTTGTGAGACAGAACGCCCCATGCACATCCCGTGACATCACAGCAGGTCCCCCAATGGCAAAGACAGGAAGGGAATTACAGGTAGCCCTCGACTTACGACCACGATTGGGATGGGAAATGCCATCGTAAGTCATTGCAGTCATTAGTCAAGTCACCACGTGACCAGACCCGATTTTACAACCATTTTTAAGGCGGTCATTAGGCGAATCACGCTTCCCCCATGGGTGAGTCGGAAACGGTGCTTCCAGGCTCCTCCTGATTCTTTGCAAAACCATGAGGAACTCTTCTTCCAAAAGGACAATAAGGGGGATGAAATAATCGCAAAATAAAATTTGAACGCTGCACCCGTCTAGCCTCTCGATGCATCTGAGGAAGGGAATTGCAGCTTGCAAAGCTTCTGCGTTGGAATAAAACATGTGACTCCCAGATTACTGATTTTTAGCTCTCGCAGACTAACACGGCCCTCCTGTAGCGTCGCCCACTGTTCTTTCCCCCAAATTCGTCTGGGACTTGCTTCTTAAAACACAACAAGGGAATCCTGCCCGAACCATTCGGGTGAACATTTCTGAAACGTCCGTCCCCTGGTAGAACTCTGCGGGTTTCAAAAGCTTCTGATCTTTGGAAGGCAATGGAGGTGTTTATTTTTTTTTTTTTTTAAAAAGGATGCACATCTCTGCAGACGTTTGCAGAATGGAATACGAGTCCTTTCCTCCTCATTGCACCACTTGTTCAGCGGCTTGGGGGCGAGTGTGGCCTTCCGGGCGGCCCGTGGCCCTCCGTGCTCCTCGGTGGAGCATGGGACCCGGCCTCCCTGCCCACGCCTCCCGGGCGCATGGTGTTGCACGCCGTCCATGGCCCCTCTGGCGTGTGGCTCTAATCTGCTGTTGACTCAAGCTGTGCCGTGAGAGCTCTCGGCCGCCGTGTTCTTACACAACTATGCAGCCTTCGCAGCCGCCCCCCTCCTTTCGTTAATTCCCCGAAGTCCCTGGAGGTGGCCGGAATCCATTCCTTTGGGGACTTTGTGCAAACAGGGGAAAGTTTGCGTTTTCCCCTTTTTACGGATTGTCAAACAGCACTTGACAGGTGTCCGCCCAGCCTCCCCACGGGAGTCTGGTGTTTGCTTTGCTTTTCCTCGGAAGGGCGTGTGGCGCCCATGGCCCCAGGGAAGGCCTTTTGTGTCAGATCAGAAACGCAGCCAGCTCCCAGCCTGCTTCCTCCCCCCAGCCCCCCTGCGTAGCCGCAGGGCCCGGCGCCCGCCCAGCACCCGTCTCCAGCCGAGCCCCGCGATGGTCCTCCCTCCAGGGGAGACGGCCAGCGGGGGGAGGGGCAGCAGCATTCTGGCCAGGCGGGGAAGGCGTGTCGAGGGGGCTGTGGACGTGGGGGAACCGAGGCCGGGGGCTCACTCCTGGGGGGTTGCAGAACAGTCAAGGTGGGATCCGTGAGCAGGCAGGCAAAGCCCCGTCCCTCTTGAATTGTGCCTAGAGGTATCCCAGGGGGCTTGTGGTGGATCGGGCCGCCTCCTTGGCCATCCACACTTGGGCCGTTTGAGGGGTGCAGCCTGGATTTGTAGAGAGGCACCCCTGGTCTGCCCCAGGAGGTTTGGATGGCTTGCCTTGGCAGGGGAAAAGAGTCAGGCTGCCTGAGGGTGGCCCATGTGGGCGCTGCGTGGCCTCCTTCCAGAAGCATATGTAAGAGGGCAGAGTGAGTCAGCAGTTGGGGCAGTGGAGGACTGGCTAGGGATGGATCAGGCCCCTGCCTTCAAGGGCGAAGAGGGAAGTGGTCAGCCTTCCCCAACCTGATGCCCTCCAGATGCATGCGGCTTCAACTCCCAGCATTCCCTGCCCCGTGGCAGAAGGGGCGTTCTGGGAGTTGAGATCCATGCCTGTGGCTGCACCAGGTTGGGGATGGTTGACGTTGTGCAGCTGGGGCTGTTCTTAGACTCCCGGCCCTGTGGAATGGCATCGTCCTCTTCACTTCTGCTCTTTTCTTTCCACCCTGGTGTGGCTTCCTTCTGCCCACCGGGGCAGGCTGCGGGTCCTGCATTCAGCTCCTGGCTCTGCTTGGCTGTCCTTGAAAGGGAAGCGGCGTTGGATAAGGTTGGCACCTGGATGGGAGGTAACGAGGAAATCTCAGGCTGTGGGCAGGAGTAGGGATTTGAAGGCCATCAGCCCCGAAGACAGCCGGGCCAAAGCGCTTCTGTCCTGCTAAGGAAACTGGGTGGGTGCTTCCTGGCCCTCGCCGGGATCCCGGGGTTCAAAGGGAGCTCTGCTTTTTGCAAGGCGGGACGTGGATGCTTGTGGGTTGCACGTTGAAAGGGACCCTCCTGGGAAGCTGGCCTGCCTGAGTGTGCTGCAGCCCAGGACAAAACGCATCTCCCCCCCTCGCAAGACGCAGCCCCTTGGCTGGGTGTCTGGCCCCCTCCCCTCCCCTCCCCCCTCCCCTCCCGCTCATCTTCCCCGCCACCCTCAGGCAGCCTTTCCTGGTTCAACCAGTTTGACTAAATGCCTTTTTGTGGAAAGCCTCCATCGCCTTCTCTGCTCCCCTCCTAAATCAACTCCTGGTTTGATCAAATATGTCTTTTTTTTAAGCCGCAAAAGGAAGCGGGGGCTGAGTATCCGGGCCCCGGCCTGGCGGTGGAAACAGGGAGCCAGCGAGGGGGGATGTCACCCTGCGGGGCTGGGCCTCCCCCGGCAAAGCCCCTGCCCCCAGTCCTCGGCGTCCAGAGCTTGAAACCCAGCGTTACGGTCAGCTGTGGTGGCCCTAATGTGGCACCCTCTGATGCGTTGGGGCTCAACTGCCGGATCCGTTCGGAGGGCGCCACGTTGGCCAAGGCTGGGCTGCTGCAAGTCTGTGTCCCACTCCGCAGCAGGGTTTCCAGCAGACCCGTTGGGAGGTTGAGTGTCCGTCGGGGGGGGGGGCCTTCACAAAATGGCAGCCACGAAGGGGGCTTCCCTGTTCCTAAACTCCCTGCTTGCAGCCTGGCAGGTTGGTCGGTGGGGCCTCTTCCAGAATGCGTGACAGCTGTTTTGCCTCCTGGACACACTTTCAAGCAGAGGAATGAGTTGTAGCCACCCCCCCGCCGGTTTTATTTTTGAAGCGTGCCTCCAGGGCGCTGGTCCGGTCTGGGGGCAACCCTGGAATTAAACGTAGTGCTTGAGATGGGTTTTCAGCTTTACAGCATGCACAGTTCCCTTTTCCAGAGAGAAATTAACATTGTTGTTGGGGTTTTAAGTCAGGCGTGGCAGGAGGCCTGCCGGACACCACGGGAGGTGCCCATGGGAGCGTCCTGTTGGAATGCCAGGTGTTGAGCGTGGCGTCTGCATGGCATGCAGCAAGAGCCGTGTGGGGTCCCTGACAATTTCTCACTAAAGGTCACAGGGTAGCAGAAGGGGAAAGCAGCTGTTTTGGGGCCCTGAATTTTGCAACCCAGATTTGGTCCCTGGTTGGCCCCTGAGGTCCTCCTCCCTCCCGCCCCATTTCTGGAATCTGGAAACGCCACCCCAGCAGGCAGAAAGGTGGACCGAGAGGGCTGCCTGCTCAGTCCCCGGCACGTGTTCCTGCCTGGGAAGATGAAGCAAGCTCCTGGTGATTCTTTCGCGCTTGGCTCCATGTCTTCAAAGTGCGGCATAAACATTTAATTAAAAATGATCTCGATCTGAGCGCAAGATGCTCCCAGTGCTTTGGCCCCCAGGGGTTGGAAGGGGAGCAAAGAAGAAGGGTTGCGGCAACAGCTGTGCCGAAATTCTTCTTGCTTCCGAGAGCCCTTCCGTTCCCAGCTCTGGAGGGTTGGGGTGGAAGATGGTCCTTGGAATCCATCCTGGCCACTCCGGCTCCTTTGCAGAGCTGTTTTGCCCAGAGAGGCTTCCTTGCTCACCCGTGATGCCCGGTGCATGGTGGATGCCTGCATTTTGCCACCTGACTGGCAGCCTGAGTGGGCTCCATGCCTGGCACTTGGTTGTGCCGATCCACTTGGCTGCACTGAAGTGGCATTGATGCTCAGACCTGTTGAGTCCACACACAGAATGAAACCATCTGGATCAGTGTTTCTCAACCTTGGCCGCTTGAAGATGGGTGGACTTCAACTCCCAGAATTCCCCAGCCAGGACTGGCTGGGGAATTCTGGGAGTTGAAGTCCACCCATCTTCAAGCGGCCAAGGTTGAGAAACACTGATCTAGAAATCAAGATTTAATTTGGGGCAGAGCTGGGTTTCTGCTTTCCTGACTTCTCCCATGAGGCCCAGAGGCACTGGCAAAATGGATAATCATTTTGTGGGGTTCGCCTCTGCCCCACCTCTGGCTCAGAGGGTCTGGAGCTGAAAAGTTTGCGATGGATGGAGCTCCAAGTGAGCCGAGCCGCGGGCAGGAGAAGAAGCCACCCTTCGCTCTTTGGAGACGAGCCTCGGCTGCATCCTTTCCTTGTTTGAAGCATTTGCATTTGCAGCAAGGCAGGGTCCCCCATTGCACATTCGGCATCGCTCCTTAAGGAGCCTTCAGAGAAGTGAAGAGGGGGTGGAAATGCACAAGTTTGCAAAAGAAGCCCCCCCTCCTTTGGCAAAATAGTAGTGCCGCGGGGGCAGGGGCGGAGGAGGCAAGCGCAGCAGCGAGAGGAGAGAGTGGGACTTTCCTCATGCAAGGCCCTGATGCATTCCTGCTGGGAAAAGGCAGGGCAGGATTTGTATGGTGCAAGCGGCTGCTTCACAGCTGTTGCTCCACAGATGCTGCTCCTGCCTGGTCTTCCCCAACGGGGTGCCCCGCAGAGAGGTTGGCACTTCGTCTTCCGGAATTCCCAGGTTGGGGAAGGATGCTGGAGAATTTGGAGCAGAAAGCTGCTGGGTGTCTTCCCTTGACTGGCGCCTTCTGGGTATGTGTGTGTGTGTTTGTGTGTGTGTGTGTGTGTGAGAGAGAGAGAGAATGGGATCAAATAATCGGGGAGGGGTGAAATTCAGAGCCAGGAAATCAACCAAGCCCAGATACTAGCTGGTAAATACACTTAGTCCTCGACTTACGACCATTTGTTTAACGACGATCCGAAGTTACGATGGCCTCAGATGGGTGCTTGACAGCCTGTAAAGCATTTCCGAGCATCGCAAAACATTGTGACATGCTCACACACCCCCATGGTCACGTTTCAGGTTCTTGGCAACTGGCTGACATTTACAACCAATTGCAGCAACCAACGGTCACGTGGTTGCATTTTGCAACTGTTTCGCCATTTTCTGGCAAAAATATGCCCATTGGGGAAGCTGGATCCGCTTAACAACCACTGTAACAATGGTCGTAATATTGGGTCTGGTCACTTAGGACCACAATGACTTACAATGGAAATTTTATCCTAATTGTGGTCGTAAGTCGAGGACTACCTGTAATTCCCTTCCTGTCTTTGCCATTGGGGGACCTGCTGTGATGTCACGGGATCCGCATGGGGCGTTCTGACTCAAAGGGGGGAAGTTTGTGGCGGGTATGGAAAACCAGGGCTGTGGTTTTAGGGCAGTGTTTCTCCACCTTGGCTACTTTAAGAGGTGTGGACTTCAACTCCCAGAATTCCCCAGCCAGCATGCACACTGCTGGCTGGCTGGGGAATTTTGGGAATTGAAGTCCACGCCTCTTAAAGTGGCCAAGGTGGAGAAACACCGTTTTTGGGAATGGCGGTGGAGAGGAAATACCCTGCATTGGCCAAACGGATTGGATGGGCCATTTCTGGGCGCTGTGGCAGAGATGCCAAGCTTGTGTGAGCGGAGGCAGAAAGGAAGCTGAAAGCCGACGGTTAAGCCAGGATAGGAAAAGCCCAGGTTTGGCTTTTGCAACTTGGATTTGGTGCTGGAGGCCTTTCTCAGCACAAATGGCCTTCCTCGTCCCCAAACTTGCTTCAGGGCAAGGGGCCTGTCAGCTTTATTGCTGGGAGCCTCCTAGGCACTAAAAACATTGAATCCTCCACTACAAAGGAGGTCTGTGAAGCCCCTGGGTCAGGAAAACGCAGTGCCGGGGAGGAGAGGAAATGGTGCCCAGGAATAGCGCTTCCCCCTCAGGACAGGCTCTGAGTTCCCACGTCGCCTTAAGCGGAGGTTGGTTTAACTCTTGCCGACTGAGCGTGCCTCGCTGGTTTGGAGGTCCATCCTGTGCCAACAAGCCGCAGATCGTAGTTTGCAGATTGCAGAGGCTGGATTCACACCTAGATACCCCCCTCCCTGGGAGGGCAGAGGGCAAGGCATGATCTGTGCCAGGCCCTTCACGGTGCCCATTCCTGTTAAGGCAGCCAAGAAACTTGGGAAGTGCCACGACGTCTGGAAGTGGCATTAAACTGCCCAGTTGGGTATCGTCATGAAGGACCCCCCTGGTCTCTTATCGGCTTGGTATCAGCATTCAGCTGGATTGGGGGGGCGGGGGTCACCCCATTAAACGAAAGCAAGGGCGCCTGGCTCAGGTCTTCCATGAATGCCCAGGCGCTGGCGGGGGGGGGGGGCTGCAAGATCCAGCCGACGCAGCTCCGTGGCCAGAGCCAAGCCGAAGCTGATGGAAAGGGTCAGCCCTGGGCGGGGGACTAGGAAGTGGGGGACGCTGTTCTCTTGCAGGGGGAGGGAACGGGTGGCGTGAGCGCCTTAATCCTTAATAAGAATTACTTGTTTCTGGCAGCCATTTCAAGTTCCTGGGTGATTGGAGGGGTGGGTGGGTGAGTGGGAATGGAGGCTGCGAAGGACTTGTTTTTTCCCCCATTGGGCAACGTGATTGGGAAGGTGTGACTTGGGTTTTTCTCTCCCCCAAGGCTGCGATGCCCTTTCCCAGCTGGGCTCTGGATGCCGTGCCCCCTTCTGTGCAGGCAGGGCCGCCTCCTGGCCCCCGGCTGGGGTGGCCGGCCCATGGAAGGGGAACCGTGGAGGTTTTGCAGCAGAGCCCCCCGGCTCTTTACGTACGTATTTATCCGCTGGATTGGCAAGCCCCCCTCCATCGCCCAAGAGACCCTGGGCGACCCCTTGAGACAGGAACGCCTGTTAAAAGAAGCAAATGCAAAGCCTGATCCTATCTGGGGAGGAAAGCGGGTTAAAACCCCGAGGGATTAATATCCCGAATACCGCATGGGGTCACCAGTTGCCCTGCTCCAGGGCCAGCTGAAAAACAAAACAAAACAACACATTTTTAGGGCTCTCCTGAATGACAGCAGGCTCGGGCCTGTGCAGACTTAGGGGGGACAAGGGCCAAGCCTGGTTGTTGGGCCTTTCCCCATGTGCCGTGTATCCCCACCCAACCAACGGGTGCCTTCATCCCAGCCCGGCGTTTTCCAACTTAGCAACTTGAAGATGGGTGGACTTCAACTCCCAGAATTCACTTGCCGGCTGGGGAATTCTGGGAGTTGAAGTCCACCCATCTCCAAGTGGCTGAGATTGAGAAACACGGATCCAGAATAAGAATCGGTAAGGGAAAAATACAGGTGATTTGAAAATTTCAAGAATTTTCTGCTCCAGCTGCCCTAAGCGGGCTTGTTGGAGACTTCACATTTTTGACTCTGCCTTCAACGTCTCCCTGTCCCTTCCTGCCATTCCTCTGGTGCCATTTCCCATCAATTCCTTATTTTCTCCCTGTGGGCTGTGAAAAGAGTCAGATTTATGGGCTATCCTGTGTGCTGGCTTCATTCCACTCCTGTGCAAACCGCTTGGCTTTAACTCCCCTTTCAAAAGATCACCTTGCTTAACTCTTTGGTTTCACAAAAATACAGCAGGTCCCCCATTTAAGAACATGTTCCGTTCGTAAGTCTGTCCTTAAGTCAAATTGGTAAGCAAGTTGGAACTGTTATTTAGCATCAGTTAGTCAAATGTTTGTCTCTGTATATAGTCTATGTTTTACCTTTCTATGCATATAGAACACTTAAGAAGCACTTCCAGATACACTAAAATATCCTAAACATAATAATACACAAAGCAGTATGGTGTATTTAACCTGAAACATTGCACTTAACTCAAATTTTAATATAATAGTCTTTATGGCAGCCCGTTCCTAACTAGGAGTCGTCCGTAAAGTGGGACGTCCCTAAACCAGGGACCTGCTGTAACCCTAATTCCAGCCCTGCACAGTTGGGGACAGGAGCCGGACCGCTAGAGAAAGGGGTGAGGCTGGAAAAGGTGCTGCTTGGAGTAGCTTTTTGTGACTAACTGCTTTGTCTGAGAGGCTGGCTGAGTGTTAGAAGTTTCTAATGTTCTTAATATATCAATTGTGCACTTCCTGTTGGTAATCTGCAAGGCACGTAAAGTGAGAGGAAAAAAATTGGCAGAAAAAGCAGGCATTGTGTTTCCAGTTGCTTGGGTAAGAGCCATGTCCAGCATCCAGCTGCTACTCTTTTCTCTCCTTAAAAATACCCAGAATCATAAAAACAATTGTTTTGAAAAACCTCTGTTTTTTAAGATCGCTTCCTGGCTGGAGAGGTAGATGGCTGGCTGTGCTGTTACGTTTCCCGTCGTTCTCACTATCCGTCGTTATTTATGTTTCTTTTAAAGTGGTGGTTAATCCTGCCTTCTAGAGCTGAATTCTTGCCGGTGCAGAAATCAGAAGGAAAATATTATCTTGGAGCACATGTCAGGAGAATGCATAAAACAAGCGAGCCAAAAAGAACTCAGCAGGATTCTGGATGGAGCAAAAAGGAAATTCCCAGGGCTCTCAGTTGGGACTGCAAACTCTGGACGGCCACTAGGGGGCAGTGAAGAGATTGAGAACAGCTGAACTCTGGCGCCCTCTCCCGGTCGCCTGGAGTCTTGCAGTCCAGGTTGGCAAAGGCTGTGGTGCCATCATTAAGAAAAACCCGTTCCTGGTTCTGGCTAAGCTGAGTTTCATAGTCCCCGATCCAAAGTCCAGGAGGATGCCATCCGGGGAGACGCATGTCCTACTGAAAGGAATGGGGTGGCAGCGAAGTACAGGCTTTCTGAATGCTCTGCAGGCCCGTTTGGTTTGGCAGGTCTCCCCCCCCCCCCAACTCTTGGAGGAAGGGGGTGGCAGAAAGGGCCTCTGCCCACCTGTTGCAGCCTGGCTCTCTTGATGGGGGGCTTTTACTCTGTGGGGAGGCAACCGCTCAAGAGGAGAGGAGAAAGATGGGCAGCTTCTTGGCTGGACGGTATTTTCATCAGTCTCGGGGCAGCCTCCAAGACACCACTCAAGGCTTTTCATTCTTCCTTTAGAGACGGAGCCGGGAATCTCGACCCCGCAAAATTGCTTCGGGGGCCGAGATTTGGGCTCCGCTCTGCTGTTGGTCTGAGGTCTGGCCCCGCGGTGATGCCAGATTACCAGCCCCAAAGGTGCCGCATCCCGACTCTTTGTCACCTGCCGGTTTGAGGGCAAACTCTCTGCCGTGAACCCAGCGTGGGAAAGGTCCGTTTAGTGCCCCGGGTCCAGCTCTGCCCGGTGCAGTGGGTGTCCTTGGCTTGGCACATCCCCCCGCCACCCCCAAACGCTCCTGGGGTTTGCCCTGCTTTGAGCCGGCTGCCTCGCTGCAAGAAAAACGGGATCTTCAACCTTTGTAGTATTGAGGTTTTTTGGTGCTTCCATTTCTAATGGGCTTCAGGAGGCATTGGTCGGTATCCTGTGTTTTCAGGCATCCACCAGCAAAGCCGCACTGGTCATCCTTCCCCGCAACCTCTTGCTAGTTCGGCCTCTCTCTCTGTCTCCTGGCTGTATTTTTCCGGCTCTGCCCTCTGAAGAGGGTCACCTTCCCCCCAAGCAGGAGAGAAATGCTCCGCCATCAAGATGAGGCCGCCGGCATTCCTGGGTGATTCACCGGGGACCTTTTGACCAGCTGCTCCCTGCTGACCTTTCGCAGCTCCCCGGCTCAGCCTGGCCAAAGTGCTGCGGAGGGGCAGCTCTGGGGGAGGGCCGGCTTCCCGTCTGTCCCGGGACCTCAACTGGGGTCGCCTTCGGCTGGGGTGAGCCTCCAGAGGACTGCCTCCGCCCTGGGGATGCCGACTCTTGCCAGGCCTGCCCCTTGAGGACCCTGGCCCCTGCCCCGGCCAGGAGGGGTCAGCAGGGGGTTTGGGTGCTTGCAACTTTCCATCCCCCTGAAGGAAGGAAGGAGTCCTGGGTGGGGAGAGGGCCCGGCCTGGCTCGGCACTGGCAAGCGCCCATTTTGGGGAGGGTGCGCAGCTGTAGGGCAATAGGCCATGGACCCTGAGGGATGGGCCAGCTGGTTGGAGGGTGGGGCTGCAGACGCCCCCCTTCACTGAAATTTGGCCCATCCACAGTGAGCAAAGTGACCCCTCTTTGCATCTCCCAGAGCCTCTTGTTTGGGGTCTGTTGGCTCCTTGGGGGTCTGTCTTTCTCACAATCAAGTTCCAGTTGGTAAGGACTTCTTCTTCTCCTTCTCCTTCTTCTCCTTCTCCTCCTCCTCCTTCTCCTTCTCCTTCTCCTCCTCCTTCTCCTCCTCCTCCTCCTTCTCCTCCTTCCCCTTCCCCACCACCATTTCTCCTCCTCCTCCTCCTCCTCCTCCTCCACCACCACCACCATCACCACCACTTCTCACATTATCATTTCTTCCTAGTCTTTTCTTCCATCATTTTCTTCCTTTTCTTTTCCCCTCCTTTCCCATTATCTCCCTCCTCCTCCTCCTCCTCCTCTTCTTCCTCTGGGTTGTCAACCTCTACCCTTCTCTCTCTGCTACTTGTAGCTCTTTGTTGGGTCCAGACATCTCACTAGCGTAATGATGAACGTTGGTCCAGGCTGTGCAGAGAGGCTCATAGGATGGGGAGGCTCACGGGAGGCTGTGATTAGCCAAACTCTCCCAGGCACCCAGAACGTGCTCTCCGACCCCCTTTCCCCATGACCCTCAGTCCAGAAATTTGGGGAAGACAAGTCTTCGATGGATTCCGCTGTTCTTGCTCAAGATCAGCCAGCCAGCTGTACTGAAAAGGGCGCTTAGAGTCGGCTTGAGTCAACTAACGGCTTCGTCCAGAAACCCTTTGAGGCACCTTTTCTCCGCTTGGTGACTTCAAGGGCGGTTGGACTTCTCAACTCTCCAGCTGTTCATTGGGTTGATGTGGGCGGTTCCCTGCTCATTGGGAGGGTGCCAGGGAAGTTGCTGTGGGTGTTTTCCCCATATTGCAGTTGGGAAGCTGATGGTGACTAAGGGAGCAGTTGAGTTGGTCAAGGCCTTCGCAACTTTGCCACACCAGCTCTTACTGATGCCTGCAGGGAGGTGTGCCTTCAAGAGACACACACACTGTAGAAATGTCTGGTGTACTGGCGGAATCATGTAGGTCTCCTTGTCGTGGGCGTTGGTCTTGCGTTGAAGATCCAGTCCAGCACATCTTGAGGGCCCCATTTGGGGGTTGGCTGATGGGATGCTCTGACTAGAATTCCATGACCGAAAGCTAAACAGAGTTAGCCCTGGTTAGTATGTGGAAGGGAGACCACCAAGAGATCTCAGGGCTGTAGTCTAGACTGGGAAGTGGGACAGGCATCTCGGAAGGAGACAGTGACCAACTGTTTTGGTGGTGTGGCCAAGCAAGATGCATAGATGTGTTGGTAACATCAGCAGGAATCAATCTCGCCTTTGGGGAGGCTGCATCTTCCAGTGTTCAAGAATAGTTTGGCTCCTGAGTGATGCTGCAGTCTTGGAAACCAGGTGAAAGCGCTTCCCATCCAGCCAGTTGATGCCCGTGCATGAAACTGTAAACAGGTCTGTTTAAGCCGGCCAAGAGTGACCATCCAGAGGCCTCCAGGATGTTTGAAAGTAGCAGATCCCCCTTTTTCCCCTAGTGGTTGATTTTTGGAGGCACACTGCCTCTGACTCTGGTCCCTTAGCATAAGCATTATCAATAGCCTTGGCATTTCTCTCCCCCCCCCTCCCCGGAAAAAAAGGTGGGCAAGTTGGGTGCTTTTCCTCGGAGGAGCAAAATCCAGTTGCCTGCTGCCAAGGGGGTGAGCAAGCCCTGCTCTTTAGCCAAAGGCCCAGCAACGCTCGCTCTGCCCACCTGGGTTGGAGGGGCAGGCAGACCCCCGTGGCCGGTCTCCCCCCTCCCCAGCCCTCGAGCCCCTCTTTTGCGCCCTCTTCTCTGGCCGGTGGTGTGTGTGCGCGCATGTGCCTCCCCTCCTTCCCTTTCTCAAGATTGGCGATAAGGATTCCTTAACCACTTAATGAGCTGGGAGCGAGGCCTCTCCCACTGGGAGAGGAGTCCAGGTGCGCAAGAGTTTTGACAGGTAGAGCCAAGCAGGTCTGCCCTGCCCCCTCCTCGCCCGAAGACAGGTATATAAGGGAATCTGAAGTTAAGGCGAGAGGCACAGTCAGTCCCAAGAGCCTCCAGGTGGCATCACCCGTGGGTGGCTGGTTGGGTTGGGTTTTTTTTTTTTTCCTTGCAGGGTCTCTTTGGGGGTGGGGGGCCTGGTGGGAAGGAGTTCCACCGTGGAGCCTGAAGAGAGGACGGCGGCTCTGCTTGACCTCACTGCTAACATGTTGTACCTTGAGAATAATGCCCAGAGCCAGTACAATGAGGTAAGGCATCTCCCGTCTTCCCTCCGCCACCGAATTTCTCCTTTTCTCCACTTTCGTTGCCCTCTCTTTAAAGGCGGCCCAAGACTTCGCTCTTCCAAAGGCGCCCCCCATCCCACCCCCCTCGACATGGACCACATCGGCCGTGCTTTGTTCTTTGGCTTTAGTTGTTCTTGACACGATGGCTGTGATTTGTCATCTCCCTTGATTTCGGCCGGCGGAGTAGTGTTTGGCCAGGGAAGGGCAGAGGAAAAACACCCTCGGAGGAAACACCTCACAGCTTTGAGAAATGATGAGCTTTTGTCTGTGTTGACTGTAAACCATTGTAACTTTTTTGGTGTGGGGGGGCGTAATACGTGGCTATGGTGAAGGGGCAGATGGCAGAGGACTCTGCCGGCTTTAAAAAGCGCTGCCCAAAAGTCTTTGGATACAGGGTGAGTGAACGGACCGGGTTTTCCTGGACCCGCTTGCCTCTCTGCATCCCGACCAAGAAATACCTCTCTGAGTCTGTCAATAAACTGTGTGTCTAGTCTGGCCAAAGTGTGCGTGTGTGTGCATGTGTGCGTGTGTGCGTAGCATCACTTGGATTCCCAAGGTGCCAGTTTTGGTTGGGGTGCAAGAGAGCGGCTGTGTGTACAGAGGATAGGCTTAAGGCTTGGAGTAATGCAGCTTGCGGGGGGTGCCCCCTCTAGAAAAAGAGCTCCCTTTGGTGGGGGGTGGACCCCCCTCAGGGGGACACAGCAGCAAGACGAGATCCCAGAGCAGAGGGGCACCGTCAGTGCTGTAGGCGAAATCGAAGGGTTGCAACCCTGTGATTTGCGTGGGGGCTCACCCCAGCGTTCGGTCCCAACCCTGCAGTGAGCCCCACTTGGAAACAGGGCAAGGGGGTGTGCAGGACACTTGCTCGGGCTGCCTCGATGGAAGAGAAACGCTCCCTGCTGCTCAGTTTCACCTCTCGATAAATTTTCCAGGTTTTGTGCAGATTCCCCCGTCCGGGCATAAGTCCTGCTCGGACAGTTCTGCTGGGTTGCAGTGAAGGTTGGCATAATCCAGGAGATGGTGAATCCGAGGCTGGCCAGCCGGATGCCTCTTTTTCAGCAGTGATTTTCACGTTCCGTGTGACCCATCCGTAAAATGGAGGTGCCGTGGCACGGCCCTGTTCTGCCTTGGGGGGAGCAGGCTTTGCTGGGTGGGGGCGCAGCATCCGTCCCCGGGGCCCCGGGAATCCTGCCGTTGAGGGACCTTCTCTCCGGAGGGAGAACGGACGTCTCCTGGATCTTCCGCTGCGTTTTGTTCACTGATCCCTGCTCTCTGCTAAATGGGTCCCACCTCCACGGCTTGTGTGAAAGGAATCCCTCTGAAAGTGATCTAGCTGATCAACTTTCTGACTGGAGGCACCTTTGATATTCCTTGCTGGACGGTTTCACCTGCCTGGCTTGACAGCTCGCTCAGCAGCCTTCATTCACAGGCTTTAAAAGTTGTATGCATCACAACAGCCTTTCTTCGGAAAGCTTTAAGTTTACTTTGAACTCCGTGTGTTTCTCTCTGTGTGTGTTTGTGCGTGTGTGTGTTTTCTCTTCTCAGCCTATCTATAGCTTGTGAAAAATTGGGTCTCACAACTTCCCCTACATGGAGGATTTTTTTCCCCTAAAAAAAAAGCAGCCAATTTCGTTCATTTTTTTTTCCCCCCCTGTACTGTCCTATCCATAATTAAACAGGAAAAAGTTGCTCAGCAGATTTAAGTAAATTATATGGCGGGGAGAATTGTGGAGCTGTGTGCTATTTTTGCACGGATTTGGCACGAGCTCCTCTTTCTTTGCAATGTGGGGAAACATGAAAATCGTACTTCCAGACAGCTGGCACCACTGATGGGGCCCAGACGCCCAACAGGCAGGCCCCCTTAATGGCTCTGGCAGTTCTGATTCAACCTGTTTCCAGAATAAGAGAAGACCTGCAAAGACATTTCAAGTGTCCTGCTTTTGCAGGGCCACTGGGCCTGTTAGATGCTGGTGCCCCATTGGGGAGAAATCACCTGGAAGGCCGGAGAGCTCTTTATAACCTGCTAGAGGGAAAGGGACGGAAAGGTGGAAGGTTGCGGACCAAGAGAAGTGCAGGAACGTTGCAGGAGTGAAGGAGGATCCCTTGCAGAGTGGCAGAGAAAGCGGGGTGGAAGGCCCATGGGTCCCCCCATCCCTCCCCCGGTTTCTTTTTCGTAACTCCTTCCTCGGCTTGGCGGCTGCCACCTGGCTTCGTTGCGAGCACCACCCAGGATCTTGTGCAAACCCTGGGAAGCTTTTCCAGAACTTTCCTGGCCGGGCAAGCGGGAAGGCGCCTGGTCTTTTCCAGCTCCAATTTCATTTAAAGTTCCCAGCCTGAGCAATGCCCAGGAGCCGGCCTGGGGCCACCTGGGGCCTCCCTGACCCGGCTGGTGAAGGGCCGGTGTGCCGAGGTGCCGCGTGGGTGACGTCATGATGCTCCCCGCGAGACAAGAGGCCGGCCTGCTGCTCCTGCCGGGCAGACATGCTGCTCCTTCTCTGCCCTGACTCACTGGCGCACCGCGTCAGCTCCCCGATTGCAGCCAGGGAAGACGCTCACAAAGAACGGGGCGTGGGCCGTTGAACCCGGTAACCCCACCGAGACTTGGGGCGGTTGGGCAACATGGAGCCGGCTGGTGCTGAGCTTTGCTTTTCAGAGAAGGACGCCTTGGAAGCCTTGGCTCCCACCCCCACCCCTCCGCTTGCTATTGATTCTCACGCATTGAAACCCTGGCTAGAGCATCGTCTGTTTTGGGCAACTCGGCCCTGGTGGGCTTAGTGCGTGCCAGCTTCCTGAATGACTCGGCTCCCCACGGAATGTGTTTGAAGGTGTCTGATGGGGGCAAGAGGGGGGGTCTGTGCGAATCATGCTATCAAATAATAGCATTTGAGGATTAAGGAGAAGACAGGGTGCTTGCTCTGAACGAAGTTAAAGAGTTTTTAAAAAAGCACAGTGGCAGTCTGTCTGGATCAGTGTTTCTCAACCATGGCAACTTTAAGTTGGGAGGACTTCAACTCCCAGAATTCCACAGCTGGCTGGGGAATTCTGGGAGTTGAAGTCCTCCCATCTTAAAGTTGCCCAGGTTGAGAAACACTGGTCTGGATGTGCCCAGTGTTCTCTGGCCATGAATAAACAAAGCTTCCATTTTCAGAGGTGACCTCTGCATATTTGATGCATTCTGCTTCCTAAAACACTGCCTATCTTTGTGGTCGCTAAGGATCAATACCGACAGAGAATCGATCCCTTACTGGGAAAAAAAAAAGGCAAAGATGCCTTCAGTTCAGCTCAGCTCCTGGTGAGGTCATGTTCCTGCAGTTTTCTTGGCAACATTGTGGAAGTGGCTTCCTGTTGCCCTATTCCTTCCTTTCCAGTCTTCGGCCCTGGGGGTTTCCTGGTGGCCCCCCATCCATGGACTCACCCCTGCTTGGCTTCTGAAACCAGCCCCAGGCAGGGAGGGGCTGCCTCTTGGAATATGCAAAGGGAGGGCTTGCCTGCCTGCTTCCCCTTGGGGCATCTGGGTGCCCACTGGGCAAAGCCAAGAGCCAGGTCTCCCTGGCCCCGATCCAGACTCCCCAGCACTTGCATTGGGCGAGGAGGTGGGCCTCCTTGGCATGTGGCAGCATCTTCTCCATTGCCTGCCCTGCTGTCTAGAAATGGCCTAGACGCCGAACCATGTTAGCCTGTCTCCTTCTTTGTCCGTGGCTCTCTGGGCTGCTCTTCCCAATCTGGACCACTAATCCCACCCTTCTTAGCCCCCAAGGTCACGGTGGTTGTCCCAGCTGTTGGGAGCCGTGCTCCAGATGCTCCGGACCGCCAGTTCCTGCCCAGTTCTTCATGTCGGTCTTTCAAAAAGTGGGGACGTTTTTATTTTCCCTAACTTCCTCTCCTTTAAGGGAGGGATGACGAAATAAAGGGACACCGAAGGGAAAGAGGCGGATGATTCTTGGGGCTCGGCTGGTCTCAGGCAGCTAAACAAGGCCTGATTAGTCCTTGGATGGGAGACCCCAAGGAAATCCCGGAGCGGGAGGCTCGATTGGAAAGGCATCCCAGAACAAGACGGGGGGCCACCCCTCCTGCCCTGCTGCCAGGAAGACCTCATGGCCGTACCCCAAAAATTCACCAGGAGTGGAATTCAGTTTGAAGGGGCCTTTACCTTCCTGGGTGTGTGTGTGTGCGCATGTGTGTGTGTGAAGTGCAGTTTCTGCCACCCATACCCCTTGGTCAATGGCTCTTCTGCATTAATGGGAGTGGGGGGGCTGATACACGGGGAGAGGAAGAGGCTGCCTGGGGCTGCCCGATCCTGGCTTGGCTTGCTGGTTTCCCTGTTCTTTCTTCGGTTGGGTTGTTCAGGCATCTCTGTCCTCCTGGGTGCCTTCAAGGCGTTTCCAGCCCAAAGTGGGGAGGGGGGGGCTGTGTCCCCTGCAGAACGCCGCTTCCTGCAAAGGCAGGTTTGCGCCATGTTCTGTGCACAGTTTGAGTTGCATAGTTGGACCTTTGACGCTGGAAACATTAACAGCCGCACCTGGTCTGGAAACCGCTGGGCGCTTTCTCCACTCCCTTGATCCTGGGAATATTTTAGCCACCTGTCTCCCCGAGTTTTAGCCCTCCCCCCACATCCCGACAATGAGTTTTTTGGCACCGAAAATAAATCCTGCTCTTGCCTCAAGTCCTTTTCCAGCGAGGCTGGACTCCGCTCCCCATCTTCCACAGCAAGCATCCCCCATTGGGCCTGCTGGCTAGGAAGACGGAAAAGTTTTTGGGAGAAGCCTTTGTTAGGCTCTGGGGGGCTGCGCCAGGTATTAATGCTCGGAGGAGGAGGGTGGCAGGAAGGCCCTGGGGGGAACCGGGAGGCAAACAAGGAAGGTTCATAGCTGGATGTTTCGGGGGGGGGGAGCTGGGAGGGGGCTGTTATCTGTTCCTTGGTTCTGAAACACAAATTTGCCCACCGGAAATTGCAAGTCGCAGTTCCAAACGTGTCAGGGAGGGAGAGATTCCCGTCTGAGAAAGTCCCCCATTAGTGCTAAGTCTTTCGCTTGATTGATTGAGTGCCATCAAGTCATTTTTGATAGATTTTCTCCATGAGTGTGCACCCCTAACCTGTCCTCCTCCTCCTTGGAGCATTAATACCTGGCGCAGGTCACCCAACGGTGCCCCCATCGCCACCGTCACTGAGTCCCTCCCCCTTGTTCCTGGCGGTCCTCTTCTCCTCCTTCCTTCCACCCTTCCCAGCATCAGAGCCTTCTCCAGGGAGCTGGGTCTTTGTGTTGACTGATCATGTTCTATCAAATCAGTTCCACTCTTAGCAACCACAGAGATGGACCTTCTCCAGGACGATGTGTGTCCAGCCTGGTGTCCCAGTGGAGCCCCCATCGCTGCTGTAACTGAGTTGCTCCCCCTTGCTGCTGGTCCTCCTCCTCTTCTCTTTCCTTCCACCCTTCCCAGCATCAGAGCCTTCTCCAGGATGCTGGGTCTTCGCATAATGCGTCCGAAGTAGGATAACTTGAGCCTGGTCATCTGTGCCCTGAGCGAGAGCTCTGGGCTGATTTGTTCAATGATCCATCGGTTTGTGTTCTTGGCTGTCCGTGGACTTCTCAGGAGTCTTCTCCAACATCAGAGTTCAAAAGCATTGATGCTTTTCCTAATTTGCTTCTTCAAAGTCGAAATTCTCTTCTATAGAGGGTCACAGGGAACACCACAGCTCGCACAATTCTGACCTTTGTAGGTAGAGGCACATCCCGGCAGCTGAAGGTCTCCTCCAAGGCCTTCATGGCTGCTCTACCAAGTGTTAGTCTGCGGCGTATTTCTTGTCTGCTGGTTCCTTCGCTGTTGATGGGTGATCCTAAGAGGCAGAAGCTCTCCAGCGCTTCCATATCTGTTGTCCCCATTTTGGAACTGCCCCAAAGCATTCTGCTGCAATGCCAAGATAGAGGCTGCAGGATTGGGAAGACGCTAGTTAGATCCTGGCATCCGCAAGTCTGAATCACAAGCCACTGTGGAGGCCTCTGTTCTCATCCTGTGCTACTTTGCAGTGTTCCCCCAACCTGTGGGCTTCCAGATGTGTTCTTCCTACAATTCCCAGAATTCTCTGCTACCTGGCCAGGATTTGGGGGAGGTGTTGATTCAAGATGTCTGAAGGACACCAGCTTGGAGAAGCTTGCAAGATCACTAAATATGGCCCTGGAGGAATAGGAATTTGACCCATTTCTCCGTTCCACGTTACTCAGCCTGGGAGGCTTGCAAGAGGATTAGTGGCTGGGACCCAAATCAAAGATTCCATTGGGAAATGCAAACATATTGCAGATTTAAATGTGATTACACCTGTGGGTGTGAGCCGAGCTTGTTCTAAGGTTGAAAAGTTGGAGGATTTCTAGCGTAGGATGAAAAGGGCATGGGGAAAAACTCAGGTCAGTTTGAAATAAGTACGTGAGTGCGCAGGAGCAGCAGACATCTCATGCGGTGGGGTGAGATTCTCCCTCCCTTGTTCCATGAGATCTAGAAACCTAAAGAGATGGACTTGGCTGTTGTTTACATCTGGCTTGCAAAGGGAACCCCCTCCTGTGAGTCACCCTAGGAGAACTCTTGAAGAGACATTCAATGCCCATTGATTAAATGTGGTGAGTGGGGTTAAGGCACTGACCTGGGCGAGCAGATCTGAGATGTTGTTCTGGGGAATGCAGGTGAGCACATCACCTCCCAGCTCTGATGGCAGTTTTGAAGGGGCTGCTTGGCCCAGCTTCGGAGCGTTTAGCCTGGGGATCCTCAGCGTTTGTTCCACGCCATCGAGAAGGGCCTGCTTTAGGCCATTTGGGTGCATTAGGGCTTGTGTGAAACCAAACCGGTGATGCCACTGGTTGAGCTGTGCTGCATGCACCTGGTCCCTGCTCCCCGTGACGTGGAGAGGAGTTTGAGGTTCTCTAATAGCCCTGAGCTGGAAGTGGTGCTGGAGGGCAATGAAGACCTAGTTTTATTGGGGTACTCGGCAGAGGGGCCACACCTTTAAACATGCCCCCAAGCTGGCTGCGACGCCGGGGTCTTCTTACAGGCGTAAGCTCTGCTCCCCGCCCCCTGAGCCGTTGCAACTTCTGTTCACCTCTTCCTCTTTGGGTGACATCCCATCAGGCTTCGCTCTTTGCAGTGAAATGCAAGATGATGAAGGGACCATCCCATCATGCGGCTAAGCGCAGGAACAGAGGAACGGGCCTTTGGCATCGGGGTTGCACACCCCGCTCCTTTTCCACCTCTGATCTATGATGTGACTTTTCCTTTTGCAAAAAACCAAACAGGGATTCTTGTTCGGCATTACCCTGCAAGGTTTCTCTCCCTCTCTGAAGAAGCCTTGGGGAGATTGGGTGACATCTTCTGCTCTGTGGATTTGGACAAAAGATGTCTTTGCTTTGCTTTTTAAAAAAAAAAAAACATCCAGGAAAATAATCTTTTATGCATTCCAAGTGCTTAGTGTTGCATTCAAATCGGAGACAACGCGGTCGTCTTCTGGCTTCTGCACTGCTAATTAAGGTTGTCTTCAGACATACGTCTGGGTCGCAGAAAATAGGTGAATGGGAAGAGAGATGGCCCCTGTCCGGCCCTGACCTCTGTGCAGGTCTCTGAACTCGGCCTTTGCCTTCACAAACCCACGGCGGTTGTGGCACCCTCGAGAGAGCCCTCCTGTTTTTCTCACCGTTTCATTTCTGCCCGCGTAAACATGCGAATAAGCCCCTTTGTGGCTGGCGTGTTTCAAAAACCAGTGTTGTTTTGCTTGGACACAGCTTGTTTTTCTTGTCACCTCAAACCGGGGATGTGGTTGTGCATGGGATTCAGCTGCTTGAGCATTTTCATTTTAAAAAAACAGGGTGCTAGCCCTCATGGCTGGCTTATCCGGGACCGAAACAGCCTACAAGAAATCAATAGATAAAACTTGCAGGAATTGCAAAAACCAAACGGCGTAGCTTGACAAGATTTCCAATGTGGGGAGATGGAGTGTGGACATCCAGTTTTTCTCTTTTATCAGGGAGCTTTATAGGAATTGCAGGATTTTAGGATGACAGGAACACACATGACTGTCTGAAATAGTTTCAAGAGCTGATGTTGTCCAAAACAAAGGACATTTAGAAAACCACAATATTAGGGCCCTAAATTATTGGAGCTGTTGGGAAGGTGATTCCAGGAATTCAAACTTTTTGCACATTTAACATAGGTGGAATGTTTCCTTGATCCTTGCGTGAGAAGAGTGGTGCATTTGCTTTTTAAAATTTGGTTCACAGATGAGAAGACTTGCACTTTAAGGTTGTGATTTGGGACGGTTCCGTTTCCTGGTTCTTTTCAAGTGGATTCTCTTGGGTTTTAAGCAAGGGTATCTGCAGGATAAGGTCAAAAAAGTTGAAACGGTGGCTGCAGTGGTGTGATTGAAGCTTTGCCTGTTTTTCAGGCGTGTCACACGTTATGCATGCAAGAGGCTTCTGGTTTTCTGTCAGTGTGAAGAGGAGTAAGTGTGAAGGAGAATCTTCTCCAGGGTTTACTCCTGAATACAAGTAGTCCTCGCTTAACAATCACAATTGGGATCAGAATTTTGGTTGCTAAGTGAAACGGTCATTAAGTGAGTCCAACCTGATTTTATGACCTTTTTGTGGTGGTTGCTAAGCGAATCATGCAGTTCCCCATTGATTTTGCTTGCCAGAAGCTGGCCAGGAAGGTTGAAAATGGCAATCATGTGACCACAGGATGCTGTGTCAGTCATAAATGTGAACCAGTTGCCAAGTGCCCAAATCGTGATCATGTGACCACAGGATGCTGTGATGGTCATAAGCACGAGGACCGGTCATAAGTCATTTTTTCCGGCACTGTCATAAGTCCGAATCATCACTAAACAAATGGTTGTTAAGCGAGGACTACCTGTAGTTCTCTGCTGTGAATTAAGTGTCAGCCTTCTCAACTGGTGAAATGGTGTGTTGGTTGTGTGTGTCGTTCTCGGCTTGTGAACAAGTTCTGGGTCTTTTTTGCTGTCAAGCCAGAGCAGTGTTTCTCAGCATGGCTGGGGAATTCTGGGAGTTGAAGTCCACCCATCTGAAAGCAGCCAAGTTTGAAAAACACTGTGCTAAGGCAAAGGATGGCAGACTGAAAAAGCGTCAGGCGTTTCTCCTGGGGGTGGCTGCTGACGAGGGGGCTTGCTGAAAAGTGGGTCCGTCGCTGCCTGCTCCGCTGCAGAATCCGGGGCAGCTGACGCCAGGCTGGAAGGTCTGATCACCTGGAAAGCCCATCAGGGGCTTCTGGGAGACCCGCCTTCTCTCGGGGCCCAACCCGTGGTTATTCCAATGATCTCAGTCGTGGCTGGCCCTGGGAGACCCGCTCCTGGGACCCTTCGCCTGCTCCTGTTCTTAAAGGCAGCAAAAGGCCCATTTATTCCCGGATATTTTCTCACTTACTGTGCTCATTGCAGACCCGAGAAACGGGGAAGAGGGACCAAGTTTTCCTGGGAAGAAAGAGGGTGGGAATCAGGTGGTCAGAGACAGGGCCCAGGACCAAACCCTGTGGTTTTGGAGAGGTGAAGTGGGCTAGGAAAATCTCAGCAATTCAGCCCTGTGGATCGTTGCTTAAAAGTCTGTCCTGCTTGCCTGCATCATCGTCACCATCATCGTTGTTGTTGTTGTTGTTGTTGCTATCAGCACCCTGCCTGCCAGATAGTTCTGACTGGTGCTTCTGACTATCCGTCCTTCCTAAACTCGAGACAGTGAAAGATACCGTCTGCGTTGTTTCACGTAATGCAGTTTTTTGTCATTGGCGTGTTGAGACTCATTGCTTTTGAGGGCCCAAAATCATTTCCCATGTTAAAATACTTCCTGTTGCTTTGCTTTGCTTTTTCTCTCTTCCTCCTCCTCTTTCTCTTCCTCCTTATTATCATCGTTCTGTGACGGTAAGTTGAGCCGAGGGTCCAGGATAAAAACAGCAACAACAGCAGAAGTCCCCGGTGAACATCATGACAGACACCCATGAACTCTTAATAATTCATTACGTTTTTAGAAATTAGTTCCGTTATTTCACAGCCAGGCTCTCCTAATTTTCGCCATGCACATGTATAAATACCTTGTCAGTCATTATTAAAGACTTGTGGGTGTCCACAGAGGGGGCAAGCGATGACACATGACCAGTGGCATCATTTGAATGGTGATACGGTGACACCGCCGTAGTGTCTACCAGGGAGTCCGAAGCATTCTGCTTTTGGTTTCGGGAGCCTCGGGATCACTTCCTGGACTCCTGGATTGACAGACAGTGTATCTTTTGGTTGGCCTGGCTTGCAAACCCTTTGTGAGTTTGTGAAGAGAGTCTGCGTGATTTTGGGAAAATGCTGTTCGTTGCAGGGACGGAAGGATGAGCTAACAGATCTGCCTTTCTGCAATCTCGTAAAAAGCTATTAGTCATCACGGTGGAACTTTGTTAAAGGAAAAGGCAATTCTTTGTCATTTTTACGAGACTTTCCCTTCGCCCCTACTTTTTATGAGCTCAGCCTCCCTCAATTTACTGAAACTTGTGCACCTAATTTTTTTGTGGGTGCTGTCTGATTTGTGCATATATTCTCCTAATATTTGCATGAGCTTGTGTATTTGTTGAGCTTGTAAACTGCAGTGCAAGACTTAGTAGCTTGGCTGCCGTTGTAGGTCAGTCCATCTCTGTGTTCAGGAAGTCTTCACTTTGACTTAAAATTCATTTTTCTTCTTCTTCTTCTTCTTTTTGCTGTACCAGATAGATAATTTATCTCCTTTCTCTCTTCTTACCTTTGTGACCTGATTCTTGATGCCTTCAGATACAGGAAAAAACCAGGAAACGTTTGGCAAAATGTCTTAACTCGTGAACACTGTATGCTGGGAGGATCAGTTTAGGGCACAATTAGGGCAAGCTGCAGGTTGGCATGATAATCAGTTGCTGTTCTTTTGATGTTTTCAAGGGAAAGTAGAAAGTAAGCAGAAGAAGAGACTCAACTTGAGTTGAGTTGACGTCTCCATGTAGTTCTCTGGGCAGCAGTAGGGAAGTGGAGAGCTGTTGCCTTTTTTCTGGATTTCCTGGTGGTCTCCTATCCAAGAGTTAACCAGGTGCAATGCTGCCCAGCTTTTTAAGATCAGCTCAGCACAGATCAACTAGATGTTGCAACTGCTCTATGCCTTAAATAAATATTTATGGACAAAATGTTGTCTGTTAGGAGAAGTATCCACAGGGGGAGTCAGAACAGGCAAGGTCACAGCAGCGCAGAGTCCTTCCCCTTGCACATACGTGCAGCACTGATGCACGTTCAAGGGCCTTGGATTGTGCCACTGTGGCTACCTGCTTGCCTGTTTTGGTCTCCTTGTGGACCCTGCTGTCCATGGAGGGGTGTAAGGGTGGAGACAGTGACATCACATGCATGGTGATACCGTTGCATAAATTATGCAAATCACACACTTGATTTATTTGCATGATGGTGTCATTGTGGCTTGGATTTGCCCTTGTGGCTGTGAGTGGCATCAGAAAAGCCTTGTTGGGTTACTCTGGGCATCCAGCGCAATCCCTGGTTCTCATGGTGGCTTAGAGGAGTGAGGCCAAGGGACGGGAGCTTGTCTTATACCCCCACCAGATGCTTAAAGTGCAGGCCAGGTTGGGTGACCACCTAGAATGGAACACAGTTGTGGGAAAGAGGGTGCCCCGGAGCTGGCCGGAAGAGGACTTTCAGGAATCCATCCATCCATCCATCCACCCATGGATTTATATACTGCCCATGGTATGCAGAACTACATCAGAAGAATAAAATGCCAATGACTCCTTCCCAAACTAGGGAAAAGGAGTCCTTTCACCCTCAGGCCCCAGAGTTTTGTGGAATAATACAGGTAGTCCTCGACTTGCAACCACAATTGAGATCAGAACCTCCGTTGCTAAGCAAGGTGGTTGCTAAGTGAGTTGTGCCTGATTTTATGACCTTTTTGCCATGGTCATTAAGCGAATCACATGGTTGTTAAGCAAATCTGGCTCCCCCCTTTGACTTGGTTTGTTGGAAGCGGGCTGCAGAGGTCACAAATGGCAAGCACGTGACCTGGAACACTGCCATCGTCGTAAAGACATGCCAGTTGCCAAGTGCCTGGAGTTTGATCACGTGACTGCAGGGACGCCACAACAGTCGTAAGAGCGAGGACCGGTCGTAAGTCACTTTTTCCAGCGTCATAACTTTGACCAGTTGCTAAACAAATGATTGTAAGTCGAGGACTTCCTGTAAAGGACTTAAGCGTCTTAAGTGGCAGGGAGTTCCGAGCATGGGAGCTTCCACCAAGAAAGCCTGTCACCAGAGTCTCTTGCTTGGGGAAAAGATGTGGGGTGGGGGGACTGGGTAACCCCCAGCAGGCCCCCTTAAAGCACCGTGGCTCAACCTGGAGCCCTCCTGGCGCGTGAAATTCCAGATCCTGTCGCTGTTTGTGTGGCTTAAGTGCAGAACGGTACTTTTTCAGCAGCATGAACCCAGTTTTGCTCCCACGGAGAAAATGTGTCCTTATCCACCCTGGCCGCTCTGATTCATCGCGCGATGCGCAATTCCAATGTCGATTCATCAGTTCAGTCTTTGTCTTCGTAGCAGGCTGCCTGCTTGAAGAAAAACACTTCTGAATTGCTGCATGATTCACGTCTATTTTTCCCAACTCGGCTGGGGAAAAAATGGCGCAGGAGGGTTGGGACTCTGGTCTGTCAGATAGGTAGCGCTCCCAAACCCGAGCAAAACAGGTTGAGATTTTCCTTGGGGGGTGGGGGGAGAAGCAGTTGAAGCCCACCCATCTTAAAGTGGCCAAGTTTGAAAAACACTGATTTAGGTGATTGGGACTGTCTCATCCCCAACTTCACCCATTTGATTTCCGGCGAGAGAGTTAGATTGTCTGAAAGTAACACAGATTCTCGTGTGAAGGCGATGGATGGATGGATGGTGAACCTCAAGAATTTAGGAAGGAGAAGTTAGATCGTGCAATTCTCCCCAACCCAAACCCTTCCTGGATCACTCCAGCAGGCTCATTTTTTGGTTGCAAAATAGTTTCCATAGACATTTTGCTCTTCGCTTTCGTTTTCTCTCATCCGACTAAAGGCTTTCCTGAAACTGCTGCGTTGCGGGTAACTTTAAGCTTTTACGACTGGTTCCTCCCTTGGTTTGGTGTAACAGCGCATCCAGAAGATGCATTGATTTGACAGTTGCAGGGCTCCCCTCTGTCCTGCATTGAAAAGCTGCGCATTCATGCCATGTTTCATACTGCGCCAGTGTGCTTTCATCCTTAGAGAATTTTAACTTTTCCCTTCCAAATTTAAACTACCGTGAGCCGGTGGACTTGAATAGCTTGCCCAGGTTTTAAAGCACGTTGTGTAATGGCGCTCTGGCATTCTTGCTTGGATAAAAATTGCACAAAGAGACTCAAAAAAACAAAAAACCCTTTTCCACTTCTAACAATCATTTTTCGATATTTTTCTTGGTTCAGCACTTTCCACGTGTGCTGTTTGTTCACACATTTATTGCTAAGTTACCAGTACATGCAAGCAATATGGGGGGAGAGGATTTTAAAAATAATTTCAGAATTCCTCAATAAACACTTGGAAATATTTTAACCCAGTTTTCTGCTTAAAAAATCCAACGGTGTTAATGAAGGCAATCGAAGTTTGCTAAAATAACCCAGATCCTTGTATGAAGGATACGGCGTAGCATAAAGAATATAAATGAATCAGTAAATGTGATTTAAAAAATGGGTTAGTAAAATGCATAACAAAATTTTGCTTGGATACACTATTATTGAAGTAATGTAACTCTGGAGAATCCAAGTAGCTTTCTTTTTCCAATTAACCAAGTCTGTTGAAATTTATTTTAATTACCTAAAATGAGTAGTATTTTCCTATAAAGTTGGCATTAAATTTAGCCATATAAATGCAAGAGAGAGAAGGATAGATAGATAAAAAATTGCAATTAGCTCTAATGTTCACTGAAGTGGAATTTTGTTTATAGTTTTAGGCCTCTGGATTGATACTTGATTAATCAGCCTGCATGGATCAAGAGCCACAACCAGTTAAGGATTCTTGATCTTTTTGTATAATTTTATTTGTTTGTTTGTTTGTTTAATTTCCATAGCTGCCCATCTCAACGTGACTCTTAATATAATATATAATAATAATTTGCCCTGAAATTTCGTGCGGTGGTCAAGACACGTTTCCTCTGAGGGATATTAGCATCCTCTTTGGGAAATACTCAACTGGCGAGTTTCGTTCTTAAAACTTTAGGAATCCTTCAAGTTAAACCGGAAGAGGGAGGGGAAGGGGTGATGGTGCCAACCGAAAATGAAAGGGGCTGAGGTGCCTTGAGGACGTGCAAAGTGCCTTGACGTAAAGGTGGTTCCCGGAATAACCAGGGACTGCATTTCTGGCTTTTCCCCCATCTCAGTCTCTAAAAAGAACATCCTTTTGGGCAGCACGCTCCCAGTCTGGAATGTTTCTTCCGGGAGGTGCTAGTTTTCCATGTTGCACTTCTAAAAGATTTTACCTAGGTTTTTTTTGAAGGTTTGATTTCGGCTTGACTCCGGTGACTTTAGAGACACATCCGTGCTGGTTTCTTGGCAGGCGCGGATAGTGGCTTGCTACGGCTTCTTCCCACTCCCGGGTCAACGTTGCAGGCTCCCCTCCCTGGAGGAAGCAAGCCTGTTTCCCTTTCCTGAGATCGGCCCTGGTCAGGCAGGGGCTGCATGGGATTCCTGCAGGCCATTTGGCGGACCCTCCTCTGGGCTTTTTGTGAGAGCCCTAAACGGTGTCGGGGACCGATCTCCGAGGTCCTGCGGCTTAATTGCGTGTTGGAAAGAGAAATTGCCTCTCTGTTTTCCTGCCACGAATGCCTGTGTTTGTGCAAGAGATAGATGGGCATTTGTGCCGCTTCGCTGGAAGAAAGCCTTCTAAAGTTACGGGGCTGCTTTCTGATTGGGCTAATATTCTGGTGCTTAGCTTCTGGAGCGCGAATACGAGACCGATTGCTTTCCGTCTGTCAAAGGGCCTGCGCTGGCTATCACAAGGGAAGTCTACTGGAAATTGATGAAGGGGCACGGCCATTCGTAAAATCCCACGGGGCTGTAATATCTGCCGTGCCTCCTTTAAAGTGGTTGATACTTGCACGCTGTGAGCAGGGGAGGTACGCCGTGTGTGCACGCGCGTGTGTGTGTAAGAGTGTGTGTGCGCAGACGGCGTGGTAATCCAAGTGGCTACTTGCTGCAGCTTTCGGAATGCATCTAAAGGATGTTTTCGGTCTCTGGATGAAACGCCACACTTTTTGCACGCTGACGGTCCCATTTTGCACTCCTCTATAGCATTGGGACTCCGGGTTCAAAAAAGCCTCCAGGATTTCTTTCTTTTTCTTTTTTCGACCTTTGGAGGGAATGGTGGATTTTGAAGAAGCCTCATTCCAGGCTCAGAAATAAATCTGAAGCTCATAGGAAGCTGCTTCAGGTGGCAGTGTTTCTCAACTCGGCCACTTTAAGAAGGGTGGACTCGACTCCCAGAATTCCCCAGCCAGAGTTGAAGTCCACCCATCTTAAAGTGGCCAAGGCTGAGAAACACTGTCATATGGAGTCAGGCCAAGAGAGTCCACCAGGGTGTATCCCTCCTGAATGAACTTTTGGAAAACCACCTGCAGTTCTGCATCTTGCAGGAACTGGCAACAGGCTCCAAAAGTTTTCAAGAAGCAGGCTGTACTGCTCTGACTGTCTGCCTTGGCTTGCGTGTTATTTACACTACAGTTTGCCGAATAAGCCCCGGTCGGCTGGATTCACCTATTACGCAAAGCAAAACAAACATGCAACATTATGCATCAGTGCAGTGTGTGAACTCAGCCCTGGGTCGCGGTGTGGCAGGGCGGGTTGATGGCTTCCTTGCTGCCTGATGTATTTGGGGTTTTGCATTGGTCGGGTGGAAGACTAACCCGTGGCTTTCAATCCATGGCTTTTCCCAACCTGGGAGCCTTCTGGATGTGTGTGGGCTCCAACTCTGAGAAGGTTTAGCAGGGGCCATGATGGCTGAGGCATTCTGGGAGTTGAAGTCCACCTCTCTGGGGGTGCTCAGGGTAAGCCTGTATCCACAGGGCCCTGATGGTAGGGGGGGATATCTAGGGTTTCACCAGTAGAGTACTCGTTCTTGCAAGATGGCCTAGCTTTGGGAGGGGAAAACATCATGCAGGTGACCCAAAGGGCCATGGGCATCTGTGCGGCTCCCAACTCCTGAAGGCAAGGGGTGGGCTTGGGCAACAGACCCCTTCCTTCCCAGAGTGGAACTGAGGGTCTGGCCTTGAAGGACGAGGGGGCACTCTTCTTCAGGGAAGGCAGCTGGGTTGAAGGAGCGTTGGGCCGCCATTCCTAAAAGGTTTCTCCGAACCTTGGTAAAGGGAGGGGAACTCAGGCAGCCTTCTGGAGGGCAGCAGGCTTAGCAAGTGCGTGCCCAGGGGTGGGTGGGTTGGGTCGAGAAGCGGCGTCAGAGTTGGGAGCTACTCCAGTTTTGTAACTCATCCCCTTCCTGGAGCTTCTCCATCGGCGTCTGGCTGTGTAAGGACCATCCGCAGGCTCTTTCGTTGCGGAGGGAGAGGGAGCCAGCCCTGTTTTGATTTGAAGCCAGGGATGCCTGCCGAGTCAAATTCCAATGCAGATCCCCCCCCCCGCCAGGTTAGCTGCCCCCTCTAATTGCTCCCTTGTCAGGAGGCGCACGCCTCCCGGAGAGCTCTCTGCCGGTGACCCCGGGGCTCTGCTGGCGGAGGGGCGAGGGAGGCTAGGCTTCAGACAGACGCTGACCTCTGGTCACCAGCAGCTCTTCCAAGCATTTCTGGCCGGAGGGAGGCTCAGCCTCCCCTCCGCCGGTGTGTCTTCACCCACCCCCAATCACCTGGACCTCAGGCTGCACCTGTCGGGGGGGGGGCTTGGGGAGTGGGGAGCAGGGTTAGAAGATCAGAGGAGCAGCCAAGGAAGAAGCCTCCAGCTGCTCGTGTCAAGGAGAGGATTAATTGCTATTTAAATAGCAACGAGGAGGTGGTGTTCGGCCGCGGAATGCCTCGGATGCGTGCCGAGGAATGGCCCTCCGCCACCAGGACAGATGGCGTGTGGCGCGCATGGAATGCCATGTCTGCAGTTTGTTTTCCTCTGCGATTCTTTAAGGTGCCCCAACGGCCCTTTGGAGCGCCACTTGCTCGAGGAAGTGGGCGAGCTTCCTAGAAAAGATCAAGGTGGCTCGTCGCTCAGGCGGAGTTGGGAAGATGTTTGCCTGGAAAATCTGAAAAAAGAGATGCAATGCGCACCGTTTCCGGGCTGTGTGTCTGGCTGCCCAGCCAAAGATGTTGACCAAGCTGCCTTGACGTGTGGGGCCTACTGATACCGGTTGGGAGGGTTCTGGGAGGGGTTGTGTTAGATGAAAACAGCAAGGGTCCTTCCTTTGTGCCCTGGACATATCCACTCAGCAGCCTGGAAATATTTGCCACCACTTTCTTCCCTCCAGCTGCTAGCCCTGCCTGGCCCTGCTTAATCAAACTTAAATCAGCCCAAGTTGGCTCAGTGGGGCCATTCAGGAGTTGCTGGAATTCCCCCCCTGGGACCCAAGGCTGGGTCCTTGGGTTGGTGGGTGGGCCAGAAGTTTGGAAAGGGACCTCCTGCTTTGACTATTCTTTTTTGTTTTGTAAGTTTGATTCTGGCAATGGGATGAACCTGTCCTCTCTCTTCCCTTTTGTGATGGTCCTCTACCGCTCGTGGCTTGAGGCCAGTGGCTGATAGGGGCAGTGACAGTGGGGGGGTTCCCGAGGTGGGACTTGATGTCAGGTCTCTCCCTATTTGGGACTGAGTCAAGCTCCTGTAGGAGCATGGTCCCAAAATTGGCCAAAGCAATAGAAATCAGCATTTGGATGCTAGAATCTTGCCGTTCTTTCTCATGGATCTCCCCATCTTGAGACCTGGCCGCCTGCTCACACAGCACCCTTTGCAGGATTCTGACCAGCTGGACTTCTGGGCCTCTATGAGCCTTGGGGTGACTGTAACCCTGTGGGAACTCCCCAGTGGGACTCTTTCTTGGGGAAGGAGTTAGAGAGCTGGGCTCGGTTGGCCGGGCTTTGTGAAAGGAGCGTGTTTTCCTCTGCAGCCCTTTCAGAGTTGGGCCCCTTGTGGGGGTGGCCCCGGAGGAAGAGGTGGCTTTGCTCGGAGGTCACCATGCCTGGTCTGGAGAGATCTAAGAGGCAACTCCTGCTCACAGAATCTGAGAGACAGAAGGGGCTGTTGAGGTCATCTGGTCCAAATTAAATCTTTCTGGAAAGACAGTTGTCCACTCCAGCCTTTGCTTGGATACATCCGGCAAAGGGGAGCTTACCTCCTCTCTGGGCTGTTGTTCTTCCTTTGTTCTCCTCCTTTGAGTCAAGCTCCACTCTTTCTGCTTCAGAAACGTGGTTGGGTGCTCTGTTGGCCAAAAGGTGAAAGGGCCTTGCTTGGCACTTGCTTAGCTTCTCAGTCCAAGCAGGACTGGCCATCTGTTGCCACCCACTGTGAATCTTCTGGTCAGGAAATTTTCTGCAGCCTTCAGCTGGAATCTGTTCCTCTAATTTAAGATGGTTATTCCATGTCAAGCTCTCTGAGATGATGGAGGTGGGCCTGGGCCGCCTCCTGCCTGCCGTTGTTTCAGTCGGTGCTAACATCTCCCTTGAATCAGGGAGCTGGAAGGGGCCGCTGAGGTCCTCCAAGGCCACCCCCTTCTTGGTGCAAGGATCCCAGTTCAGGCATTGTGAGCAGCATCCAGTAAGGCTGGACCTCCCTGCATAACGGGCTCCTCTGCTGAACCGTTCTGCTGCTAGGCAGGCACGTGTACCCATTTTTCGCTCTGGCTCCGTTTCTTCTTTCCTCTCAGCTTGGTTGGTTTATTACTTATACATTTATTACGTCCATTTATAGAGCTGCCCACCTCACAGTTGCGACTCTGGGTGGCACAGATGGGGTTCAGACCAAGCCAAACCTGAAGATAAGAATAACCTAACTCCAGTATTTTTTTTTTTCACAAACTCCCTTGGCCTCCAGGTGCCACACCTGAGAGAGCACCCACGTCTTCAAGGACTTTTGAAAAGTTTGCAGGTCAGGACCTCACAACTCTCAGTGAGGATGGGGTTCCATTTGTAATTACGGACCTTCAGACCGTTTGGTCCTGTTTTGGAGGCCCTCTTCACTGACCTCAAGACAGACATTACCTCTGGATACTTTTTGGTACTTATAAGAGTTTATAGTTGCAACCAAAATGCCTTCGTCTCCATTTGATAGCCAAAATTTGGAAGTTCTGCTTGTTCTTGTTCTTTGCTCACCTTAAACGTGTCTGTTGGATTTAGGGATGCAAAATGGGGCATAAAGCAATTACAGCTCTGCCCTATTGCAAGAATTTTAAGATTCATTCAGTGGGCCTCCATATCAGATGGGAACATCAGGGCAAAAATGTATTGAGAAGAAAGATCTCTGCTTCATCAGGGTTTCAAAGCCTCGACTGAGGTTTCAAACAGTGGCCTTTTGGAGATGTTAGGTAAATGTCTTTGGATGTTAGTGAGGCCGGGACAAATGTGGAGGGGGACTGAAAAAAAAAGCAAGTTTTTCAGCACACTTGATACTTTCTGTCCAGCTTGTACTTGAAACCGGGGATTTTTTCTCGCGCATTGTGAAATAACATACCAAAGCTGAGAAAACTGTTATTGCTGGTCCCCCTGTTGTGAGCGGCCACTGTTCTTATCTTGCCTTTGAGCTTTGTACAAAAGTGGCAATCCTGTTATACTCCTTGAGTTCTATTGTGCATTTCGTGGGATCTGAGGTACATGTGCATACTTGCACTCTGATGTCACAGAAGGCTTTCGCTTCACCTCCACGGAAATAAAGACGAGCGTGGCAGACAACTCGGTTTTCTGCTGGGAAAGGGGGGATGCAGGGACCCCGTGCATTTAGCCCAGAGCTGAAATGACATTTGAATGCAAGCTTTGGAATCCATGAGTAGGGGGCAGCCTTCATTTCCAGATGTTCTCCAGATGTTTGTAGGGGACATGTCAGAAGGCCAACTGAAGGAAGAAATCAGTGTAGTTCTGTAGTGGATGACCTTGGAGTAACATTCAGTTCTTCTTCTCGGAATACAGTGGCAGATCAGGCATGAACATGCATGTAATGGAGAACTGATTTAATTTAGTGCCCTTGCATCCCACATTTTTGCAAGCCTGGGGAATTCAGGGCACCTTACGGTGGGGACAGGCTGACGTCCCAGGCCGCGATGGGATGGGAACTTGCTGAGTGCCAGCAAGGTGGCTCCATCCAGTGGCCTCTGCTCAGGTGGGGCTCAAATTCAGCAAGATGGCCCATGGAGGCCTGGGGTTGTGTTGCGACACTTCATCAGCTGACTTGCCCATTGGACCGTCTCCGTCATGCACTGGGAAATGTAGGGTTCCCTGAGGAGACTGGGTGGAAACAGAGGTCAAGACACTCTCTTTGCAGAGATAAATGAGAAGCTGACCTTGCATGTCCCAGGTGGTTCTTGGCCTAAAAGTGGCATCCACGTCCTGGTAACTGACCAGCCACTGTGTTCCATCGACTAACCTCTGCCCCCTCTATTCTCTTGTTTTAGCCACAGTACACCAACCTGGGGCTTCTAAACAGCATGGACCAGCAGATCCAAAATGGCTCTTCCTCGACCAGCCCGTACAACACAGAGCATGCCCAGAACAGCGTCACGGCGCCTTCGCCCTACGCCCAGCCCAGTTCCACTTTTGATGCGCTCTCCCCCTCTCCTGCCATCCCCTCCAACACAGATTATCCCGGGCCTCACAGCTTCGATGTCTCATTTCAACAGTCCAGCACTGCAAAATCGGCCACGTGGACGGTAAGTCAGCTTCCGGAGGAGCGCTGGGCCTGGCTCGGGTCGCTGGGAGCTGAGCATGAGGATGGCGATGCCAGCTAGGTTTTGCAACGAGGAGGTTCTCTTGCAAAGGGAACTGGTTAAAAGAGAGAGGCTGTATATCGCTCCCGATCGTGTTTTCTCATGGGATTGCATAAGGCGACGTCGGTGGTAGTTGGAGACCGTTGGGAATGCAGGGCAGGGCTTAAAGGATGATGTGTCAGCACCCCGTCAGGCTGTATTCCTAGAAGCTTGGTCTACCATTATCCCAAAGAGGTGGTAATTTTCCAAAGTCATATTCCTGTAGGTCTTGTGAAAATTGCAGGTCCTTTGGGCACCTCTGAAAAGCTACGGCCGTGTTTATTTCAAATCTCCTTGTTGCTTCTGTAATTGGTAGATTCTGTGCTGCTGCTGTTGCTGTGGGGACCACGCCTGCATGGGACAACCCAGATCCTCCCCACAAATTTGCCGCTGAATTGTAGTTTTTAGCCTGATGGTAGGAGAAGTCCTGGAAAGACACGGGGGTGGAATCACGCTTGTTTTTTCTCCTGATCCCATCTGATTTTGGGAATGTTGGTTGCTGCTCTGGGCCAAAGCTCTGAAAATTACTGCTTTGAAGGGAAGTTGGGGCTTCAGAAACAGGCCTCTATATCTAGAGATAGAGGAGTGAGCAAGGAAAAGGGGTTTCTCAGGACTTTCCTTAAAAGTGTCCCCGCCAACTGGAAGCCAGTTTCTATTTCAGACTGCTGTGTCCCTTCTTCCCCTCAATTCAGGCTGAAAACATGGTGTATGGTTGGTTTAAACCAGTGTTTCTCAACCTTGGCAACGTTAAGCTGTGTGGACTTCAACTCCCAGAATTCTCCAGCCGGCCATGCCGGCTGGGGAATTCTGGGAGTTGAAGTCCACACAGCTTAACGTTGCCAAGGTTGAGAAACACTGGTTTAAATTCTTCTTCCTGAGCTTGAGATGCTGTTGACCCAGAACAACGTGTGGTGGAATCCAAGCAGAACATGATGGCTGCATCTTTCTGGAATTTAAGTAGACGTGTTTGTCTGAATCTGGAAGACAGAGGTGAAGCCTGACCTCATTGCTCAAGGGCTGTATCATGTATGAAAGCTTTCAGCCCCATCCAGATCTGTTGGCCTGCATCCTTAATCTCCTGAATGTTGTTTGACTCCATGACTTGTCCAAGTGGTGGAACCTCAACTTTTGATGCAAGTGAAGTTCTTGGAAGACTTCCATGAAACCTGATGGCCGCCTCTGTTGCTTTCAGCAGCCTCCCTCTGTGCTGTCACCCAGGGTTGTCTCACTTGGCCCAGAGTCAGAAGATATTAAGATCTCATCACTGGACTGCTTAAGTAGACCGTTTCTTCTTTTCACTTTACCTCTTGATGTGACTTCAGGGCTCTTCAACAAACAGTTGTCATTCCCCTTTCTCCGTAATGACAGGTTAGGAACCAACCCGACTGGAAGTATCTCTTAGGTTACCATGACCTACTAAAAGTTTAATTGCACAGTGCTCCACCCAAAGAATCCCACAGTTGGAAGGTCTGCTCTCAATTTCTATTGGCTCCTCCAAAAGACACTTGCATTGCAGCAAGGGATTTTGCTTTCACTTGAGGTTTCTCTCTTTAACTTGTTTCTTTCCCCTTGTGGGTTGGCAAGCATGTTGGGAACTCAAATGCTCTGGCCTTTTTTCGAGAGGCAGCGGAGCCACCAAGGAAAGTGAAGCTCCCTTGCTCCTTGAGTCACACAACATCTAGATCCTGGTGTTGGAGCTGAGTGGGAAGGATTGCTATCTCTTAGCAAGAGAGAGAGAGAGAGGGATGGAAAGGACACCCCTTCACATGGAAGAAAATTCAGGTGTTCTTGGTTTACCATCTCCTACCTGGGTAGATATTGTGGGGCAGCAGTTTCCAGAATTCCCAACGCACCTGGTGCATCACAGGTTGGAAAGGCAGAAGCAGATAGACCATGTGGGATGAAGTCATTCCAGATAGAAGAATGGGTTCTTCCAAATTATTTCTTTCTAGATTACAGGGAACAGTAAGGAGTAGGAACAGTGCAGGAATTTTTAGTATCTGAATGCCTGAATGGGAACTTTGGCCAAGAGATTTCGTTGAATCTTTACAAGAGTGACGGTTAATCACCCTATTCCTATCGCCTTCCAACACAGCTTCTCATATTCAGTGCTTGGCTGCTATAAACTTGATTGCAGACCTTCTCCAGTATTCGTTTTGTCCTTCTTGGTGGGTGAGGGGAACTTACGCCAACCCAAAGCCTGTAATGGCAGTGGATGCCTCTCTGCGCTGCGTTATTTTCCAAAGGGTGGGCATTTTGGCTTGCAACTGGTCCCTAACCCTGCGGGGCTGAGTAGTTGGTGTTTCTGCCGTTGGTTTCTGGAGTAAACAACCCAGGATCTTAACGTTCGTGATGAAGATATATGGAAACCTAGGGCGCCTTTTGCAATCTCAAGACCTGAGAAGGGGTGGACCTTGTAGGAGGAAAGTTGTATTAGTTTGTGACAGCAAAAAGATCAGGAGTCTGGTAGCACCTTGTCCGGCTAACAAGTCTTATTCAAAGGCATTATGCCTTTGAATAAAACTTGTTAGCCGGACAAGGTGCTACCAGACCCCTTTTGAGAAGGGTATGTGAAAATAATGCAGATGAAAAGGAAATGACAGGGACCTGGGGCTTCGTTTTGTTTTATATTTTATCTTATTTATGTTTATATTTTATTGAGAATTGGGGGCACGTGCGCTGGCATCAGAAAAGCTACCCGTTTGTTGACACTATCTTTCACCGAACAATTTACTTTCCAATAATCTAAAATAATTCTCCCACTCTCTGCCTGTGGGGTTTGTCAGAAGTGGTGCAAATCGTGCTTTGCTCGTTTGATGCAACCCCTCACTATATTTTTTGTCTGTATGGATGCAGGGGAGGGGGGTGATCATGAATCTCAGGCTTCTTCATGTAAAGCAGCCCACACGCACTTTCTGGGGGAGAGAAGCAGAACATGGAAGCGGTGACCAAATTGATGTCACATCCAGAGCCATCCATGAGGGCGGTCAGAAACAGCCAAGTGACGGACACGGCCGGGCAGTTCTACTCGTGCGTCCCATGCGCAACGCATGAAAAAAGAGGCGGGGCTTTGATTGCACCGTTGAATTGCCGTCTTGACATTTTTTGACGCTCCCACGGGGTGACCGAAGGCCACTGTTCAAATGCAGGATGCAAATGGCTCGAAGAACACAATGCAAAAAAAACAACCCCTTAAAACATCAACAAGAGAAGCAAAGAATTCTGCGGTTGCTCAGCCATAAATAGATTAAGGGTGTGTTAGTCACAAGCCATTTGTGTGAGGTCTCTTGCAGCAAAGCTGCAACCGGCCCCAAACGAGATGGCATCATCTCCTGGTGAGATCTTCGGGCTTGCTGGATTCCCACATAAAATCTCTCCCTTCTGCGTCTTCCTCTGTTTCTCTTGCAAGGCCCTAAGAAGCCTTGCACCTACACTCCGTTTGCTGGGTGTTTTCATTCTGCAAGAGGAAGGAATGATAGGCCAGGCGCCCACCTACTCACCCAGGGGTATCCTGGGAACATGGTTTGGCAACTGCTGCTCCCTGGAAGAACCAGTTGCAGGAAACATGTGGAAAGAAGGGGAAAACCTTTCCCAATTTTTTCCTCTTGCCCTCCCTGCCCCTGAGAAAAAGTGCTGTGTTTGCTCCTAAGTCTACCGTTCTGTACCCCAAACCGGTGTCAAACTAGTAAGAATTACAGTCAGAACCTGTGTAGGAGTAGGGTTGCCCATTTTTCGGTGGCTGGGGCCCCCCAAACAGACATTTTAAATACGGTGGCAGTCTTTGCTCATCCATTTCAGTGCGAACGTTCAGCAACTTCTTGAGATGGCAGTGCAAGACTTTGCAATCGTGCAAGATTTGAGCTGATTCTAGTTTTTAAAAATGAAGGTGGGGGGAGGTCACTGAATACCATGGGAGTAATTTTGCTGGTCTCTGTTATAACTCTTGGCACTAATTGTGAAGGCGAGACCATTTTAGGAGGAGCAGAATTTGCTGTTCCCATTCAGGGTTCCTCTGGGCTGTTTCCTTCTTCTAAAAGAACAGGGAATAATTAAGCTGCTTTTTTTTAGATTTTTTTACCCCGCCTTTATTATTTTGCAGAGGTTTTGTGAAAAGACATCCCTCCCATCTACCCCCCCAAACTTTCTGGAAGAGCAGCCTTGCCTGCTGTTCACAAAATTAACACCCTTCTGAAAAATTGGGCTTTGTCTCCTAAGGTTTTACAAGATTTATCTCCTGCCTTAAGTGGTAAGGCTGTCCTTTTTTTCTTAAGAGATATTTGTCTCCTCTTCCCACTTCCTCCCCAGACACGCATTCTCATACACACACACACACACACACACACACACCCCAAGGAACTCTTAAATCTCGTGGCAGCTCGTCGGATGAGAACCAGTTTCAAAAGGGGACCAGTTCTCTCCTGATGGTTAGATTAGGTGAAATTAAGTTCCCACGGTCCTGAGCAGTGCGGAAATCCAGCTCTCAGGGATTGCAGGGAGGGGGGATCCGGGGGGGGTTCTCGAGGCACCCCATTTTGTTCAGCGCATGGGTCAAGCCCTGCGTTAGGACTCCTGACTGACCAACAGCAGCAGCAGGTTTGAAATCTAGTGACCGTGGACCATTCCCCCTTTTTCTAAGGGGTCCCACTTACGAGTTCTCTTTGGAGAGTTGTCCAAAAAACCCAGAGAAGAGGATGGGGAGTTTGGGTGCCCGAAGACCCACCTTCTCCTCTCCCGTCGCACCCAAAGGTCTGTTCCCCTTTTTTGGGTGTTCTGCATTAGAGATGGAACATTTTGTGATTGGAATCTTGAATTTCATCAGGTTAGGAAGACAACAAAGGGAACCCAGATCTTCTTGCATAAGGTCTGGCATGATTCTGGCACTTCTAATTTCGCTGGGGAGGGGCCCGGAGGAGGCGTTGGTGGGCTTTGGCGTTATTCTACCGTGGTGACTTGAAAAGGCTAGGTGGGGATTCTGCTTGGGGATGGGGGTGCATTAGTGAAAAAAAAGCTTTGCCTGCTTGTGTTACTGAAAACACGGCTAACCTAAGGTGCTGCCCCCCCACCCCCAGAAGGAAATACACATCTTTGCAGGGAGCTACCACCACACCCCACCCACCACCCCCATTGGGGCTCTGAAATAAAACTGCCCCATTGGAGCATGGAGGGAGACTGGACCTCCTCGGATCTGGTATCCTGCGTTCCCCCTTGTGACAGATGTTGACTCTGAAGGTTGGGGATGTTATTCAACCAGCATGTTTTTCATGGCGGTGGCTCTCTGAATTTTCTGCTGGCGCAATGACAGTGCCGACCCATCGGGTCTTGTTTTTGTTTTTTTAATTGCAAACTGACACAGCGTGCAAAGGCGTCAGAATTGTGGTTCAGGAGACACGAGAGAAGGTGCAGTGACTCAGGTGTGCCGGGACGTGTGAAGGCATAGGTGGATCTCCAGAGTAAATGGGCTGTTGGGTGGGGGGTCCGTTTGGGGGCCTGGCTCAAGAGATCCTGCTGCCCACTCGCTTGCCATTGGGGCCATGTTTCTGTGGTATCAAAGGTGGCCAGATGTCATGGTCCGTGGGGATGACCTTGGGAGACAGGAGGGAGAGCCGCAGACTGGACGACCGGTGCGTAAAAGGTGTCTCAGCCTGGAGAAGGGAAGGGGGCACGGGGAGCGTCCCAGAAGGGACCCTCCCTGGTTTTACGGAACATAAAAGGAGATGAGGGGAGAAATGCCTTCAGTTTTGCAAGCTTCTCTTAATGTCACCTGACGATAAAGACGGTGCTAGTTCTCCTGGTGGTGCTTCCTGTCTGGGCCACCTCACAGGGCTAACCCCAGCTTCACGTTGGGAGGAAGCCAGGCTTGACCAGGAAGCGCGAGGCCAGGGTGTCGGTGGAAGGCCGTCAGCGAGACCTTCCTTGTCAAACAGCTGAGCAAAGTGGATTTTGCACCGGCCTCTGAAACTGACCTCCCAGCTGTTGTTGGATCACAGTAACCTCCTAAAGAGTCCGACCTTTGGGAGTTGAGCGAGAGAAGCTGTTTTCGGAAGACGCCCTCTGGGGTTCTCTGCGCCTCCCCATCGAAATCCTTGGGGTCTTTTGAAGTCTGCTGGATCTGGCCCCATCGTACCCTCTTTCTGCTGCTGGGAGGTCATTCCAGCCTTTAAGAGTTAGCTGGGGAGAAGCTCAGCCAAAGCTGCCCCCCCCTCCTGATTTTGGGGAGGAAGATGTGGGGAAAGGGACGCTTTTGTGCTCCGAAGCCAATCAGTCTCCTGCCTCAGTGTTGAAAAAGAGTGGTGGTTCTGGGGGGTCATGATGTTGTCAGCTCTGTGTTGTGTCACTTGGCTCACTTTCTCGAGCCGTCTCAGTCTTAAGGTCTAAGAAACGATGGTTTAGCATGATGACGTACGATCCCAGCCTTTGTCTCTAGAAGGCTGTGTTGTTTTTTGGACAGAAATGTTCAGGCTTAGCTTTGATGCTCACAGCTTAGTCGGTCGCTTTTGTAAAAGCTGTGTAAATGTGTGTGTTGTGCCACAAGGCGCTTAATTTATCTTTCACTTTTCCAGACTCAAGGCCTCTACAAAACGCCTTACAAAAGAGCCAGACTGGGGTAAATAAGTGTAAAAGCATTTAACATACATGCACAACTACGCATGGAGCCAAAAAATGATAGGAACATAAGCGCGTCATCTCTGGACTAGCAAAGAGAAAGTGTAGCTCAGAACTAATTGCAAAGTGTTCGCATTTCCAAGCAAATTGGAATGAAAGATTTTTAATTGTCCATTTAAAAAGGGGGTCAAATGCATTCCATGAGAAATGGGTGGTAGTGCCGAGGACCAGACAACATGGCCTTGCTTGGCATCATGGCCTTCCTTGGAGCTGATGCAGATTTGCAGAAACACCCCCCCCCCAAAAAAAAACTGCTCTCCATTTGAAAGGGAGGGAGGGACAAAGCAAGCAGCTTGACCTCTTGCCTGTAACTTGACTCCAGCTGAACAGAAAACAGCACCTGATGAGAATGTCCAGGCTGCTGAGGGGGAGCTGCAAAGCCATCAAGCCAAATTTCCCCTTAGAGGACCCAAAGTTAGGAGCTGGGAAGAGAGGAAAGGCAAGAGTTCCTGCCAAGGGGGAATTGAAACTCCCACACTTCAACAAAAAGAGAGAACTTGAAAGAACAAAAAGAAACTTGGCTTTCAGTAACCTCATTACCTGAGCTGGGGATAAAGTAAATGCTTCGTCTCTGCGATGCTTGGTGTGGTGGACCTTCTGCGCTGAAGGAGATGACTAGACCCAGCAGTTCAGCCTCTCCCATTACAGGGCCTCGGCATGGTACTCACAAGTCCTTTGCCATCCTCTCTACATTGCCTCTCTTGCTGGTTCTGAGATGAGACCGACAAATGCTTTAACGTTTTTGCTGCATTTTCGATTTTTTTTTCTTGTTCAAAACAGCCTTGTTTTGATGGAGAAGAAGCAGAAGTTAACTAGGGAACTTCCCAGATAGAAAAGATATTTATTTGTTAGATTTGCATCTCACCTTTCATGAAGGAATTCAAGGCAGCATCCATAAAACCCCCTCCCCCTGTTTTCCCCACCACCACAGCCCTGTAAGGTAGGCTGAACTGGGAGAGAGGGACAGCCCCCTCCCCAATTCCCTTTAAAATGATGGCATTTCATTGGAAAGTATTCATCCTTTCAGTCAGAATGTCTTTGGAGCTGGCAGGGCAAAATTCTACTTCTTAAAACTGGCACTGATGAAGCTTTATTATTTATTTAATTCTTTAGAACCACAGCAGCGATTTCTATGCATTAGTCCCAGTGCTGTGTCCAAGGTACAGGTAGTCCTCACTTAATGACCATTCATTTAGTGACAGTTTGGACTTAACGATGGTGCTGAAAAACCGACTTGTGACTGGTCCTCCCACTTATGACCATCGCAGGATCCCCATGGTCACATGATCATGATTCGGGCGTTTGGCAACTAGTTTGCATTTATGACCATCGCAGCATCCCATGGTCACGTGATCACCATTTTCAACTTCCCAGCTGCCTTCCAGCAAGCAAAATCAATGGGGAACGGCATGGTTCACTTAATGACCACATGGTTTGTTTAACGACCACAGTGATCCACTTAATGGTCACCGCAAAAAGGTCGTAAAATTGGGCCGGATTCACTTAATGACCACTTCGCTTAGCAACTGAAATTTCGGTCCCAATTGTGGTCATTAAGCAAGGACTATATTCAGTCTGGTTGCAGCATTGTTTAGACATTTTTTTTCACACACAGTTTCTCAGATGAGTCCCGTTTTGCGGGGTGCGGGTGTTCAAAACGTGGAGCAGTGATGAGTTGCCTTATGGCGTGGCACCACTGAACAGCCACCCGTTGTGGCCAGAAGAAACCATGATTTAGCACGATGAGCGAATCCAGATGGGGTCGTCTAATGGGGTTACAGCTGCCTGGAGCAGTAGGCAGAAGTAACCAAGGTGGCTTTTTGATTGAGCGCATGGGTTTCTCCGAAGCATCTGCAGGGCCAGGCGCCACAGATGCAGAAGATACGACCACAGTAGGGACCGGAAAATTGGTTGTGAAGCTGTGTGGTCGTTAAGTGAGTCACCACGTGACTGGACCCAATTTTATGACCATTTTTATGACAACCGTTAAGCAAATCACTGCGTTCGTTAAGCGAATCCAGCTTCCCCAATGGACATTTTTTGCCGGAAACCAGCAAAAAAGATTACAAATCACGATCGCAGGACAGGATGCTGCAACTGGTCGTAAATGTGAGCTGGCTGCCAAGTGCCCGAATTGTGATCGTGTGACCGTGGGGGAGGTACGATGATTTGTCACGGTTGTGTGAGTATAGCTCGTAAAGCACTTTTTCGTCGTAACTTCGGACCGTCGTTAAATGGACGGTCGTTAAGCGAGGACTGCCTGTACGCTTCCTGCCGGAGGATTCCACCAGGGCCCAGCACATCTGCCCTGGCAACGGCTCTTCCGGGATAAGGCGCCTTCCGCTTGGAGCAGCTGCTGGCAGATGGTTTTCTGCCGTGGGCTTGTCGCAACAAATCTTCGGCCGTTACTTCCCTCGACCTCTTTCGAGGCCTGCTGGGCGGCTCCGCCAGTTCCGCGTCTTGTGGCAACGAGTTGCCTTAACCGACAGCCTCGCTGAGCAAAGGACTGTCTTTTCGCTTCCCTCCGTCTTCCGCTGATCGGCCTCCTTGGATCCCCTGGGGCTTTAGGGTTGCCAGGGAGGAAAGGCGGATCCCGGGCGGCTGGGACGCAGGCGAGCCGTTCTCGTGCGCGCTGGGATCCTGCCTCTCCTGCAGGAACAGGTGGCTGGGAGGAAGCGCACCGCTTGCAGCTTCCGTTGAGTTCCTCCTCGGATTTTACGGGACCTTGTCTTCACAAGGAGATTTATCTCGCCGTTCTGCGGTTGTGGGTTGGTTTGTTTGTTTATTTCATTTCATTTCATTTGTTTTGTTTTCCATCCCGCCTTTATTACTTTATAAATAAGACAGTGAACATACCTAATACTCCTTCCTCCTCCTATTTTCCCCACAACAACCCTGTGAGGTGGGTTGGAGTAGGTTTACCCAAAAGCCACGTGGTGGTGGTGGTGGTGGTGGTGGTGATGACGACGATCTTTCCTCTCCTCCCCTCCTCGTCTCCTCCTCCTCTCCTTCACCACCATTCTTCCCCCTCCATTTCTTCTCCTCTTTCTCCAATATTGCCACCTCTAATTCTTCATCCTTTTCCTTATCACGTTTTGATCTCAGCTCATGCGGCTGAAATGAAACCTCTATATAAATTCGGAGACTGAGCCTGAACTGGGACCTCCGCACAGGACTGGGGGAACCTCCGACCGTCATCGCCAAATCCTCATTCCAGTTTCCAAAGAAACGACATTGTGGCCGTGGATGGAGAAGAGACACTTGTAAGCCTGGCAGGCCTCCTTTTAAATGGGAAGAGCTTGTCTGTGTTCAAGGGACTGAAATTTGAACTCGTCCTGTGGAATAAGCATTTCAGTGAAATCCTTCGAGCCTGGAATTCCCCCACGTCTCCTGTACAAATAGAAGTGGAAGTTTGGTTCAGCTTAATTGTCTGACTGCCATACCAAGTCTTCCAAAGTGACAGTGCCTGAGATTTTGGGAGGGGGAGGGCGTCTGTGTAAGTTAAACCAGCTCCCAGGTGTAATATAATAAAATTCTGCAGCTCACAATGGCAGTGCTGAAGAGTTTTGCTCCGTCTACATTTTATAGCAAGCTAATTTTTTCCCCTCTCTTTCTGGGCCAATGCAGGAGTCAGGATGCAGCATCCCTTCCAATGGGATCCTGGGTTTGCAATGCATTATTTTGTTTAAATAGGACCTGGGGGTCAGTGGGTGATGTTACTAAGAGTGCATGCTTGGGTTTATTAATTTATTTTCTGAGATTTATCTCTCATGGGTCAGCTCAAGGGATCTTACGGGGAGCACTTAACCCTCAAGGAAGAGGCGTACAATTTAAGTGAGAAATACTCTAGGTACCATTTAATCCCCACATCTAAAACTGGGGCAGCAGGGCTGTGTGAAAGGACGCAAGCAAAGCAGTGGTTGACCACGCAGGCTTTCTCCAAGCTGGCGTGCTCCAGATAGATGGGGATTCAAACGTTAAGCATCGTAAAGGTTACCACTCCCGAAACATATCTGAAAGGCTCCAGGGTGGGGAAGGCAGCCCTGGGGGATCTCAAGAGGATGACAAACGGTGTCATTTCCCTGCCATGACATCTTAGTCATCCTGTTCCGAAAGGTATGTGAAGGAGACCAAATTTATTCCACTTGGCCACTGACTCACCTGCTCTTTTATGAGCTAATGTCTGTCTCCCGCATGTTTCTGGAGGGGGACCAGGACACTCCTTCCCCTTTGCTACACAAGATCCCATCTTGATGGATCGGTGTTCAGCTGGTGATCTGTATCTCCTCCCAAGGGAAATGGCTCCCAGTGCCCTTGGGAAGTGGCTCCATCTCCTGACATCAGCAGCCAAGAAGCGCCAAGAGCACCGTGCATCAGAAAGGGAGCATAGGAGACCTGGCTGACCTCCTTGGGAGCCCTGTGGAGGGCCGTGGGTTTCATCTGCTCAAGCTTCAACTTCAGGCTAGGAGCTTTCTAACTGATAGCTTAAATTGTGGACTCACTGTTGCAGGGGCTGACCTTGTCTGGATGAGAAGCTAACCAGGCTGGGGTCTGGTTTATTCTTAGATGGGAGAGCACCAGGGATTCCTGGGAGTTTAAGCTAGAGTGGGAAGTTGGAGAAACATCCAGAAGGCAGAAAAGGCAAAGACTTCCAGATTACTGCCAGGAGAAACGACATGGGCCTATCATGAAGGCACCACAGGTTGTGTTCATCACAAAAGAGACTTGCTAAAATGTCAACTCGGAAGGGACGTCTAAAAAGCAATCTTTCAACTGCAATGTTTGGAGATGTTCTGGGGTGGGTTTCCATCTGCGGAGATGATTTCAGGACTCTCTTCCAACTCTAGCTGGATTCACAAGACCCACCAAACCTGGGTCAGCGAAACACAGTGGCTGGGTGTCCCATAATGAGCTTGGTATGTGGCAACGGTAGTTCAGCAGAGCCCCAGGGCTGCCTGTTGGAAAAGGATGCACGTGGCTGTAAATTAAGGGCCAGCGTGTGTGTTTCGCAGGACTTTTGGGGTGTGGGTGTGTGAGTGAGATGGGCTAACTTTTTAAAAGAGTGCAAAATTGTGTTTATTCCTAGCCGTGAAATGTAATGCTTGGTTCTGCCTTGGGTTTAACTGTATCTTCCTTCACCACTTTAAAAATGAACTCTAGCCATGAGACAGGCAATTCAGAGATTTTAGTTGTCACAGTTTTGTTAACGGTGAAAGGACAGGTGGGCTGTTTTTGAAGAAAGTAAGACTCCAGAATGTGTGAAATATTTAGGGCAGCGTTCCTCAAACTTGGCCACTTTAAGAGGGGTGGACTTCAACTCCCAGAATTCCCCAGCCAGCATGGGTGGCTGGGGAATTCTGGGAGTTGAAGTCCACCCCTCTTAAAGTGGCCAAGTTTGAGGAACACTGATTTAGGGGCCCATGAAAACAAAACTGTTTGGGGAACCTGGTGTTGGCCTGATAATGCCTCAGGTGAGCTTCTTTTTCATACCCTTATTTTTTATTCATCCTCCCAGCAATTCAAGTGTCCTGTCCCCGCCCCGGTCTTCTCCAGGGCCCTTCAAGGCAGACTGGGCAGAAGGAACAAGAGAGCAACCAAGGTTCCCCACTGCATCCCTCTGCAGTTGTCCCTTTCCCATTTTTACCCGTCTGAAACAGATGCCCTTTCTTTCTCTGCCTCTCCAACACGTCAAGGGTTCATCAAGAGTTAAAAAAAAAAGGCAGAAGAGATTTAATTTTTAAAAAATCCTCTGCGTTTGGGCTGCAGGCGATGTAGGTGAAACGGTGTGTTTTGGAGATGAATGTTCCTGCAGGAGGCAAGACGGAGCTTGCAGGGAACATCTGCAACCAATCTGTCCTGTACGGGACGTGTTTGTGTGTCAGAGCCTGCTCAAACATGTTGCGGGGTGGCAGGAACAGGAAGAAATGGCTAAGCGGGGAAGAAAGCGGGCTGAACCCTGGCTGAAGAGCCGTGATTTCGGGTCAGCGGCTTTCAAGGAACTAATTCCTCGGGTTGCTTTCAAAATATTTACACTGTAAAAGGGAAAAAAAGAAATAGAAATCAGGAAGGCGTTTGGGGGAAGGAACCCTGTTCTCCTTTAGCCGGTGGGAAAAGTTAATGGGCCGGATACCCAGCAATGTGTCTGTTCCAGTCGCTGGCGAAGATTTTCAGCAGATCGGTGCATCGGGATGGGCTGGATCTCCCGATGGATCCCAATGGATGGATGCAGCTCCATTGGGAAGAGACCAGGGTGTGTCCCCACATCTTTGCTTGCTGGGCTCATCCAGGGCTGTGTTACCTCCATGCTCCGTTTGCAGCCAAGTTTGAGTGACTGCCTGGGACTGCTTTCTCCTTTCCTCCAGTTAAGCCTTGTGCTGATGTTTCCCTGTCTTCAATCTCAATTATTCCAGCTTAGAACCCTGTGTTGCCTTCCTGGCTGATGGTGGCTTTCCGGAGGGCCTGCCAAGAGTGGGCAGAGGTCCCCAATTTGCCCAGTTCTGCAAAGCAGCTCCGTTGGCTTGTCCTTCAAGAGACAGGGTGTTTTGCGTAGGTGTCTGGCGCAGGCCGCAGTGACATGTGCTGTGAAGTTAGCAAATGAATGGCACTGCTTACCCTCCATTGTCTTACTAAAGACTCTGGAGGGGGTGGCGCTGTTGGCATAAACCGGGCATTCTCATTCTGTCCCTTCCCATGTACCGGAGACGGCTTCCGGACACCTTGCAAAGCCGAGCTGGTGGACTCCGCAAGTGAACTGGCCCAGATCCTGTTCCACAGAAACAAAGGCGAGGACTGCAGCACTTCCTTGGAGCTGTGGAGCAGGCCATGGTCCCAGCATGGCACTCCTGCTTGGTCTTGCCCCTGGCATCCCCACCCCCTGCCCCAAGAGGGAACAGTGCCATGCCACAGTGGCTTCTCCCCTGCCCATCCTTCCACTTACAGTGGAGGGGTGGGGACAATGCCAGGGTCCACCTGGAAGGGGCTCCAGCTGACTGTGAGTTTCTTTGTGACGCTAAATATCCGTGGGAAAGCAGGGTCACCATGGCGAGCTGGTCAAGTTCTCCCGATAGCTCTCAATCTGCACTGGAGTTTTTGAACCATTTGAAACCCACCCACCCCTTTTGGAGATGGGGAAGGGGTGCTCATTCCCAGAACTTGCAGAGGGCTGCATTTTGATGTTGTTGCCTGGAGCAGTCTGGTTTCCTGCCTCTCAAGAAACCTGGCTGATGGGATTTTGAACAGAAATTGGGCTTCTCTTTGTCTCACTTGGAAGAATCCTCTTTTGGGTGGAGGGCGACGTCTTGAGCAAGCAACTGGGCTGAATTCACTAGAATTGCAGGCTTACTTCTTCTGCTCTCCTCCTCCTCTTTGGTGCAATGCGTTTATGTACAGTATAGATATGTCGCATTTCTATATGCTGTATATAAGAGGGATTTCTCAAACTCCTGTCCCAGATGACCCCACCTGTTTGGAATCTGCGCTCCAAGCTTCTCCCTTTGATTGTCAGCCGATACGTTTAAATAGCCCTGCTTCTCCTTGCAGGCGTCTTTCGCTGACCGCTTGGCGGATGGGGCGAGCTGGTGTTGTGTATGCTCATTCAAGGGCTCAATAAATCTGCATTTAAAGGTTCAGAATGCAGGAAGTGCAACTGTCTGGGGAAAGGTCTCCATAGGCTCTGAGTGTCTACCACCAATGGGACTGTGGAAGTTTATAGCTTGACAACCACAAGGTCCGGACCCTCCCTTCAGGTGCCTGGCTGCCCTTGGAACCACCGCGATGGGCTCAGGGTCCCATGGCCCAGTACAGCAAGGCTGTGCTAAGTTTGTGGTTGAAACGTATTGGTTGTGTAATTTGCTCAACCTCCATCCATGGATGTTGGGCCTTTAATGCAATGTCTCTCAACCATAGCAGCTTGTGTGGATTTCAGCTTCCAGAAGTTGGGAGTTAGTCCACACATCTTCTGGGAGCTGAAGTCCACACATCTTAAAGTTGCTAAGGCTGCAAAAACACTTTAATGGCTTTGGAAGTACCAGGAAGAAATCTCAAAGGTTGCTGTATATGTGTACAGTAAGCAGCCCTACTGTGGAGAATCACCATCCCAGACACTGTAAACTCAGCAAGGTGTCTTACCGGGTCTTCTGCTTGAGATGATGGAAGTTGTAATCCGCTGCAGTTTGGATGGGTCCAGCTTGAGCATCCTTTGTTGATAGGAGCCTCCTGGCCCTGGGAGGGAGATCATTCAGGAAGCAGGTCCAGAGGTAACACTCCAACGAAGACTTGCAGGAGATCAACCAAGAATCTTGGTTGGATTGTTGGAAGCTCTGGTTGACTCATCGTGCTAACCTTTAAGGCAGTATAGAGTGTTATGTGCAACAATCCTTGTTTAACCATACAAGGAGTGGTCAAGAAGTAGCCTGCCCATTTGTGAGGACACTGTTGTTGTTACTGTTTTTACAAAATTAAGGATGGAAATGAGAGTGGATGGCCTCTGGGTAGCAAGTCATTCCAGATAGACAGACAGACGTCGATTGAAGGGGTGGTTAAAGGGAAGCTTACGAGAGCCCCAGAAACAACCCAAAAGGTTGAAAATGGCATTTTCCCCCAGGGTTTCTTAGCACATTGAGTGCATGTACAGTAGTGGCCATGAACCTGGTTAAGGGTGGTATGTAAAGACAGCCATCGGCTAAGAGCAGCTCCCATGTGGGTTTGGACATGAGCTTGTTCAACAAATCATAATTAAACCAAATCATGATTGTTACAGATTGTGGCTTAGCACATGTTAAATCACCTGTTATTGGCCAAAGGACATTGGGTGTATCTCTGTAGAAAGAGCCTTCTTATGTGGGTGAGAATTCAGAATGGGAGGAGAAGAGAGGCACGGACCTTCTCAGAAGTGACAGGAAGGAAATCTCAAAATGTTGTGATGCTTTCGTGTTCAGCTCCCAGAACACCCAGCCAGCATGGTCGAACCCTGGCTGGGTTATTCTGGAGTCCAACATCTGGAACAGCTGCACCTTTCTTCTTCCTCACTCTGTGGCAGTTAGAGGAGTATGGGTCCAACTTTTTTGATGTAGGCTCTGTAGAAGCAGCTAGGCCAGCTTCATGGCTTTCGTCAGCACGCCCCAAAAAATCAGCCCTCCAAGTCACCTTGGGGGAGCACCATTTCTGGGACATCAGAGATGCTCCTTGTGGTGTTGCAATCAAGATTGGAATCACGGCCTTGGCATCCAGCAACGGTTGGCTGAAGAATTCCATTAGCCACAGCCCTTAATTAGCGTGCATGCACGGTCCCCGGTTGGCTGGCATGCTGTTGGGCCCAGGAGTGTCCAGAGGGGAGGGGCTGAGCACTTGAATGGTTGGGAATCGTAAGCCAGGGACAAGTCCACGAGCCAAGACAGAGAATTTTGTAGAGATTCTGCCCAAAGGGCCCCTGGGTGGGTCTGTTTAAGACAACAGAAGGATTTTCCCCCAGTGATGAACTTCTGGGCTTCAGGATGCGAGAAGGAGCTGGTAGCTGCATCTCTCAGGCTGGGCTGAAAGACACACATTGTGAATGAAAAACATATGCTGGAAAGGGAAGCTGACACAGAGACAGGCTGTTCCAGGTTGTGATTAAGAGCTTAACTGGAGAAGAACTTAATGCTTTAGATATCAGAATTAAATTCTTGCTGACTCCAAACAAGTAAAAAATGTGCAACACTTTCTGATGGAGGGGTAATAAGCAGGGAAGAGTGGATTGTCTGCAGTCTTATCCAGAGTTCTCACTTGAGGCACAGATGACCAGGCTCAAATTATTATATTTTGGACACATGATGCAAAGACCCAGCTCTCTGGAGAAGGGTCTGTTGCTAGGAAAGGCAGAAGGAAAGAGAAGAAGAGGAGGACCAGCAGCAAGGGGGAGGGACTCAACTGGAAGACCTGAAGGACCAGGTTGGGGACAAATCATCTGGAGAAGGTCAATCTGTGTGGTCTCTTAAGAGCCAACACTGACTTGATGGCACCTAATCAGTCAATTTGTCCTCCCAAATTCCCTTAGGCTCCACTATATTTTTATTAGGAATTGTTCTTACATAATAATAAGAGAAAAGCAAAGTCTTTATGATCTTTCCTTTTGAGAAATAACTTCCCCTTGTTCCATAATACTCATACTTTGCTTCTTTAAGGAGGGGTGATAAAGGTGGAGGTGCATCCCCTCTGGAAGGAGTCATCTCTTGATCCAGCTTTATTTGAGGAGTACTTCTCAGGAAAGGTTGGGGCAAAGTTAATCCAGCATGGAGGGCCCTCTGCCCATCACTCTTTCACATCTACATGAAGCCACCGGGGGAGGTCATCCACCAGTTTGGGGTGAAGAACTATCAGCATGCTGAAGATTCTCAACAGTACGTTGCCACCCCAGACTCAACCGCAGGTGCTACTGAAGTCCTCACCTGGTCTCTGGTGGCTGGAAGGGTCTGGATGGGTGGATGGATGGATACAAGCAGAGATCTCCTCCTGGAGGGATAGGGCAAGGTGGCTTCAGTGTTGGTCTAGAGAGGATAATGTTTCCCCTGAAGGAACTGGTCAACAGCTTGGGGTCTTCTTGGGCAGTAGGTGGAAGCTGTTCAGCTTCTACAGCTGAGCTGAAGTTGCGTAAGAGTTTCTCTTAGTCAAGGGTTATTTGGGGTGGACAATCCTGGTTAGCTTGAAAGGTGGGTCCGGACACTTTCAGGAGCGTTTGTCCCGTAGCGCACCTCCTTGGGACTAAGATTGGTCTTAATTGCTGGGAATCTTGTTTCTGGGGAAAGAAAGATACAACATGTACGGGTGGCTGGATCAGCGGAGGGCCTGGTTTGTATCATGATGGACATTAATGGTCAGCAAATGCTGCTCATAGAACACAGTCTTACTCTCTGCAATAAAACGGAGACCAGCGGATGGATCCCATGGGCATCTTCCCATCACCTGTTTTGATCAGTACATTTCTCAGCCTTGGTTTCCAAGTTTGTGTTCAGGAATAAAATTCAGTATCAGGTCATGTGATCTCCGTGCAACTTGGTGGAACACGGTTAATTGGTGGGGTATCTGAAGAGGCCTTGGGCGAGTCTCAGGGGAAACGGCGTTCTAAATAAAACCTTGCATGTTCGGCTTTTATAGAACCGTGGCAGGAACCCCCCTTGTCTGGTCTTTGGGAGCACCTTTGCTGCTCCCCTGGGGCGAGTCGGTGTCATTGAGGGTGAGAGCCCGGCTGAGCCGTCGGGGGCTTCCGCCCGGGACAGACAATTGCTGATTAAGCGGGTCTGGTTTGTTGTCTGCACCGTGCTTGCAAAAAGATGGCTTGTCTACCCCTTCCCTCTCTGAAAAGCCATTGTTTTGTTTTTCCAGGTCTTGGAAGGAAGAGGTGTGGCTCTCTGGTTTGTGATGTGTGTGTGTGAGATTTACGGCTCTTTGTGCAGCAATCCAATTTGAAGATTAAAGTAATCATGGGTGTGTGAACCAACCGATCCTTTGGCAAAAGCTGCGTTTGGAACTGGGGCTTTCCATCCCCGGGTGCCGGGGAGGAAGTAGAGTCAGGCCCATTGGGGGGCCAAGGCCCAGCTCGCCCTTGCGGCAGAGAAAGACTTGGAATATCAGTTGCAGAGGCCCCTCTTCCCAAAGTGGATTCTCTTCTCGCACGAGGAAGGCGGAGTCTCTGCAGGAATGCTGGGACAGGTTTTCCCTTGAGATTCGGGAGGATTACAGGTATTCCTCGACTTACGACCGTTCAGTGACTGTTCAAAGTTACGACGGTGCTGAACGAATGGTAGTTATGACCGGTCCTCGGAGTTCCGGCTGTCCCAGTGCCCCTTGCGGTCACGACATTCCCTGCTGGCTTCTCACAAGCAAAGTCAGTGGGGAAGCCAGCAGGGAAGGTCGTGAGTTGCTGGGGTCAGCCTCCCCCACCCATGGAGACTGGGACTTGCAACTCCCTGCTGGCTTCCCTCCTGACTTTGGCTGTGGGAAGCCAGCAGGAAGTTGCCTCGCCTCACAACCAGGGCATTTGATTAATGATGGCAACCGGCACTGCGGAGGTTGCTGTCGCTAAGCGATGAGGTCGCACTTTGTGACTGCATCGCTTAGCGAGAGAAACCCTGGTCCCAATTGCTGTCGTAAATCAAGGACTACCTGTGCCATGGGCCAGCGCTTGAATCCTGTGCGCCTTTGTGACCGCTGCCTGTTGGTGACGCAGCCAGTGCGCTGCGAGAGAAGCTGGTTGTCGTGAGTACTGATGGTGAGCAGGAGGGGGCCCCTATTCAGGGGGGAAAACGCATGCGCAGTACTGAGGAGTTAAGCAGCCATTCAAAGAGACACAGATCAGACCCACCTTGACTTTTGGGGTTTATCTGTCTGGGTTTTTTCCACGCTTCTTCAGTTTGTTAGGATTCTGTCTAATGTAGCAGCAATAAAGCACTAGAGACCTACTCCTCGTCTCGGCGTGGTTCCTGGCTGTTAGGACACTGGTTCAGACGTTCCCAGTTGCTCAAAGGCCGTCTGCAGGGGCAAGCGCGCTTTCAGCCAAGCTTCCAGCGTAAGATTCATACCATATCCATTTGGGCAGGATCTGCTTTCAGTGCAGAAGGCCCAACTTCAGTTGGGAGCCCCTTGAGGTTGGGCGTGGGAAAATTCCCACCTGAAAATCCAGCGTTGGTTAATATTAGCCCCCCTTTGACCTGGTCCAAGGCAGGGGTCCCTGTTCTGCAGATGGGCTCCCCACTGGACCCAGACAGAGCTGTGGGAAGTTGGGAGTTCAGCTTTATTTATTTTTTGTTTACCTTCCTCCATCTGAATGCTGCCTGGCTCCAGCCAGCTCTTCTGTTTCATTGGGGAAGATGCGTCAGTGCCGGGGCATGGTTAGCACCCAGGATATCGTCAAGGGAGCCAGGCTTGGTCCCAGGCTTCACCAGATCAGAAACGAACTTTGGAAGATAAGTAAATATAATCTGAGGGTGCCTGGTGTCGGGGAATTACCTCTTTTGCAATTATGCGATATCCTGTTTAAAATGCATTGATGTATTAATCTTCTGGTGCCCACCACAGGGCAACTGTTTCAGATCAAAGGTATGATTTGATCTCAGCTGATGGTATCTTGCATCTGGATGCCGCTTTGGCGTTACTGGCTTTTTCTAAAGAACGGATTTAAATATATTAAAAATAATAACAGTGGCCCGAAACCACTGGAGCAGATCCACTCTGGACTGTACCCACCAGTGTTTGCAAACAATGTGGTTGGGTTTACATGTGCACCAAGCCATGGTTTGGTTCTGGAGTAATACCCAGCGGGGGTTATATGGTGCACTAAGCTAGAAATCATGGTCAATTGTGAGTGGCTACATTGGCACAAGGCAGAAAGCCCAGTGGAAGCAGAGAGACTTCTGGCTTGTCAGAATGTGTGATCCTGGCCTGGGCAAAACCAGGTTTCCTGCTTCTGATCCAGGGGCAGCTCCCTCCGTGGGCAACCCTCTTCCAGCTCCCTTATCTTGGGGATGTTGCTTTATTGATGCTGCAAGTGGGAAGGAAGTTTGGAAACACCTCTGGGCCTTATGGGGCAAAATCTGGGGTGGGGGAGCATATGCCTCCTGGGGCTGCTCAGGAACCCAGCCGGCGGGTGGCAAGTAGAAGAGATGCCTTGGCACAGGGCCCCAGGTGCTGCTGCTTAAAACACCCGGAACAGACGAACAAAACCAAAGAAGAAAACTCGGTGCTAGAAATCCCGCAGGTCTGCTCCCTGCATGCACGCACACACACACACGTCCCTCCCTCCACCCTGGGAGTTTGATTTATGCAATGAAAGCAGGGGCTCAGGTTTGCTGGTGTATGAGCCAGGCAGATGAATTGGGCCGGGGGGGGAGGGCGGGGGGGGGCATGAAGCTACTTGCAAACTATGTACCAAGACAAGACCAGAGGCGCTGAGCGCTTGGAAGCTGCGAAAGGCTGGGTTGGGACTTGCCTTCCCATCTTAGCCTGCAGGGTGGTGAGGAAATGGGGGACGCTCGCTTGCTCGCTCTGAAGCCGAGTTCGACGTGGCCCATCCTCTGGGCTGGCGGGGGGGGGCAGGGGGCGGGGAGGAAGGGTTAATAACTTTGAAGTCAACCGAAAATTTACGGGCTGGAAGAGGAAGACCTGCGGGCAAGTGTGCGCGAAGGCACACTAGCTAATGATCGGGTTGCAGGTGGTTTTCCTAGTTCTCCTTGCACGCCCGGGCTGGGTTCACACGTTGGGCTAGGCCACGGCTTCTTAACAGTGGTTTGCTGACCGAGCCACAATTCCTGGCTGGGTTGGCCCCAAAGGCCGAAGCAAAGGGGTCTCTCGGGGCTCAGCATGGGAGGAGGGCTGGACTCGGTTGTCAGGAGTGCCACTTGCACCTGTTTGCCAGCTGAGTTGGCACGCCCGGGTGAGCCCAGCCCTCCCCAACCCAGATGGGCTGCAGGGTGAAGGTTAGCTCTCTGGACGGGCTACTGAGCTACAAAGTGACCCTCTGAGCCTTGGGGTGTGACCCCAGATTGCGTGGCTCTCCCAAAGGTCTCACGTGGCTCCTTTGCCCGTTCTGGGAAAACCCCACACCTGGAGGAGAGCGGGCAGTGGCAGGCGGCGAAGGAGCGGCTCTTCCGGTCATCCAGATGGAGACATGTCCCTGCCTTTCCTGGGAAGGGAATGCAGGACGTTGCAACACAGCGTGGCTCAGAGCCGAAAGCCGCCAGCTGCAGCGGCCCTTCTCACCTGGAGAGGCTCACTGTCACGAAATGCGGTGACCTCGGAGAGGGTCACTCTGCTTAGCTGAGGTGCCTTTTTGGATTCTTCCTTTTGGACCCTGTCTTGGAAATGGTTTGGAAATCGGGGTGGGGGCCCCTCTGGGTCTTGGGGATCAAGGTTTTTGCTCTGGAATTTAATTATGCAATAGCACTTCTACCTGTGCAGTGGATTGGAGGATGGCCTTGGCTCTTGTTTCCTGTTTGTGGACCAAATTAAACCCTTATGGTATAATTCCCTGGAGCTGTTTACTTGGCCGTAAATCTCCTTGGAGTTGCTGGAACGCACTGTCTTGCAGCTTGCAAGGGGCAACAGGCATAATTATTTCTCCCAGAATGATACTAATTTTTCTTTTTGGCGGTGTTTCTCAACCTTGGCCGCTTTAAGACGTGTGGACTTCAACTCCCAGAATTCCCCAGCCAGCAAAGCAAAGAATTCCGCATTTTGCAGTGGCGACAATGGAAGGAAATTTTTGATGCTACAATCTTCCCAGCCACTAGGTCAGTGCTTCTCAACCTCGGCAACTTTAAGATAGCTGGCTGGGGAATTCTGGGAGTTGAAGTCCACACGTCTTAAAGCGGCCAAGGTTGAGAAACACTGCTTTTTTCGTATCCTTCCTTGCGCTTAAAAGCCCCTGTGAGTCGGGTAGGGGAACTGCCTACATTTTGTGGTGAGTGTGGTTGCATGGTGGTTGCTGCCACATGAAGCAGGGAGTTCTCCTTCACTGCAAGCCTTCAGACAGAGGCTGTGAGAGATGCTCTAATGGATCTGCACCCTGAGCAGCGGATTGGACTAGGTGACCGCTAGGGTCCCTTCCAGTTCGTCGTCGTGGTGGCTGGATTGGGGAGGGGGACATAAGTTCGAACCAATTTGTTCAGGAAAAAATGCTGAACTTTTAGGAAGGGAGAGGGAAACTGATGCCTGATTTGAGCAAAGCAAGATTACCCACAGGACCCCCATGATTCAAAGAAAGAGTAAAAAAAAAAAAAAGCCCCCCCCCCAAAAAAAACAAATTGTATCTGGAGCTGTCCTGAAGTGGTCCAAAGTGGTTGGAAGTGACACCGCCTGCCAATAGCAGCAGTCTGTTAAGAATGGCTTAAAATACACTATTTACCCTATTACGGTTAAAGACCGTTTCTTCCTTATATGCTAAAGCTGTCAGACAGCTTGCATGGAGGGTATTAAAAAAAATGGAAAGAAGGAGAAAGGAGCGAAAAATGTAGAGCTCTGATCAGGCCTGAAAAGTGAGGTCTTTCCTTCAGTAGCAAATCATGGCTGGGAAATGTGGGGGATGGAATTCCTGGAGCAGGGAGTTCCGCAGCCTTGTTGCAAATACCAAGTTTTTTTCCGATGCTCCATCAGTCTTTAGTGCACAGAAGGTCTCCTTCAGGTGCTCCCAGAAGTTGAGTAAGAGAATAGAGGTGGAGCTGGTTAGATTTCCTGCTTGTGAGTGTGAATTAACTAAGTCAGTGTTTCTCAACCTCAGCAACTTTAAGACGCGTGGACTTCAACTCCCAGAATTCCCCAGCCAGCTATCTTAAAGTTGCCGAGGTTGAGAAGCACTGACCTAGTGGCTGGGAAGATTGTAGCATCGAAAATTTCCTTCCATTGTTGCCACTGCAAAATGCTGAATTCTAACTGCAATTATCTAATTAGTGTACAAGCCTAGTTAGATTCACAAGGATGGGGTCATTTTTGCATGCTCCAACTTCCCCGCCCCCAATGCCTTGCAATCAGGTGTGAATGTACCATGATTTATTTCTATATAGGGCACTGGATATAAAAGAGATAAAGAAGTCCTGTGCAAGCAAACACACACACACAGATCGCTTATATATTATTACAGAGGGAGAGAACAAAATTCTACCTGAATCACCTTTTGGAAAACAGTCATTGAGCTGAAATATAGTTATTTTTCAGTACTGGTGCCTCTCCAAATTTTTCAGTGTTCTCCTGTTTTTAAAAAAAATCAGATGGGTTTATGACAGGAAGTCTGTGTAAATTGCATACGTTGGGGAAAATAATGTTCAACCGTGCACGGCATTCGGAAACGTTTCCAGGGAATATACTAAAGCAGTGTTTCATGGGGAGAATTAGTGTGGAAAAGAACATGGATGGTTCAAGAATGATCCATAACTGGTGCAGAATGGGATAAAATGGACTTTAGGTGGGCAAAGGACGAAATGGAGACAGGGAAAAGTAACAGCTTTTTGTTGCTAACTGTCCCCACCCCCACCCCCATATATCCTCCATGGTGTGGAAGAACTGGGGGGGAGGTTATCTGGAATAAGGAATATCCCGCTGCATTTATGCAACATCTTTAACCTGGTTAATGAATTGCCCTACATTCTGGGTTTGCAACACACACTGGCTGCAAGAAGAACCAAGTTCGCCATGTGGTACATCCGGAAACCCAAATCTGGGGGAGCTGGGTTGTGCGGACACGTCCTTGCAGCTTGCACAAAGCTGTCAGGTGGGCTGCAGCCTTTCAAAGACCCCCTCCTGGGAGAAGCTTGCATGCCTTTGTGGCGTGCAGAGTGGCGGTGCTGGGAACGGGGCGGGCTGCAGAGTTTGGGCCCAGAAGGGAGCGAAGGGGCATCAGATCCAAGGGCGGTTCCTCTCTGTGGCTGGGCCAGTCTCGTTCCCCGTTTGCACTTGACTCACAGTCCTCGAGTAGGACTCGGCACCCCGAGGATGCTGGGCACGGCCCTGGGCGTGGAGCTTTGCGGAAGATTAAATAAGGGCCTGGCGAATGCCGTCTGTGGTCAGCTCTCAGCATAATGCCTCGAAGAACAGAGCTGCTCGCAGACTGGAAACAGATGAGGGAATAAATATTTCCATCCTGCCCTGTTGGTGACCTTCTGTGGTGTGCTTGGGCTCTGCCAGTTTTAAGGCTCAAAATAATAATCTCGTTACGGTTGGGCTTCGACCGCTTGGGTTGGACGCCTGCACACTCAAGCACTCCCTCCTCGCTAAATTCCCTCTTGGCGGCTGCATCCGCACATCACACCAAACCTGGGTAATGCATCAGCCCATTTTTTAGTTTTGCACAGATGGACTGAAATGCGGAGGGAAGTGTGCTGGTGTTGGCGCAGCGCACTATTCCCCGCACGGCCACTTAGCTGAGCGCAAACCAAGGGTGGGTGAAGTCCTGTCTGAAGATCTGGGTGGGGGTGGGGGGTGGAGGATGGGGGGCTTCTTGGCCGTCCTGTGCGCAGAGGAGACCCACTAAGCCTCTTGATCTTTTGCTTCTAATTTATACTTCTCTTGGATTCTACTCGGAGTAAAGAACAGTGTTAACACGGCCCAGCAGCAGCTCTGAGCTACCCAAGTGGGCCAAAAGAGGCTTCCAGGCAGATGTAATTGGGGTGTGTGTGTGTGCAGTAGAACGCAAAGGAACCGATGCCTGCTGGTAAATTGCTGCCTCAGAGTGCTGTTTTGCCATCCCCCTCACTGGCCCTCTTCCTACAGCCGCCCCCTTGCCTGAGTCCCTCACCTGCCCGCGGAGAAGCTGTGTGCCCTGCTTGCACCCTGCTCTCGCCCCGGACACCTCTCCCGTCTCGGGCTTCAGCCCCAGCCCCAGCCCCCCCACCTGCGGTGGCTCGGATGCAGGGGCCCCCAGGCCTGATGTCAGCATCTCAGCTGGGCGCGGCCGGGGGAGGAATGCGCCGCGCCCAGCCCTCGCCAGGTAATTAATCCCTGCAACTGACAGGTGGCAACAGGCGGCATTGGGGGTGGGCCTGCGCGGAAGCTGCAGGGAGGGTGGCGTGGGGAAGGGGGCTGAGGCTTTGGGAAGGCGGCTCCTGAGCTGACCCAGAGGGGGCCTGGGCTGCAGACTCGCCTGGGGCCCCCGAGGTTGGGCTGAGGGCAGATTCAGAAGCCCCTTTTCTAACTAGCACACACTATTAGCTGGGAGAGTTAATAAGAAATTGCAAAAAGCAGGAGTCCTGGAGCCCCTTTTCCAACATGCCGGTTTTGAATAATCTTTGTGGGTGGGAAAAGGGGCTCCTGGATTCCTGATTTTTGGCTATGGTAGATTAACACAGCTCTCCTCCTGCAGTGTCTGTAAAACAGTGTTTCTCAGCCTTGGCAACTTGATTGGCTGGCTGGGGAATTCTGGGAGTTGAAGTCCACCCGTCTTCAAGTTACCAAGGTTGAGGAACCTTGGTCTATAAGGTCGGGGAAGTTTCCATTCAGCTACCGCCCCTTTCTGATATTCCAAGCAGGGCTGTGCCTTCATTTTATGGGATAAATGTATATCCAAATTCATTTCAGGGGGCACATCCAAGCAGATGCCCAACTTTGTGCCGGTGTTTTTAGTCTGGTTCTTAGGTTCGGGGGGCCAGGAGGTAGCTTAGCATCAGGCAAACCCAACCTGCTTGGTTATTCAAGATAGTATTCAACCTGGAATGTGGGCTAATTCAGTAACTGAGTTAAATGTTGGATGGGGGGTGCAAGAGCTGCCCTTCAGCAGACGCCTGGTCTTGGTGTCCTTCCTACTGTGAAGATACGACACCCATGGAAAAACAGGTGAGGAGGGAGAAGGAAAAAAGCAAACTGGGGCAACCGTCCTTCAGGAGGAATAGTCCTGGCTGGAAACCCTGCAGAGGGAAGAGAGGCCCAAAGATGCTTGTCTCTTCATCAGAAATGATGGGATGGCTGGCGGACTGCTCCCCAAGGCATAAAGCTGTTGGGCAGCAGAAGGGAGAAGCCATGTGCTGACCGTTGCATGCCCACCTCAGGCTGAGGAAGATGTACCTGCTCCCTGCCCCCCCCCCCCCCCGGCTTTGAAAGGAGACTCTTGGGGCAGAAGGCTGGCCGGGGGTCTGGGCAATTCTTTGGGGGCAGATGTGATTCAGAGGGGCCCTCCAGAGCTGGGCCATTAGGCCCTTTCTGATGCCAGGGAGGGGGCATGGGAAGAAACTGGGGGTGCCACTTGCTGTCCTCTTGCGGAGGGGGGCTCTTTCCCAGGATGAGAACTCTCCCACCGGGATTTGTGGCTTCTTCCCCAGGGCGGGAGGTGCTGCTGCAATTTGCACCGAGGATGTCCGGCTTCCCTTGGACAGATATTGGGGAGGGGTACTTTGTGGTTTCAGAGTTGCTTGGAACGGGGTGGCCTTACCAGCCTAACAAAGGACGTCATTGTGCAAAACCACTCAAAATCCCTTGGCAAGGTCTGCCCGGTTGGAGAGCAGGCAGACTTGGCCCTAAAATTGCCACACGTGTGAGTTTTCCAAACTTTTGTCAACAGGCCATGTGGAGAAGGGGGTGGGGGGAGGAAGGAAGGAAGGAAGGGGTGGCTTGCTAACACAGCAGACAGGTGTGAGACATGGGCGGTGGGCCTGTGACAGGAGCATTGCGTGGCTGTGGGACTCGCTGGGGTGCCAAGAGAGTGTGACGTGGCCTGTCCCCCCCCAGCAGCTGGGGCAGGCAAGGCAGCAGAGGTGGCACGTGGGTGTCTCTTGGAAAAGGTACTTAGCCACACAGGTGGTGAGTGAGGCACCAGCCTGGAAAAAGCTGCATTTGTGTGTGCGTAGCGAGGTACATATCCAGCCTTGATGGTCCTGGGAAAAAGTTAAGCCGTGTTGGTTCTGGTCCATAGTGAGATGGCAATTCCCAAGAAACCTGAAGGGAGGCAGGAAACGCATCTTTTAGGGCGAAGGTGTTTTGTTAAAAGGCAGGAGCTCTAATAAAAGGTGTTCGTCGGAAACGATGCTACCTGCCTCCTCCAGACTTCTTTTACAGGTTGTGTAAGACGTTGCACCGCTCGCCAGCCAGTCAGGGTGGGCTCGTGCAACACACTTAGCTGCAAAAAACCCAGCAACTTCAGACCACGCTGAGACTCTCCAAGCTTAGCTCAGTCCTTTCTGCAGCATCCAACGGAGCGAGGTCTTGCTCTTCCCCTGCTTGCAAACTGTCGGGAGCTCTAGCAAGCCAGTCCAGCTGCGTTCCATGTGGAGAGAGGAAACCACCCTGCAATTTAGTCATCCCATCTTGCGGGACGACACGTTCCAGCTGTAGCTACGGTAACCATCTGAGCGATAACGGGATGGTCTTTCTGCAACGGCCAAAGGCTTGGGAGAAGTTTCTCGGAGCAGCGAATGGCAAGATCCCATCCTGTTGCATCAGGCAGAGCTAATTTCTTAATCCCTGGCTTGCTTCGCGGTGGAGATGGTGCCTGCGCCTTCGTGGGGTGCGGGATTTTGCATCGGGCGAAAGACCCCTGTGGCATCCGTTGCTAGAGGGGCTCCATGCTTGGTCCCTTTGCAGTTCTGGGTGCAGAATCCCTTAGAGTTGGGAGAAACCCTGCCCTGCCTCCGAGCCTTTGGGCATTATCCCCACAGAGATAAGATCAAGAGATAAGTATCCAGAAGCTTCAGTTGGTCCAAAATGCGGCCCTCATGGTTTTGTGCAAGTCCAGATTTGCACGCATGTCGCTCTCTTGTGGGAGCTGCATCGGTTGCCGATTTGCTTCTGGGTCCATTTCGAGGGGCTGGCTATCCCCATGAAAGCCCTACATGGGGTGGGGCCAGGCTGTCCTTTTCCCAGTCACATCTTTATTTCTGTAAGCCGCCCGGAGTTACCATGCGTGAGTTGGGTGGCCATATAAATCTCTTTAACAAATGAATAAGATAAATAATAAATGCGGGTTTCCTGACAATCCTCACGGTTCGTGAGCACCGGGTGCTGCACTGAAAGGGGCGGGATTCTTCCCGGATGGGGCGTTTCTCCGCCTTGCGCGCCAGGCGTGCCCCGCCTCCTCGGGAAGACCAGCCGCAGCAGGACGGCCTTGCTTCCAGGGGCCCGTTCCTGGGTGGATGTGGTGGGTGCAGCTTTCCTGCTTGACGCATCCCAGACTGCAGAGGCCTCTTATTGCAAAAGTCTTGCAACAGCAGGGTCAGGGTGGAAATACTTGCCAAGGGCTCGAAAAGATTGCAGAGGCCTCTGATAGACGCTGGAGTTTACCCTGTTTCCAAACTCCTGTGGTGAAAGGGGACAGGGCAGGTTGGGGGCATCCTTCTGCTGTCCATTTCTCTCCATTTTTGCACCCCTTGCCCAAGGAGCTCTGGAGCTGCTTTCCCCTCTTCGTCTGGCTTGCCAATACAGGTAGTCCTCAACTTATGACCATTTGTTTAGCAACCATTCAAAGTTATGGTGGCACTGGAAAAAGCGACTTATGGCCAGTCCTCGCACTTATAACCGTTGCAGCGTCCCTGCGGTCTTGTGATCAAAATTCAGGCGCTTGGCAACCAGCATGTATTTACAATGGTTGCAGCTTCCCAGGATCACGTGATTTGCAACCTTCCCAGCCAGCTTCTGACAAGTCAGTGGGGAAAGCTCGATTTGCTTAATGACCACATGATTCATTTAACAGCTGTGGCAGAAAGTTTGTAAAATCAGGCGTGGTTCACTTAATGACCACCTCACTTAGCAATGGAGGTTCTGGACCCAATTGTGGTTGTAAGTCAAGGACTTCCTGTATTGGTTTTCCTTTTTCTCTGCAATGGATCTATTTCCCATCCGTGGGAGAGGTTTCTTGAAAGCTTCCGATCCTGTAAGGAGATTGGTGCTGGATCAGGCCAAAGACCTCTCCTGCCTAGCAGGGGTGTCTCCAGGCTGTGGTCAAAAAAGTCAAGATGGCAACTGCAGTGGTGGTGTGATGGAAGCTCCACCTGTTTGTTATGTGCAGGGCCCATTTTTGGACTTTACCCTGCGGACGCCCTGGAACGAGATGTAGAGGGCTGGATGGGAGATGTTTCCATCCTTTTCTGCAGGGGTGTGATCCCACCCGGGTCCACCTCTGGGCAGCATCCTTGGAGGAGGGTGCAGAGATGCAGGAAGGGGTCCAGGGCGGTGCAAGGAGGACGGTCAAAGGAGCAGACACGAGGTCCTGGGACGGTTCAGCCCGGAGGAGAGATGGTTTAGGAGAGCAATCTTCAAATATCTGAAGATGGTTGAGACGTCTCCTCCCTCCTTCCGGAGTGAAGGGCGTGGAGGGAGGGAGTCAGTCCCAGGAAGGTGGGACTCCCGTTGGGTGTCAGGCAAAGCGGAGCAAAGACTCAGGGAGGGGGAGGGCTCCCTTGGCTGGACGCATTCAAGCATCTCTTGGCGCTGCTTCAATTTGGGCAGGGGGGTGAACCGGATGACCTTAGTGGGGTCTTCCAACTGTACGATTCCAGATATACTCGGAACATTTTTCCCTGGCCGGTTTTCTTCACCTGCGTAGAGAACATTTGTACACGTGCCCCCCACCCACCCAACAAATGAAATGAATAAACGGTTTTTCTTGAGTCAGCTCCTGGCCCTTCTTTTCCCCTTGTGACCTGCCCTGGCTGGCCGCAGCCCTGAGATTTTATTCAACCGGAGAATCAACCGGAAACCTTCTGCATGGGTGGCTCCAGGTCCTGGTCGGTCGGTCGGTCTGTCTGGAGTCCGGACAGACCCTCTTCGAACGGCCCCAGGATAGCTCACCTTCCCAGTTCAGCGCCTTTAGAATCAGACCCGCCTCTAAACCCGGGAAAGGAATTGTAAATCTTCTATTTTGACTCATCTCTACAATATTGGGGCAAAGCTGTTGCACAAACTGGAAGTATTGTCAGGGTGCGTATGTGTTTACATGAGTGTGCAAATCTGTTAACGCCGAACTATAAAAGTGTGCCTTCATAGAAGATAAAATACATGTTGGAATTGGGAATGTTGGAATGTTGGGAAAGAAATGGGTTGCCTTTCTGTCATGCACAAGGGACTGTTTTCACCCAGGATTCGCTGATGGCTAGCCAAGTTGGTTAGGTTAGTTGGGCAGTCGGAAAACGAGATGCCTTGGGGAACCCAGTTCCAGCTGGGGAAGCCCAGAAAATCAGTGTTCATCTCTTGCTGTCCCCGACTTTCAAAAACTCACTTTTCTCCCTTATTTTGGTCATTTAACTTTTACCATACCAACGGTACCCCTTAAGGCAGCGTTTCTCAACCTTAGCAGCTTTAAGATGCTGGCTGGGGAATTCTGGGAGTTGAAGTCCAGACATCTTAAAGTTGCTAAGGTTGAGAAACACTGCCTTAAGGCAGAGCCTTTCACATTCATGTGAAAAATAGGGAAATTGAATTGTCTCTTTAAAATAAATTGCTATTTGATTTTAGATATTTTTATTAGAATATGCATTTTGCTCTTGAATTTTCCTCTGTAAAGCAAAGTTATAAACTATTAATTCTTTTTATCCTTATGAATCTCTTTCAGACTTGCCCCTTCTTCAGGGTTGTCCTTCCTTTTTTCCAAGAAAATATAGTCAACATAACCATAGATTAACCCAACTCTCCAAGTGAAAAGGGCACAGGGAAATTATAAAGTATTCTCTAGGAGCACAGTTCTGACCAATCTTTCAACCCAGCATCAGCCTTTGCTTTTTAATTTTTTTTTTTAACCACAGGCTACCTAGTCATGTTCCTTTCACATCAAACAGTGGGGTGTCAAATGCTTTTTTTATTTTTTAAAGATGAAATGAGCATTGCCCCTTTCTGCCAACTCAAACGTCACCCCTGGGTGTTGTGGGCCATGTCCGTATTCATTCTTATAAATTGGCTTTTTTAAGGAGGACTCTCCGAGAACCCACGTCTTCAGAAAGCACCTTTTGAAAACAGCTTCCTCTTCACTCGGAGTGTCGCAATCGTCTTTGTTTTTCCCGTTCTCTTTTTTCTTATCCCCCCCCACTTTTTCTGAATCGCCTCGCCTGGCACGCTCCTGTTTCCGCAGGCTGTGTAAATCCTTTGTGTGCATAAATCCTTAGCCTGCAGGCACGACACACAAGAGGAGATTGCACAATCCAACATTGTCACACTCAAAAGAGGGTTTAAGGCTGGAGGGGGGGGAGACGCGGCCCTTTGGCGGCCACGCCCTCAGACTTTGGGAAGGGAAGGTGCTGGGGGGGGGGGATTTTTCACAGAGAGTTAGGCAAGGGGTGCTTAATTGGGGTGGCTGTCATTTTATTCTGTAATTTCGAGGACTGCCCTCAACTTCTCCACTGTCAGAACCCCTGGAACAGGGCTGTGTTTCCCCTGCGCCCACAGCCGTCCCTGACCCCTCTCCGTGCCCCTTTCCTACCCGCCCCCGACTCTTGCCAAGGGACGTTACCTGGACAGGGTGCCCGGGGCCAGTCTTGCTGGGGTGACGTGTGCGTTCCTGCAGCCCCTTTGTTCCTGCGGCTGGTGGGGGACCAGGCGTCCTTGAGCAAACAGACGCGGCGTTCTCTGAAAGGCCCAGCTGGCGGAATGGCAGCACGTGCCAGCCAGTTCGAGGGTGCGGGGCCAGGGGCTTTCCAAGGGCTTGGCATCATCCGGAGAGGGTGGGTGCAGGCCCTGTTTGTGAAAGGCAGGACTCCCTGTCTTTATGGCCAGGGCTGAAACTTACACAAGCGCAGAAAACCTTTGATCCTCAAAATACTGAGATAATGTGCTTTTGGGGTGTCTTCTCCTTTTCCTCCTCCCTTTTCTCCTTCCTCCTCTTCCACCATGCCATCCTTCTCCTCCATCTCCTCCTCCTCCTCTAGCACCCCCACCCCCACCCCCACCCCCTCTCCTTCCATTGGAAGATGGATTTAGAATTGTCTAGCAACTTTTGCGACTTCTCTGGGGAATGACTTACTCCTTCCTGGTTTAAGCTAAGAACTCACACCAGGGTAGTGATACAGCCCTCCTCCCTGCCGTTTCTCCCCTCCACCCCTCTTGCAGTTGCGTGTTCACTAGACTGTCGGTTCCGCTTGGCTGTTAAGCGTGAAGCTTTCCAACTTCTGTGCCTGAGAGGATGGCAGGAAACGGCATCCTCAGATTTCCAGTCCGTGATGGTTGCAAACACTGCTCCAGGCTGCACAAGGAGAAGAATGGTGTCTTTATCTTCTATTTTATTTGATTTCGGTGTATACCTTTTAACAGTGTTTTATTGTGAACTGCCCAGCGATCTTCGGCTATGGGGCGATTGAAATGTTTTTTTAAAAATCCATAAAAACAGAAGCGTTTGCAAAGCCCTGCCCTGGAGCGAGACCTCTGCTTGTACACTGTGTTTGCAACAGGAACAAATGCCTTGGGATCCTGGGTGTGGATCCAAAATTCTGCATTGTGTGAACGGGCTTTGGGGGTGCACAAGCAGCTCCCAGGCCAGCCTTGAAACACCACCCTGTTCGTGGCCCTCGGGTGGCTGATCCCCCCCCCATTTTATCCTCTTTTTGCACAGTATTCCACTGAACTGAAGAAGCTGTACTGCCAGATCGCCAAGACCTGCCCCATTCAGATCAAGGTGATGACCCCCCCACCCCAAGGGGCCGTCATCCGGGCCATGCCAGTCTACAAGAAAGCAGAGCATGTCACCGAGGTGGTCAAGCGCTGCCCCAATCACGAACTCAGCCGGGAATTCAACGAGGGTGAGTACTCGGCCCTGGGATTCGGCTGTGGGAATTTGGGGATGGGAAGGGTTGGGTTTCTGCACCATGAACTCCTCTGACACCTCTGGCAACCTTTTGGGGATCTCAGTTTTTTTTTCCTTTAAATATTTTGCACAGGTGCATCTAAGCAGTGTCAAAAGCAGTGTTTCTCAACCATGGCAACTGGAAGACGGGTGGACTTCAACTCCCAGAATTCCCCAGCCAGCGCAGCTTCCCTTGGACACTTAGGAATATTTAGGCATCAAATATGCAGGGGTCACCTTTGAAAATGGAAGCTTCGTTTATTCACTGGGCCAGAGAACACTGGGCATATCCAGACAAGTGTTTCTCAACCTTGGCAACTTGAAGACGGGTGGACTTCAACTCCCAGAATTCCCCAGCCAACACATGGTGGCTGGGGAATTCTGGGAGTTGAAGTCCACCCGTCTTCAAGTTGCCAAGGCTGAGAAACAGTGGTCTAAAGGTTCAGCTTCCCTTGGACACTTAGGAATATTTAGGCATTCAACCCATTTTGGAAAGTTTTTATGGATTCTCTTTGCAGAAAAGCCCCTGCATCATTCCTCTTTTGAAAATAAATGGCCTTAGCAATGGCTGAAACTCCCAGTGTTCTTGTTAAGCCGAAGCACAGGATGTTGAGGACAGATTAACTTGTTCTTGGATCAGTCTTGCAGTTAATTATTGATTGGTAATGGTTTTTATTCTAAAGTACTGTGACTAGATGAAGGGGCTGGCTCGAATTCCCAATAGAGTCATTTCCAGAGGAGAGACATCTGCGATAATCTTTTGCAGCAAAAACGAACTTGTGCATTGGAGCACCTTTGGGACAAACACATTTGTTCCTGCAAAAACCTTACACACAGATAAACATGTCAGGTGTTTTAAGGTGGTGCAAGCCACTGCATTGGTTTAAGACAGTGTTTCTCAAACTTGGCCACTTTAAGACATGTGGACTTCAACTCCCAGAATTCCCCAGCCAGCTTTGCTGACAGGGAGTTTTAAAGCTTTGGGAAGTTCATCAAAAGCAGCATGCCCTGGTCCAGCTTTTCTTGAATCCTGGCTGGTGTCCAGTCCCGGTTCACTCAAGGCTGGAGAAGAGCTTTGCGAAAAGGGAATTTCTTCGAGTCCTTTTTTTTAGGACGTGGATATTGAATTGTTGACTGATCTCCATATGCTTTTGCAGGCCAGATCGCTCCTCCTAGTCACCTCATCCGAGTTGAAGGAAACAGCCACGCTCAGTACGTGGAAGATCCCATCACTGGGAGGCAGAGCGTCCTTGTTCCTTACGAACCACCACAGGTGAGCTGGGAGGGCAGGTGGGGGCCTTGGTGAATGTTGCTGCCAGTTCTTTTCAGAGGCCCCCCAGTAACCCCCTCCGTGCATCCGAGAAGCAGGCTTGTTGCAAAGCAAAAGCCACAGATGCCCTCTAAAGTGCGGGGTGCAGCAGGGGGTCACCCAGGGGTCTGCCCTGAAGTGTCCTGTGCTCACAAACTGATTTTGAACAGAACTGTCATTAGATATGTGTGTGTGATACAGCTGCTAAAGAAAAAAGGTACCATGCCTTGTTTTAAGTGTCTGAAACACGTCTTAGCAGGAGCATTTTGAGCATTTGGCACAAAGCAGAGCGTTTTCCAAATAAACAAACTGTAAAGAGAGAATACTAGAATCTGTGTACGTTTATATACATATCAGCATTTTAATTTTCTTAAAGAGGCCTACTCAGCGAGAAGCTTCTTCTGAAATGATCTGAAAGGGTTTGCTCACTGTAGTACAGCGGGTCCCCCGTTTAAGGACGACTCCTCGTTAAGAACGGGCTGCCAGAAAGACTATGATATTAAAAATTCGAGTTAAGTGCAATGTTTTGGGTTAAATACACCGTACTGCTTTGTGTATTATTACGCTTAAGATGTTTTAGTGTATTCAGAAGTGTTTCTTAAGTGTTTTGTATGCATAGAAAGGTAAAATATATACAGTATACGGCAAACATTTGGCTACCTGCTGCTAAATAACTGTTCCAACTCACATACAAATTCAACTTAAGGGCAGACTTAGGAACGGAATGCGTTCTTAAACCGGGGACCTGCTGTATTGCAGTGCCATAAGTCAGACTGATAAAGATTTTTAAAGATTTCCAGGGATAAGTTTGAAGGTTTGAGGCAGATTTCTGCCCCCCTGTGTGGTCGTAAAGTCTACTTCCCACTTGGAAAGAAGCTTATTTCAGTTTGCAAGCGTCTTGCAGAAATTCCAAACTCCCATCGCTGCCACTGCCGAGTTAAAAGATTAGGAAGCAGCCGAACTGTACGGTTGCAGATTCACCATGAGTCAATATTGGGCTAGCTAGAACAAGGACCTGGTTTGGTGCAAGGCAGCTGAGGATGGGAGAACTCCAGGAGCCTGCTGAAAGCGGGATGGGGGGTGGGAGGGAGAGGTAAACCACCTTCTTTTAGTCTTGTATCAGCATTCACAGCACCCAGCAATTACAGGACCTACAGCTGAGATTCTTAGGTAACGCAGAGTTCAGCCAAAACAGTCCCTTCTCTCTCCAGGTTGGCACGGAATTCACAACCGTCCTGTACAATTTCATGTGCAACAGCAGCTGCGTCGGGGGCATGAACAGGCGTCCCATCCTCATCATCGTCACCCTTGAAGCCAGAGAGTAAGTACCAGTGGTAGGAGGTCCTTCTAACATGTGGGAAGATCTGGAAACGGACTGCAAACAGCACCCTAAATTCAGCCTTTATCTGCACACTGCTTCCTCTTGGGCTGAGTTACCAGACAGCTGTCAAATCCTGGCATCCACATGAGCCTCGTGTTGAGCATCGTGCGCTCCACATCAGGA